>NC_054411.1:19103759-19424803 GCF_017976425.1 Toxotes jaculatrix | reverse complement strand
GCACCAAAAATCTTTTTTTTTTATGAGTCCCCAGAAACCCACGAAGCTCCAACATCATCATCACATAATCCAGATGTAAACGTCTACACCAGACACCAGACTTTTTTCAGCATTCTTTATTTACGACAAGGGTTTATATCACTGTAAATAAACTTTGTTTTTGTTTTTATGGAGTAAATGTGTGTCTGTGAGATTACCAGTCCTTCAAAAAGGGATGAAAACCTGTGGGAACTACATCAAATATTACAACAGATTGTTTTAGTTTGATTGGAAACCTAAACTTTCTGTCACGATTCATCTCCAGCTTCTCTTATTCCCTCCTGCCGTGTTTTCCA
Organism: Toxotes jaculatrix; assembly: GCF_017976425.1. Classification (NCBI taxonomy): domain Eukaryota; kingdom Metazoa; phylum Chordata; class Actinopteri; family Toxotidae; genus Toxotes; species Toxotes jaculatrix. Next base: position 19,424,468 of record NC_054411.1, on the reverse strand, counting down.
CCAGTATGGTCACCTGACCTGCCCACCGCCCACCTGCACACCTGTTCTCACTCTGTCAATCACCCAGCCCTGACTCCCACACCCACCTCACCTGTTAGCCATGGACTACATACTGTATATACCTGCTCTCTGCTCACAGTCTTGATCTGTTCATCTCTTTGCTTCTAAGTGTGTAGTTACAAAATGTGTTTATTAGACCTCTGCAGAAAAAAATAGTACATAGTATAGTAGAAATATGGCTTGGAAGTTTTTGACAATCACATTCACCTGAACTGTGTGAGTCCCTCCCGTTAAATGTCAAAGCCACACAGATCCTCTGTATGCAGAGGGAATCTTTGAGCAGATGAAAATGAAGTTTCCATTTCCCAGTCGGTGTGAATAAGACAGAGAGTGAGCAGACTCCTGCTGTAAAAGGGTTGGTATATTTACTGTGATATATAAGGTTTGGTTTATGGTTCATTGGTATATCAGGATGGAATTTTAATAGCAGAGAGGCATCGCATATCAGAATGAGCAATCACAGTATCACTTACAACTAATACGAAGGATGTTAATACTCAGATCGAAACGCACTCCTTATGTATTAAGTCACATGAAGTCAGCTTTCTTTCTCTCACTTCTCTGTGGAAATAAATCCGAAGCCTTGGCTCTGCACAGAAAGCAGATGTGTAAAACCTGATATGTAACACAACACTGCTCCAATAGTGGAGAAAAATGCAATCAGATATCAGAATCCACAGGAAAGCATGAAATCTAATCACATAAATGTAATTGTTCTGCTGGTATTATGACACAGCTTTGGAAAATAAATAAATAAATGATCTCCATAAAACTGTAAGAAAGCCAGACAAACACACACACACCTATACAAACTTACATATGAATGATAGGTGCTTGACGTCAGTTACACTGTTACCTTCCTCTGAGAAATGTAAAACTGTGTTATGAATACTTTTGATCCCCTTCCCTCTTTCTCTTTCTCCCTGTCTTGGTCACCTTTTCCTGTATAAAGCTTCCTGCAAACATTCTGGATAAATGTGAATTCAGAGTGAAAATAGATTTATTCTACTTTTCTCATTTTTTTTCCCAAACAATTTTCAGTTCATCCAGCTTCGTGTCTGTCTGTCTTTCTCTGTGTTACAAACACAGGCAATAAAAGCAGTACAAACATGTCAGAGATTAGCTCTCAACCGTAGTGTATTCCCTGAGCAAACACAGGAGCTGGCTGCCCTACTGTGTGTGTGTGTGTGTGTGTACTTGATGGGGAATGTAGGTGTGTTTGGAGAAGCCAGCACACCATAGTTCCTTCCACAAATACTTTTACCTATAATAATGCTTTGTTAAAAGGGCAATTACTGACTACAGGGCAATTACTCTGTGTGTGTATGTGTGCGCGTGCGTGTGTGTGTGTGTGTGTGTGTGGCACTGACTTCCCAAGATGCCACGTTCATCCTTCCACTGACCCTTTTTTACTAAGAATCAGCTTAATCTAGGAAATGAGACAAATCCAAAAGCTTCACTGTGGGGAAGCAGCAGAGCTTTTAATGACACTGAATAGAATAAAACTGAAATGACCTGCACATTTTTATTGAGATGAAAACATACAGGCACACACTGACAGAAAGATATCGATGAAAACAAAGTATGTAATATTGAGTCTGCTCAACCAAACAGAACGGACCTTTTCCACAATATGATATTGACTGACAAGCTAATTTTGAATGTTTGCTACTGCTATGGAATCATATATGGTTAGGGTTAGCTGGCTGCTAATCAATCCTAACCTAGGAGCCTATAATCAATGATTTGATATTATCACAAGACTCCTTAGATGTGAAGCTCGCTCCTACTAATGAACCCACAGAGAGTTCTGACCCTAATCTGCAGTGCACCACAGCTTGATGGGGCTTTATAGCACCTTTCAGCTCATTGTTTTTGGTTTGCTGTTTTGGTTCAGCTCTTATTGTGTAGGCTACCTGTCTATACTACTGAGCAGACAGACAAAGTCAGAAGCCAGCTGGTGAATACAGTGGATGATATTTCCTTATTAAGAGTCAGTAGAGACCAAAAACAGAACTAAAAGGAGGGTAAATGTTGGATTTACATTCATCAGGTGGCCAGAGACCTGACTCCAAATGGAAGCTACTGTTGCTCCATGTCTGAATAGGATAATATGGAACCCCACTTCTTTCTGATACTTGCCTCTGATCTAGGTCCTTCTGCCTGTGTATATTCATGAAGTGATATCCTCAGTTTGTTACCGATTGTTGGCGATTCCATTCAAAGTCCTTGATTTCAGCACAGAATTCAGTTTTGCTGTTGTAAATGTCGGTGTGTGACCGGGCCGTTGGGGTATAGGTGTCTACTCTCACAGCAGAGGATGAGGCAGAGTGCAGTCCTTATTGGGGTCTGGACGCAGATTAAAGGTGACAGGGCTCTCTTCATCTGTCTCTCTCTCTCACTGCCCTGGGCTGTCTGTTGTGGCAGCACCTGCTGCAGGTCAGCCCCGAGGACCTGACTCATGTCATGTCAAGTCAGTTTTATTCATATAGCGCCACATCATAGCAGAAGTTATCTCAGGGCACTTTTCATGTAGAACAGGTCTAGACCCTCTACAATATCATTTACAGAGACCACAACATTCGTTCATGAGCAAACACTTGGCGACGGTGGTTGAGGGAAAAACTCCTTTGTAACAGGTAGAAACCTCGAGCAGAACCAGGCTCTGGGTGGGCGACCGTCTGCCTCGACTGGTTGAAAGAGAGAGAGAGAGAGAGGAGGAGGGGCTACTTCCAATCAGGATTCACACTGCAGCCTTTTCACAGAGTGACTGCTGATAATAAAGATTTGCAATAATCCAGCCTAAAAGTAAAACAGGCACGGACCAGTTTTCCTGCATCTGTTTGAGACAGGGTGCGTCTGATTTTTTTTTTTTGCAATGTCACGTAGGTGAAAAAAGTCAGTCCTTGAAATTTGTTTTATGAGGGAGTTAAAGGACGTTTCCTGATCAAAGATAACTCTGAGGTTGTACCGGAGGCCAGAGCAATGGCATCTAAAGTACCTACATTATTAAATAATGTGTTTCTGAGGTGTTACAATAACCTGGTTTGGTCTAAGTGTTTCCTAATAATATTGCCTAAAGGAAGCATATATAAGCTGATTTAGAACTGGTCTAAAAGCAGAACCATGTGGAACCTTGTGGAGCACGTACTAACTTCTAATAAATAGGACTTAAACCAGCTTAGTGCAGTTCCTTTAATGCCAATCCAATGTTCCAGTTGGGCACGGTGGTGCAGTGGTTAGCACTGTCGCCTCATAGCAAGAGCGTTCCAGGTTCGAACCCCTGTCTGGGCTCTTCTGTGTGGAGTTTGCATGAATGTGCGTGGGTTCTCTCCAGGTACTCCAGCTGCCTCCCACAGTCCCAAAAACATGCATGGGTTAGGTTATTTAGGCTACTCTAAATTGCCCGTAGGTGTGAGTGTGCGCTTGTGTGTGGTCGTCTGTCTTTGTGTATCAGCCCTGGCGACCAGTCCAGGGTGTACCCTACCTCTCACCCAGAGTCAGCTGGGATAGGCTCCAGCTTCTGTTTTGTTTTATGTTTGCTGAAGTGGTCTTCATTTTTATTAGGTTTTTAACGGCTTACTTCATTTATTAACTTAATCTGGTCTGGATGCAGACACGGCCTCAATGGGATCTTGGCAGAGTGACTGGTTTGATGGAAGTGCAGAGAAACATGTAGGTGTTTCTCTGCCCCCCCCCCCCAAAAAGTAACTTGTATTTCCTTGTAACTTGTTAATAACTCACAAACAAGGAAAAGTAAATCTGGCTACTCTCAACATGACATACGTGAACAACAGCAGGTTTCCCAGTTGAGTCGACTGCCTCATACTGGGTCTCCTGCAGAAGCAGACTGAGGTGGTCGTACCAGGATGCTCTCAGCTGTGAATGTAAGTATATGTACCCTGTTAATAAGGAAAAAAAAAAAAAAAAAAAAAATACAAAAGAGCATGTTAGTGCATTTGAGTCTGTGTACTCATCTGTGTGTTTGTGTTTGATTGTATCAACAGCAGCCTCGGAAAGGTTAGAGTCGCGGAAAGCGGGGAGGAAGAGTGGCAGGAAACATTTAACCAGCGCTGATAAAACACACTGTGCTGTCGCTGCACGTCACTCAACATCGTCAAACACACACATCCACACACACCTACACACATTCATACACTATTTCTTCTTTCTTTCTTCTTTTTTTTTTATTTTTAATAATGTACATGTCTGCTTCTGCCTCTAAGGAATGTTCAATTTACACTGAAACAAAAAAACGCACAAAAACATCCACTCACACACACGTACACACTCACACACACACATACAGATACACACACACACACACAAATGCTTTAAAGCCCGTCTCCTGTCTTGATGTTCAGGAGCCTTTCAGTGTTTGTTTAAGTCTGTGATTCTTCTATCTGTATCTCTGCTCTGTCAGGACAATATGACAGCCAGACTTCACTGATAAGCAGCCGTATCAGTGCCAAGAACAAAACGTCACTCTAATGGACCCTGCTGTGCGGTGTTGTGTGTGAGTGTGTGTGTGTGTCTCACTTTGCCTCTTATTGTGTATTTTTGTGTGCATGTGTTTACCTAAATTGTGTGTCTGTCTAATGCTCAGTTCCTCCTCTGCACATCTCTGCTCCTACAGCCGTTGAGTCTAAAGCTAGAAAAACAGGCTTTAACCCCTTTTATTAAATAGAACTACAGATAATATAACGGCTGAGCTTAATGAGCTCCGGTTTCATAGCCATATTATTACACTTTTGTTTTCCTTTTCAACACCATGAGGTAAATGAATTTCTCTCACTGCTAACTCCATTATCTGTTACCGCTGATTAACAATGTGATGCTATCATAGCCCCTTTTAATATCAGCATCTCAGCAGTTAGCAACATATGCACTGACGTAAAGTATTATACAGGCTAAACAAATAAAAAATGCTGGAAGTAAGTTTTGGTTACACATAAAGCAGGAACTGGTTGGTTTCTGTCTTAATCAAATAACATTTGAATCCACGTTCAGTCATGTCTGGTATCAGTCTGTATTTCTATAACTGTCAGCAAATCCTTAAAAAAAGTCCAAATCTAACAAATGTCAGTCAGTAATCTCTGACTTCCACACAGTCCTGCCAGAGACACTCAGCTTCTTTACAAATACAGTTTCATAAAAAAAAACATAAATAAATAAATAAAAAGGCTTATTAATTTTTAAAAAAAGCACTAGGAGAGAATAGCAGATTTATAATGACATTATTATTTTGATCTGTGGAATAGCACCAGGAGGGTGTATGTGGGGGGGGTTGTCCCAAATTGAAACGCATTTACACCTCAGTAGTAAACAAAAATTAAAAAAATAAATTTGCCTAAGTTTATTTTGTTACTACTGGATTTATTTTATTTATTAATTTATTTTAGCCTAAATTCTGTTTGTAACATAACATTAGCCACATGTTTGGGTACTTTGGATAGGTCGAGGTGGTTCAGGCATCGGATCAGGATGCCTCGTGGATGTTTCCCTTCTATCCAGACAAGTCCAGCTGGGAGGATCCTCTGTGGAAGACTCAGGAATATGCTGGGGAGATCCTTCTGTCCCATCACACCTGGGATCCACTGAGGAAGCTCACGGGAATATTATCAACCATCTTAAAGTTAAGTGTTGAGATGATCTTACTTTCAAATTTACATGAAGTAGGTGACCTTTTTGCTCTCGATGACGTGACTGTCATTGACTTGGCTGCTTTTTTGGGGTCAGCACTGAGTTCAGTTGGTGCAGATGCAAGGCCTCGTGTCTCCCCTGGGCACGGGGCTCTGCCCAACATAATACAGGCTGCACCTTATATTTATGACATGTCAGAAACAGCTTTAATTTGTAAAGTCCTGTGTCCTGCTGTAACTCTGATGACTCGTGGGTTTTGTGTGTTTTGGTCCCATGGGTCCTTGCAGGTTAACTGGTGTGAGTGGGATAGTGAGAAATATCAAGGAAAAATAACTATACACAGAAAAAGAGATCAAATATGGAGAAGAGGGGGAATTGAGAAAGAAAAACTGTTGAAAAGAATTCCTCACAAAAAAAAAAACACGACAGACCGGAGAGAAATGAGAGAGGGATAAAGAAGTGGATGAGGAGCCCCGGGGCTTCTCCGTTTGATAGCCTTCCCTCCGATCAATAAAGCTCATTTCAACCATTGATCTTCCCACATCCTGCACACACCTGTTGGCCTCTTTGAGAACGGAGGCAGAAAACATAAAAAGAGGGTCAGACAGTGAGAGCAGCAACAGTTTTAAAGAGAGCGAAAGAAGAGCAGCTAAACAGAGCGAAGGGAAGTAAAATACAGGAAGGAGAAGAGAGAAAAGAAAAGAGATGAATGTATCAAGTGAGATTAAAAAATGAGTAACCTGCCTGATCTTTAGCCCTGAAATTGCTTAACTTATAAACATATATACATCATAAATTTGTCAGAAATTATCAGCTCTTTATCCTACTGTTATTCCTGCTTCTGGAGCCAAGAAGCAGCTTGGTGATAACATGGATCAGATGGAGCATGACTGACATTTTGATTGTTTCACTTTACTTTTATTGTGTTTTACTGCTTTTTTCCCTCTGAGGCTTGTGTTTCTTGGTCCCAGTACATTAAAAATTCAAACGTTATTCCCCTTCCACTGCAGGCCTTTTACCAGGTGACCAGGAAGTTTAGCAACCAGGGTTTAAATCTAATAGAGGTCTTGGGTCATAGCTCTCTTGCTCTAAAAAGTCTCTGCCGAGTGGTTAGATGCAGGAACTGTCACGGTCCGACTCCAGGTGCTGAATGCTGTCTTATACCAGGCTTTCCCATGGCATTTTTCAGAACATGCAAATGCAAACACTGTGTTTTGCTCTGTACGCTAAGATCAAGATGAATCACAGTGGAACATCAGACCGGATTTTATGATCAGTGACCTAAAGTTCAGGCTTTGTTAAGCATTTTTGCAGAGGAAAACATCCAGTGAAAATCTGAAGTGGCAATGCAGAATGACAAGGTACACAAGAGGATTTAGTCGTGATTGAGCAACTTAACCACCACAACCCCACACAGTGCAGCGAGACACGGCTCTGGCAGGCAGAGCAGCAAAAAACAGTTGGATCATTTGAATGCCAGCTCGACACACCTCTGCTCCCAGACACAAGTTACCACGTCCCAAACAAGCACTGGTGTAAACGCATCAATAAATAATAAAGTAAAACCATCCATGTGGTGGTGTTTTGTTTTTTTTTTTCCTTCAGTGAATTCTGGGGGCAGACTACAACCCACAAAGAAAAAACATGACAAGACAACCTTTTGTTTTGCTGTCTGACTTTTGGAGTCCAGCAGGAGCAGACTTGATTGTATGCGTATTTTTCTACTAACGTGTCAGAATTGACAGTACATGGTAATGCTTCATTTCTCCCCTTTTTTTGACTGATCAGTTGCCAGGATGTCGTAATTCTTATGCCATTTGGTGGACATCTTGATCCAGGATGACTCACAATAGCTGACAAAAGCCTATCCTCTTTTAGCATGGGCGGCCCAGTGGGAATCAAGAAGCTCAGAGTGAGTTATCACTCCTGAGAAATGGACTCTGTCAAAACCAAGATTGATCTTAGTTATCAGTTTGGATTGATTGATCAGGAATCTGACTTATTCTTTAATAAGCTGTTTGACAGTGAACGCCCCACGTGACCTCTTTCCTCCAGGTTGGACACATTGACGTAAAGTTTATTTAAGTCATCCATCAGATTGTGTCGGTCTGTGGTAGAGCTGCTCACGCACTGATGTCAGAGTTAGAGTGATGACATGCCATTGTGATACCTGCACGGGGAGGAAGAGATCACAAAATGAAGCCTGCAGGATGAATTGCTCACCACTGTGTATACCAGTGCTCGGTGTCATTTGTGCATGAGTCAGGTGGGATTCAGCTGTGCACAGAGTTATGCTATTAAGTTAATGTGATCCCTCTCTCTCTCTCTCTCTGTCTGTCTGAGTTTACGTCATATGTTCTTATTCAATATAATTGAATATAATTTGGACTAGTTTTTAATATCTAACAGAACAAAAAGAAACTAACAACATGTACTTCTGGAAAATAAATACAGTGTTTTTCTAAGATGAAGTTATTTCTTTTGAATCCAAGCGGCATCAGGTACTCCACCTGTGAAAAAAATTGATTTCACACATGATAAATAATAAAGGCAAGTGTGGTTTTCCACAGTCTTTCCTCTGTGTTTGCATGATTAATAGTCCAATAGTCAAAGCCCCAGAAAAGTATTTTAAGCTGTTTTTGTATTTCCAAACACATACACAGCAATAATATGTAAACACTGCTACAGAGAGGTGTGGTGACTTCAGACTGACTTTGACTCTAACATCCTCCTCTGCAAGACTAAAAAAAATAACAGTTATTCTACAAAATCAGCTCCGAATCGATCCAAACGCAGCCAATCACACTGAGCGAGGTAAAGGTGAAAGTTCATTTGGAGATGGGGGGGCTAATGATGACACATCTCACATGGAGTGTGCACCTCTTCATGTTCAGGTGCCATCCATCCTGTAGGCTGATGTGGTGGGAAATCAGCCACAGATATGCTGAGACTGGAGGACGCACGAGCTCAAATGAGATTACTGAGAATGAGACTTTGGTATGTTTGCAGTGAACTAGCTGCCAGTGTAAACAGCATCCTCCTCTGAGGAACCTGTCTGCAGGAGAAACACACTTCACCACCTCACTGGGCTGGAGGATCCATCATCATTATGACTTCATAACTGTCACCATGGAAATTGTGGAGTCATTTCCCGCAAAAGGGTGTCCGTGTGTGTATATTTAAATATATATATATGTGTGTGTGTGTGTATGTGCTGAAGTGTTGATGATGGTACTGGGGAGCCGAAATCATCACAGTGACGCCAAGAGATTCATCGTCACCTGCAGTTTTGCTCTGCTTTCTCCATACCTGCACGCACACACACACACACACACACACACACACACACTTCTGTAACACTCATTTGGCAGCACAGAGCCCTCAGCCTGGAGGATGTCATTCTACATCGGTGAGCACATTTGGTCCTTACGACTTTAGAAATGCAAGAACTTACTCACACGAAAACACTCATGCACCAGTAACACAAATACATGCACAGTCACAATCACACACACCTACACACAGCAAACCCCTGCAGAGTCTGTGAAGACATTTCATTCCAGGAGGACAATAACAAAAACTGTGAGGGGAGACAGAGACAGTGAGAAACATTCAGACAGATAAACAGAAACAAAGAGAGAAAACTTCACTCGTCCCACCTTGTGGTACTCTACAGACCACTTTGTCTGTTGTAAAGCCACACACTCCAGCCAGGATCTGGACCAGGTTAAATCAGACATGACAGATGTGCTTGGCTGTACATGCACGGAGTTCAGGAACAGCTTCACAGCCAACTCAACCATATCATTCCACAGTGACATGTAGGTTAGTGTTACATATTAAAAAACCAGTGTCACAGCCTTGCTGAACAAAACAGTTACAGCAATAGCCACAGCCATAATCAGAGCAGCAGCAGAGCCCATAGCTTTACAGTGTTCATGGTCTGATCACAGCAGCTCCACCAGCAGCCAGTCAAAAATAATTAGCCTCTTCTCATCATAACATTAGCTGCACAGTTCCAGCGCAGACAACATTATGACTAGCATTAATGTTTCACTGTCTGACCTGGGCCCAGTTCTCACAGCCAGGTGCAGCCAGCCACAGAAGCAGGCTCACCCTATATTGGCCCCTGTGGTCACAGCCAGTCGCTGTGGATCCAGTCAGAGCTGGGGACTCTTCTGGTCTGATGATTATTGGCATTTTATTGGCAGCTCTATAACTTCCTTCTTCTACCACATGTTGAGCATCATGCCACAGTGAGATAAGTAAGAACATACAATTTGTTGTCGATTGCTTTAGGTTTTCTTGTCTTCCCTCCCCCTCTCCTGACATCACCCCTTCTTTTCTCGTAATGCTTTTATTTCCTCTCCCCTCTGTCGTGACGCCCTCGGGGCAGGACTCATAAAACATTAAACTGCTGCTATTGTTTGTCACCTGCTCCGGAGCTCCGACAAATAACTTCTCCCCAGGAAACCAAATGTCACTGGAACCTTTTAGAGTCACTAATTCAGTCACCTGAGGGGAGTTCAACGTAATGCGAGCATTTAGGACTCTTCTCTGTTTCTTCCTCACACTTGCTGTCTCCCCCCATCCCTCCCTCTCTCCCTCCCTCTCCCTTTTTCTCCTCCTGGGCCATCCTTTGTGTAAATTGGCTGCTGGCACCATCTTGTGGTCACAAAAGTCCATAACAAAAGTAGTTTTCTGTTTATTTAATAAATCCGAAACACTATTACACCAATATGATTTTCTGAAAATCAAAAAACTTTGTTATTTAAAAGGTTTTTACAAATTGGAAATAATTACAAAATAAATATTCACTTCATTTAGTGTTTGTAAACTTTGCTCATAGTCTTTTTGTGGCAGTGTGTGTGTGTGGGCACAAAAATGGATAATATGTGTGTTTATTCAAAAATATGTCATTCAGGCAGTGTGTGTGGAGTCTGTGTTGTGTGCTTTAGTCTGTGTGTTCCTCCTCTGTGCTGTTGCTGATGGGAAATTCCAGCGACGTCCTGAACCGGATGGGCACCTGGTGCTCCTCGCCGGTTGGCTGCTTGGCCACGGGGGCGTGGATCCGCAGCTGTCCATCATCCATCAAGGAACAGGATAGGCCGGACAGATCCAGGTGAGCAGGCAGGGCGATCTTCTGGACGAACCCTGTCTGAGCTGAGGCCGAGGAGCAGAAGGAGGCGCAGGAAGAGGGGGAGGAGCAGGACTGGCTCTCTTCTGCTCCGGCCTGCTTCATGGCCACCACCGCCAGGCTCCGCCCCTCCAGTTTGACGGTGATGTCACTGGGGGCGTAACCACGAGCATCAAGAGTCACCAGGAGGTCGCCGTTGTTTTCTGGGTCTTGCTGGGCTACCTTCTGCAGCTCTGTGCTGGGAGTCTCTCTCTGCTGCTCTTTACCATCACTCAGCCTGAAAGAGGGAATCAGGATCTGGATCAGAATCAGCTCCATCGAGTTCACCAACTCACCCGCTGTTTCAGACCAGAGCTAACAAACATTAGGTCTGAAAACACCATGAAACGTAACTAATCAGGTGTATCTGCTACAGAGAGACACAGTAACTGTACATACCCTGTCAGAGTGGAGGAGAGGAGGGGCAGCTGGCTAAGCCTGAGCACGGGGTGCCCATCGTGCAGATCCCTCAGGAGGCTGTCGGCCAGTTTGGCTCTGAGGCCGAAGAAGTCCTGCTGCAGCGAGGAAAGGGCCCCCTGATGCAGAGGCCACAGCAACCGTTCCTGGCTGAAGAAAGGGTCATCGGCGAACAGGCTGGTCAAGGCAGCGTGCTGGGACATCGCGTCAGCGTTGAAAGACTGTGCTTAACAAAGACGTTGTTTATAAGGCAACCAGCGAGCGTGGTGTATTGTAGTCTCTCAGATTCCCTCTTTCAGATCTAGTATCTTAAAGGCTCCAGTGAGTGACAATTTCCCGAGTTTCTTCTTCTTGGTAGCCTGTGCCAGGTAGTCTGGGTTTGATTACACACGACTCTTCCTCTTTATATACCCCAGCAGCTGTGCTCCAACCCTCCCACTGTGTTATTTGCACCCCATGAGCTCACTGCTGTTTGTTAGCGTGGGCCAGCGAGGTCAGGAATGCCCTGCAACTCATCAAAAGGCTAAAGACAGCTCATGGTCACATCCTGTTTGTGTTTGAGCATTCACACTGCAGCCACAAATGTCCTGTCTCTCATTATTCATTTCTAAAATGCAATGCAGATTCAGATTTTTAAAGTGTGTCAACAGAAAAATGGGATGACAAAACTGTACAACAAATGTCTTTCTGTTCAGTACTCCCGCAAACAAGTGTTAGAAGTTAGGTTTTATAATTAAACTTTACGTCTTCATAGTAACTTGGCTTGGCAAAAGACTGGAAACAGGGGAACAGGTAGCCCAGCTAAGTCCACAGTTGTTTTCCCCTTTATCCAGCCTTTATGCTAAGCTAAGCTAACCAGCTGCTGGTCATAGTTTCACATTTAACTCACAGATATGAGATTGATATTGATCTGACTCAGTAAAAGGTGTGTATACATTTTTCATTCAACAGACATGAACCGATGTCCGAGATTCCGACCTCAGCAGCTGTCCACCACTGAACATGTAGACCAGCAGTGTAAACAAAGCCTGTCTTGTCTCAGGTTTCAGGGCTTCATCACTGCTTCTTGGAGGGATGAGCTCAGAGAGCAAACATTCAGAGTCCCTCTGCATGTGTGTGTGTGTGTGTGAAATCAGCCTACTAACATTACAAGGAGACTGTGTCACATCTTTTTGTGGTGCCATATTGTAAACCTGCTTTCCCATCATTGGCTCAAACGGTGAACTGGCTCACGTGTGATTGGCTGAGAGCAGCTGCCTCAGTGTGGTATCTCCCAGATCTGCTTTTAACAGCGTTCTGAGACAAAATAGATAAAACGACATCAGTTCTTATATTATCTTGATTACTGTTTGTATGTTTTTTGTGCATCTTTCTGTTAAGCGTGTTGTCCGTGGCGTTAATTTTAATGAATCACTGTTTTTCAGGTGTGTTCAGGTTTTGTTGACAGTGTGAATCGGGAATCGATTTAATTCTCTGGTCATTTTTTGGGGCCTTGTGCTTTTGCTGTGAAGGACTGCGCTCTCTGTTTATGGTAAACACAACAGATATGGTACTGAAGGTAGATGGATTAGACATCATCAGACTGACAGTCAATTTTGAGTCATCACTTAAAGGGGTACTGCAAAAATAAAGAAGTGTGTCAGTGAATAAGGGGATGCCAGGGACAGAAATAGAAAGGGGAAGATGCCTTTTCCTCAGCTTTAAATTACTGGGTTATTATTACACCACCCATTTCAGTTTAGTCATTATTTATGGCTGTACCATGAGCATGTGGCTTCAGTCACCCCATGGTCATATTGGTTGTGTGTGCACTTGACGTGTTTCATTGTATTTGTATGTTTGTCATGTGAAAAACATGCAGAAAGTAAAATAAATATTTAGGGACTAGAGATATTATGTGTTGCCCAGGGGTAAAAATCTGCTCTTGGATCCCTACTAACCTCCCACTCCCTCTGTAAACTGTGTTTGACAGCAGACTATACACAGCAGCTTCCTTAAATACCCAGAGGCAAACCAGTTCTCTCATGTTGGAATAATTCTAACTGGCATCAAGTTTTCTAAATAATAAAGGCCGATGCCAAATTATAGCTCAGGGCCAAAAGGCTTGTTATAACGAGGGAATTTGTTTGTGATTTATTGGAAGTTGTCCTTTAATTTGCCTATATCCAGTCCTCTGGTAGACACCTAACAGTGTTAATAAATATCATCACCAATCTATAGGTTCTATTTGTTCACCATATGACTGAGTTACATTCACACAAATTTTGTCATCATCACTGGTTTCTTCTTCTTCTTCTTCTTCTTCATCATCATTTCCATCCTCATCTTCTCTGCCTGTATGTAAATTTGCACTGGAGTCAGTTTCCTCATAATCATGATCTTCATCACTCTCTGGCTCCTCATTATCATCACTCTCCTTCCACTGTCCCCTGCTTCCTCTTTGACTTCTTGGTGAGAGAGAGATTGAGAGGTTGCGTGCGCACCTACCGGAACTAATTGAACACCTGATAGGACACAGGTGCGTGTGTGGTGGCGGGGCGGAAACGGGAGCAGCGGACAGGAGAAGCAGCTGAGCTGACTGCGAGAACACGGTGTAAGAGTGCTGGTCAGACGGTCACCACGGCATCGTATCCTGAGAGTCCGGTGAGAGGAGAGGAGCGCTTCGGTCGAGTCGTGTGTGGGGACGCGTTCCTCCCCTCCTGCGGTTAAGTACCCCCTCTGTTTCTTTGAATACATCTATCGAAATAGTATTTAGTGACGCTGTGTTTGCTCTGACAATTTATTCTGTCTTCCCTTTGTTCTCGGTGGTTCTGATATTCTTATATATTTTTATTGAACCTTCCCTTGGTTCTGTTGTCTTGGTGTATCTGCTCTCCACAGAGAAGAGTATTACTGTCATGGTCACTCCACTCAGTGACACCTGTCACCAGCCTTTGACACTGTAGACCACCAAGTCCTCCTGTCCCACCCTGTCCAAACAAGAAACCTGAATTTTGAGATTTGACCCATGTGATGGGGATTTGTCACTATTTCCTTAAGTTTTATAAAGTCAAGTCAGTGTTTTTATAATGGCACCCAATCATAACAGAAGTTATCTCACATTTTATAGAGCAGGTTCAGACTGTACTCTTTATAATATTATTTATTGCTATTATTTATTTTTATGAAAACTGACTGTTATTGCTCAGATAGGAGTTAAAGAGCTTCATTAAACCTCTTGACATCCAAGTTCTCCTTTTATTTATTTCAGTTTAAGCAGCTTTTTAAAGTTAGAAAAATCATCTTAATCCACTCTGACAGATTAATTCTGAACAAATGTTCAACCACTATGTTTTCATTGCAAAAGACGAATCTCAATGCAAAGTTTTTCTTTTCTTTTAGCCAAAGTTGCAGTTTGATTTCTAACCTTACAGCAACAAAACCTAACCTAACGTGGACACAGTGGAAACGACTTGATATATCTCCACCAACTACTGCAAAAAAAACCCAAAAAACAGGCTCTTTATCTGCTAAAAGATCCATTACGTTCATCATCTAATCTCTAACTGTGTCTGCTCTTTAGTGTGCTCTGGGTTTTTAAAGGTTTTAACTGGAAAAAAATACATCTACACTATAAGAGCAGTAAGACTGAACCAAAACATTTGTTGTGGACTAAGGAACGAGATCTAAACAACGACATGAAATAATGACTGTAGTAATGACTGCAGCCCCTTCTCTGACACTGGTACAGTCCCTGTCAAATACCCCTATAACAAAGCTGAAGGTAGTAGAGCTGGTACTTGATGTTTGTTTCTCTCTGAATAAACCATCTAAACCCTGAGCTGAGATCGAACACGTAATCCTGACCCCAGGTAACCTCACCAACAGGGTTCGTGGAGATTCAGGGCTTTGGGAGGCTCACTGGGAAAAAAAAGGGTTTTCAGAGCTCAGTGAACATGGAGTTGTGAGCAGTGTGTGCACCTGAACAGTCTGAAATATCACGGGCAGAATCTGGGATGTGCCAACTATCGATTAAGATAAACAATTTTTTAATAATAGAAAAACAAATTTCTTTGGGTTTTAATTTTTGCAATCTCTTTCTCCTCCTCTTTCACTGTGTGTGTGTGTCCGTGTCCGTGTCCGTGTCCGAGTGGAGAAAGGTGTCCTGAAAAAGTCAGAGCCTCGCCCAGCTGCACCCTGTCCTGCTGCCTCCATCCTGTGCGATCCAGGTACCTGCTCCCTTCGGTCTGTGTTCAAGCCAAAACACATGAGGTTCACAAACCAGGTAAGCATCTGCTCAGTGATGATGACACAGGTCATACCTTTGTTAGAGAAGGGGGTTTCCTGGCTGATATTTCAAAGCTAGTCAAAACACTCTTTCTATACTGGTCCCACTACACAAGACTCAGCACTGTGCCTCTCAGTCTGAGTCAGTCTGTCTGTTACTGTGATTACAACACACACACATCAACATGTATCGGATACAGTGAGCGATTCAAAATTCTTCTGACCTGCATAGACGACTCCAGCGTCCTCACTGTGTCCACTGGAGTCCCTTCACTTTCTGAGCGGACATTATAAAGCCAGATTTGCCTGGTTCTGATTGAGGGGCACTCAGAGCCTTCTAGCTCTCTCCAAACCACCTCAGCATTATGTAAGTCTTCACAGACTGTTCCCCTGGTGTTGGTGTGACTGATTTCAACTCAGTTTGTGTGTGCGCCTGTGTTTGGTGGACTCTATTTGGCCTTAGAAAAAAAAAAAAAAAGCCTGATCCAGTTCACAGTTTACCTCTTCTCTCCAACCTGCTGACCTGATGCAGTATCCAGGACCACCCACTAGAGGTCATCACTATGTAGGTGTTTTGTTTTGGTTTTTTTTTTTTTTTTCCACCATGGCTACAGTCTTCCTAAAACAGGATGATGTTTTTTTTTTGTTTTTTTTTTCAGACAGCGGCTGCATGAACCACACCTTCAGGTCATTGTAGTTATTTTGGGGCCATTTTTTTTTTTTTTTAGTCTCTGCTCTCTCTGCGCTGCAGTGTATTCTAGTACAGTATGTCTGTATAACGTCATGTGCAGTGTTCTTCCTTGTTATCCAGTTTATTTTCTGTCTGTTCCGATCAAGCTGGAAACGTATAAAGAGATTTCCTGAGGCAACAGTGTACCTGTGTAGGAAAGCAAATGTAAAAAAATCTTTCCTGAGATGAACAGGATTTGTGTCATTGAAGTAACAGTGGGGTTTTTTTTTTTTTTGTTGTTTTTTTTTTTTTTTTACATCAGCTGAAAACACAGGCTGGGTTTGAAACTTTCATAAAGACACCAGTGCACCAATCATATGTGCACACAGAGCAGTAATGAGCCTGATCGCGTGAGAAAGCTGAGGAAGTGACTGGTGTGAGAACGCTGCCACCGCAGCCCTGTGGCAACTCAGCCTAAAGCCTGCGGTAGTCTCGATTCACCCTCCAGTACTCCGAACCCCACTTCAGCCTGCTTTCAGTTTCCACTGCACTGTCTCTGTACTCAGCTTTCAGTCTCTCTACAGCAATGATACTGTTTCTATACCCAGTTCTTCATAGTAATAATAATGATTATTATTATATATACATTTGTTTTTAGCTCTATTTAACTAAATTGTCATTGTTATCAATCTTATCATAAATTATCATAATTATATTCAATTCTTTGTACTGTGAGACTGACTAAATTTCCTGGAGAGCATCATCCCTGAAGTGTAAATGCACTTGTGGTGTGTAAGTGTAACTGTCAGGCTCACTGACCGATATCCTCATTTCCAGCTGGAGCTTTAGAACACACACGCACAGACGCACAAACATACACACTCATGTGTTCTGCAATTTGATGGAAAGATGCTGCAGTTCTGGTAACGCGGCGCGCTGCATTCAAGAGGATTTAGTTGATTTATTTTCCCCTGCATGCTGTCATAATCTCTTTCTCAATCTATACACACACGCACGCAGGGCATGAGGAGGCCCAGAAAGGTTACTAGGGGTCATGTCTGAGCAGCGGAACTGAAAAACAGGAAGAAATTAGAGGTGTAAGGATGGCAGTGAGCTGTGCGCATGTATGTGTGTGTTTAACTGGGTGAAGCATGAGTAGAAAGTGGTTGGTTAAAAAGTGGCTTGTGCAATGCAGAGAGCCCTTGAGACAGAAATGGGAGGTGTGTGTGTGTGTGTGTGTGTGTGTGTGTGTGTGTGTGTGTGTGTGTGTGTGTGTGTGTGTGTGTGTGTGTGTGTGTGTGTGTGTGTGTGTGTGTGTGTGTGTGTGTGTGTGTGTGTGTGTGTGTGTTTGGAGGTGATTAAGAAGAAGCAGTGACAGTAGGGAAAGACAGAGATCCCTTCATTTTGTTTTACAGCATTTGGGGCTGTGTTCCTGGAAACACACGTGTGCGTGCACACACACATACACACATACACACATACATACATACAGAGTGCCCAACAACTGAGTGTAATTCAGACTGACAGCTAGCCTTCACGCTCTGACGCACCTCTCCCCCCAAAATGGATGCAGAAGGACCGTTTTACACACGCATGCACACACACACGCATGCACACACACACGCACGCACACACGTAGTGTCTAAATGGACTTTCTGTCCACAGCAGCTGAAAACCCAAAATATTAAGTGGAGGAGGAGGTGGTGGGGATGAATAGTTTGGGAGGGGGGGTTGGGGACGAGCAGAGAGACAGCTAGCTAAAGCGGCGGGTTAGGAGGTCAGTTACTGTCAGAAATACAGTGGGTGAGCCACCATGGGTGTAGATGTGGGTGTGGACCCATGAGTGTTTTAAGGTATTATGTGAAGTACTGTATGCAGTTATTGGTATGGACAGTAGGGACATGTCCTCACCAGTGTCAAGGTGTTGCTGAAGTGTCCCCACCAATATTTTTACCCATCTCAGACGATCCAGTTTAACTCCTCCTCTGTGTTACTGGTCAGGTTTCTGCACCAGCTATGAGCCATGTTTGTGTGTTTACTGCAGAATGCTGTTTATGTTGATAAAGAGTAAAAACAGTGGCACTCCATGTCCGTTTTATGTGAATATAAAGTGAATATAAAGTGAGACTGAGAGATAGAGGTTGGTTAGAAATGTCCAGTAGCTTACATTTGTCTGTTGTCCAGTGACACGTGTGCTTCAGCCTGGTCCTATCTTTCCTCCTGGGATCACAGTCTTGATGTTATGTGGGATATTTTGTCCCCATCACCCATCGATTCACAAACATTTTACAAAGTGTGAACTCCACCCATCCATCAAAAAAAACCCAGAGAGATGCGATTTCACTTTCACCTTCAGATTCTTTTAGTTTTTGTTTCTTTTGAATAAAATCATTGTGAGAGGATGCCATTGACAGCACTGCACAGCCTTCTAAATATGTCATTTAATAAGAGAAGATCATTTTAATCTGCGTCTGAAATGAGATCTGGACCAAAATGCAGTCACAGATGGACAAGCTGATTGGCTGAGGGAAGCCATGACATTTGGAAAACAGCTAAATCCTGAGCAGTCATATTAGGAGCTTGTAATAGTGCATTTCATTCCAAATTTGAAGTGAATCAGTCTCATGACCCCTGGGTTAGGATTATTTCTTTTGATCGAGCTGCTGCAGAGCTTCACCTCTTGACAGTTGTCCTTCTGTGTAACAAACAGCATTTATAAAAGTGTGAGTGGGATTCAGTCTTCAATACCTCACCTTCTCAGAGTGGAGGTTCTTTGGACTGAATGAAGCTTGTGAGGAAGACTGCACACACTACTCCAGGCTCGAACCAGTCCTCCAGCTCCACTCCATTTTCAGGCAATAAATGATGGTCATAATTCATTTGTATCTATATGATATAAATGTATACAAATGAAGAAAATAACATGTATACACACTTTTACTTTTTTAGCCTCTGTCTTCATTGTGTGCCCGCCCCCCCACCCCCACCAAACCTTACGCCCTTGTTGACACCACTATCTTGTAAAGGGCCTCTTACATCCTCACAGCAGAGTAATGTTTTAAAAGCATTCGTTGTAGCGTTATTGTGGTTGTCACACTCAGGCCTGTTCCAAAGTGCTGTGAAGAGGAAAAGTTGGGGAAGTGTTTATGATACACAGGAGAGAAGCAGGATGCGGTGAGGTAGAGGAGAAAAGGAACATAGAGGGGAAAGTGATTTAGAGAGCGGTGGAGGTGTGTAATAGAGACAGGGAGGGGTGATTTAGAGCCGGCAGGGAAAATGGAGAAGAGGGGGTGCGTTCTTGGCATAGACTGAGTGTCATTTAATACAGGAGTGAGTGGAGAAATTATTGCATGGCTGCTACACCAGCTGACTATAGATGTGACACATCGCTCATAAGGCTACTATCCCAGCTGAATGGGAATTGCCCCATTAATGCAAGCTGAATGCTAACTGCTAGAGCACATATTGGGCTGGCAGCAAAGAGCTGAACTGGCTAATGACTGTATGTCACTGTAATGGTGTGTCTCTATCAAGTAGCTGCGCCTCTGTGGGACGCTTAGCTCTTCATCGCTCCGCCTGGCCTGGAGTCTTCTTCATCCTGCTCCTGGATGACCTTCCCGCAGGAGATTAAGACGAAAAAGTCATTTCTGCAAAAGGTTCCTCACACATTTTACATTTTATAAATCTTCATCTCCTGCTTTTAAGCTACCTGAGAGATGGGTTTTTTTTTTAAACTCCACTAACAGTCTCATCTAAGAAAAAGATCCTGATGAACTCATTCACATGACGTGGAAACAATTTGCTTTAATGATCTAGATGCTTCCCGCGTAGAAGGCGACTCTGCCCAGGCATCCTTCACTGAAATTTCCTTGTGATTCAAATATTGTATTGTGGGTTGCACATCCCTGCCATGCTCTAGACATGAATTTTCATGCCATGCAGGGCGGAATTTGATCCAGCCCTCAGTCCTGATCTTGATTGGGGTCATTTTTGCAGGGTTAGCATACCCAGGAGGACACTTTCACACTGGCAATCTTCCACTGACACCTGTCTTGGATCAGTAGCTACTGGAAGTGTGAAGAGGGATATTAAATTCAGAATATGACATAAAGTGCCTCTGATAGCAGTTGTTGGGGGAAGGAGTGTGGAGCCCCCAGGATGTTCAGGGACTCATTTAGGTAATGTAAGTTTTTTTTATGATAACTTCTGTTCCTTTTTGGCTTTGGTTTCCAACCTCAATGTGGACATGATGATTCACCAAAACCCTGTTTATGTTTGGGGTTATTTATTTGTACAATATATCTGTCTGTATTACAGACAGCTATGTTAAGATTAGGGAAAGATTATTAGTAACGGTTGAAGAAAAATAAATCCCTGCCAGTTTGAAAATGTGAATGTGTGTGGTGTCTCTAGTGTGCTCTGAAAACTGAACATTAATTAGAATTGTACTTGGTGAAACATTCACAATATTAGAAGCTTTTGTTACATATCTAGCAACACTCAGCTCTCTAGTTCTACAAAGAAATCAATTTGATTATTATTTCATTAATGTTTTTGAGATGAAAAAAAAAATCAGGATATTCAGGGTTAATATCAGGGAAAGGCACTGACGATCCAGAATCTCCCCTCACCTTAGTGAAGAAGTCATAAGCTGCTTTAGATGATCTGTCCATAAACCCAACCAAGCCTTTACCATAGTGTTGCCACAATACAAATTGTATTTATTTTTCTACAGTGATTTGTGATTTGAAATGCTTCAGAGTTGTTAATCCACTGCATGTGCAAGTTTGGCCTGACAACCATGCCCACTGTGCACAATGACTGGTCAGCTTTGCAAAGGTGTGAAAGTGAGCAGGGTTTCAATATCACAGTTTGAGTCTCTGTTGTTTTTTTTGTTTTTTGTTTTTTTGCTCTGCTATTTCCATTAGTCTTTGGGTTTATAACCATGACCAGCACCATAAATGTCTTTGAGGACAAAAGTACGGTTCATTGTATCAAGAACCTTTCTTTAAATCTTCTCTAACACTTCCACCTGAATTAGTTTTTTTTTTTTTTCAAGCTCACTGGATGTAAATGGTGCTTCAGTTACTTGTAAAAGACTTGTAAGTCTTGCAAAAGAACTTCAAAGTTCACAAAATCACTTTTTTTTTTTTTTTTTTTGCTGAAGTTACACTGTTTTCACATCATAGTGCAAATGTAAGCAGGGATTGTTTTGGCTTGAGGAAATGAGAATGTACAGTTTTTCAGCAGGAAGCTTAAATCAGCTTCAGTTTCAGTTCTTTGCAGACAAATTTTCATCTCATTCGGAACAGAACTAAAACCAACAGCTGCCTGGAAGGGAGGAAATCACCCTCGACAACAGCAGTGTGGATGGTGTGTAATATGTATTTAATGACCGCATGAGTACCCAAATGGCGATTAAACAAAGCTTTACCAGCGGTGTGAAAACTTTCTAAATGCTGTGGCCACTTGGTTGCTGTAGAGATTCCTGCGGTGCCCGCGCTGTGAGTGATTGATCTCTATCTGGTTCGTGGTTGTCCATTCTGCCCAGTTACATCACATCCGTCTTTATATCTAATCACAATGAAGATGGGTCCTCTGGGTATTATTGCTCCATTCAGGGGGGTCTGGACTACCTGGTTGTTTCACTGAGACAATCTATCTGTTCTCAATACAGAGCATGAGTCTGAAAGCAGTGGGCTATCTGTCATTCATGCTATTAGTTCATGGTTATCATCAGCGGTGGCCAAGGCCATTAGCCCAGATCCATTAGCAGCAGCCATCAGCAAAGCCATTAACTCCTCTCCCTGCTAAAACGCTACTGTCCCTCACAAAGACTCATTAAGGAGAGGTAGGGAGAGATGGGCATGGAAGGAGATGGAGAGACAGGGGGGAAAGGAAGGAAGAAAGAAAGAAAGAAAGAGGAGGGCAAAGGTGGGAGGAAAAAAAAAGAAATGCAGAGTGACTGGAGGAGAGAGAAAGGAAAGGGAAGACTTAGATCATTTTAATTGTTCCCCGTGTCATTTTTCTCCACTCCCAATCTGCAGTTGGTGTAAGATGTACACATGTAGTGTAACTACAGTCTTATCACACCGTCCTGGGCTGGAATCGGCACAGTGGGGAAAGGATGAAGCTGTTTGGAAGTGTATTGATTGCAAAAGATTTGAAAGAACTCATAACAAATTCTGAGCACTCCTCCGTCTGCAGCATCTGAAAGCACACAGGCACGGGTTCCTAACAGCAGAATCTGAATTTGAGCATGTAATCCTGATCATGTGCACACTTTGTGTTTGAGTCCTCTCTCTGTTTTCTCTAGCTGTTTTGGCTTCTGAGACCATTTTTGCAAGATGCAACAGAAAAAAACCTACAGACATCAGAAAAATGTCTTTTTCAAAGTTAATGTCCTGTGATTCCATGTCCATGTGATTTATATATTTCACGCCTTGCAGTTTCGATGGGCAGGTGTATCTGCACTGTGGACTGAAATTGTTTATTCATATTCGTAAGTCTATTCTGAAAATGCTAATAACAACAATAATAATAGCAATAACAATAACAATATAAAATAGAATGAGAATAATAAAAAATAGGATGACGCTCCTTATTTTTGGCAATCTGAACTTCTTCTTTGTTACCTTGACGACAACTGAGCAGAAGAACCTAGAAAGGCTTAAGCTGGTTTTCAAGTGCTTGCAGGAACACAGTGTGAAGGTCTTTCCAGTTAAGTGTAACAGACCTGTGAAGTTTTTGGCCCATGGGGTTTCCTTTGAAGGAATAGCCACTGATCCAGATGAGGTGCAGGCCGTCGTGAGTTTGAGTGAGTCTGATCTCATGCAGAGGGACGGTGCCACACCCTCTGCATGATAAGACTCCTTTGTGTACCTTTGGTGAGGCAGAGGGTGATGCTTAGGTTGACAGGAACTCCCTATGTTGTGTTTGTTGAAGGAGGCTGGTGGTGTCTCTGAGTACAGGACATGTTTCGTGTCTCCTGTGAACAACCCAGGTTGTCGATGCAGTTCTTCTGGAGTTTGTGGCATGACATTTGAGCGAGGGTTGTCTCTGGGCGCTACGGCAGGTGGCTTCGATGGGTCAGAGCCTGTTTTCAGTCATGAGGAGCTGCATGAGATGCAGTCTCAGGACGGACCCTGCAAGCAGCAGCAACCATCCGTCTCATAGGAAGAGGGATGATGAGTCTGAGGGGACTAACCGAGCTCACAACCCGGCTGTGTGTTCTTCATTGTGTATCCAGTGAGCACTATCTGATCTGATTTATATTTATTTGTGTTTCGGATCCTGAGTGGTTCAACGAAATTTGTGGTGTGCCTGTTTTGCTCATTCAGCTAACAGCTCTTAATGTTATCAAGCGTAAAAAACCCAATTCAGCTGCATCAAAGAGTTTGCTGGTAAACGAAGTGAAAGTTCATGGTGCACACAGCCTCCTCTATCTCCTCTGCACGTCAGCGAGCGCTGAACTTTAATTTACAGATGGTGCGAATGTGTGTTGTGATGAATAGCTGTCTGGAAGAACCATCCTCCACACAAATACCCATGGTTTCAAGGGGAGAGACATTCAAAGACTCAGTCCTCTTCCCTACTCTGATATTGTCCATACTGTCATTTCTGTATGTCGTTCTGGAAAGAATGGACCAACAACATATTTGGCCGTTTAATTTTGCGGAGGGTTTGCAGGTTTGATGTACAAGGACCTTTGACAACAACTCGTCAGTATGTGAGTGATTGCATTTCTTTTTTGGTGATCCTGTATCCTGTCATCTCCTCATCTCTGATTTCCTGTCTCTTGAATCTTGGTCCAACAATGTTTTTTTTTTTTTAACCAATTATGAAAAACAGAACAATGGAACTTCAGCCTGAGCAAGCATGAGAGAGAGAGAGATGAAAGAGCGGGATGCACCGAAGTGATGGAAGAAGAGAATGGAAGGGAAAAAAAGGGAGGGCAGAGAAAAATGAGGGAGGTGAGTTTACCCTTTGCCCCAACGTTCCATTCTATCCCAGAATACTTTGGGGCCCCACTGACAGACGCTTAATGCCTCACATGGACGCACATGAATGTATATTAGCTTGCATACACACACACACCCCAGTAGCTAATCCCTGATGTGCTCATGGGGGTGGTTGGTTTCATTAGCAGAAAGATCAGGGCACTAAACCATTAGCTCTCATCTCTGCCTCTTTTTGTATTTTTCTTCTTCTGTCTCATTCCTGTTCCTCGTGAGCATGTTGACTCAAGGAGATTTAATGACATGTGAATGTACCCATGCGCTTGCACGCACGCACACGCACACATACACACACAAAAGCAGACAGTTAGCGAGTGTGATGTCAATAGGTTTGTTGTGGAGCCAGGATCAGGTGGTTCACTATGTAGGTCAGAGGGAGAACAAAAGGAGAGAGAAGACATGTGTCGGTATCCTCAATAATTAATCAGTCCTCTTTTTTTTTTCCTTTCTCTGCCTCCATCTCTCACAGTCTGACACAGACGTGTGGATAAATGGATAAGCCTGGAGGTAGTCAGGCAGACTAACATTGGCAGAAGAAGAGACAGACATTCAACCGCGCATCAAGCTGTGGAGTTTATTTGTCCTCCGGGAGCCTTTAACTCAGATAGTCAAAATTCAGACAAGTTGTTCAAATGTCTCTATTTAAAAAAAAAAAAAAAAAATTCTGTGAGGACAGTTTCACACCCTCACATGCACGCACACACACGCTTCTGAGAATTGACGTCGTGTCCCGGTGTTTTGATCTGCAGTAACCCTGCGTGATCTCAGAGGAAAAAAAAAAACAAAAGGAGGGACCCTCAAGTTTGGTGAATTTCAGAGAAGGGTGGTGCTGCTGAATGATTGACGTCTGCACCCGTAGCGCATGCATGGATGACCTCACACAATGCAGGCTGGTGACACAGGATATCCTGCTGTGGGCGTCAGTCTAGGGAAGAAGAGGAAGTGCAGTCTGCTGAGGCTCAGGGGAGAGAAGCTTCAGGCTGTATTTCCTCTCTTAAAGACAAATACATATACATATATATGGGAACAGCACAATTACAACTCTTAGGGCAAGAACATGTGACATCTCATTAATGAGACTGCTGATAATCTTTACCCTCAAACCAAAAAACTGACTCATCATAACAGTCTGCAGCAACTTTAAATCTCACTAATTAACATGTTTCATCTTGTTGTTTTTAACCTGTAAAAAAAAATAAATGTAACTCACTTTTCCCAGCTTCAACATGCTTTGACTTGGCCTCTTCTCCACTAACTCCAGTGGGAAGTGGGAGATATGTGACTCTTCAGCTGCTAAATGAATTCTCCACTGTGTTCACCAGCTCGTCTGCTGTATGGTGCTGAGAACACAGTGGACAGAGCTGAGGGGAGCAGAGCTGGGTGGTAATTCTTTGTGGGTTTGTCACTACAAGAAACCTCTTTCACACATAGAGCTATTTTTTTTCCATTATTAAAATGAAAATAATTAATTAGTGCAGCTTTAAGCTGTAGTTTACACTTCTGTACAAGCATTAATAATAAAATGAGAATATAGATGTGTATATATACTTCAATAGGCAATAGGACAGAGACAGACAGAGTGTCACTGATGGGACATTTTGACGTGAAAACTGACGTGAGAACTGGTTTGACAGTCATGAGAAATTTTTCTTGATACATTTCTGATGCACATCCTCGTCTAACATCAGGGCCATTCTCTGGCTGAGATGAAAGGTGAATCACCCAGAAGTGATCTAAGCTACTGAACGTGTGTGAGGTGTGTGTGTGTTGGGGTTGTGTTGGCTGAGGGAATGAACAGGAGAAAAAAAAAAGAAAAGAAACAGAGAAATGAACAAGTCATTGAACTTATGACAAAACAGGTGATTTGTCATTGCCTTCCAAAATAGTGATAAATGACTGTTACACAAGTGATTCATCCGACTGTTTTCAGATCTGCCACTGCTATGATCAAGGTTAGCTTACAATTTGCACACAGGAGCTACTTGGTTGAGGTTAGGGGAAGTTTTTTGTCACTCTGTCGTTTGTCACAGAAACATACGTTGACTGTTCTTAGGAAACTCGGTGCAAACAGCGATCTCCCTTGTCAAAGTCACATGCTTTGTTGAACTGTGCCCCCCCCCAAGAAAACCTCCTTCAGAGGCTTTGCGGCAATATAAAAATGTCACAACACTTTCTGCCTTTCCTTCTGACAGACACATCATAATTCGCATGGCCACAGGAAATCATAAATCCAGTTTTAGGCCTTTGAACAAACTGCATATGCACATGCCGTTTTTTTTCTTGCGAGGACAATCTTGAAGAAACAGGTAGGAAGCAAGGAAGGATACACAGGAAGTAAAGGGAGTGAGCGGGGAGGTTAGGAACATGGGCAGGGATGGAGGGGAAGCACGGTTGCCTGAAGCAGATGGGGAATAAAACAATGGGGGAGCTGTGATGTGATGGGATTCCCCTACATTCCCCTGTTTGGCAGAGGCCAGCAGTGACAACAGCCTGTTTGTCATGTGCAGGAACGAGAAGCAAGGGGCACACATGTTTGCGTCTGCACACAGAGCGCTCATTGTCGCTGGCCGTTCGTGAATCGGTAAAATAAAATCAAATCTCCTGCAAAAAGAAAATTAGCAGCGCGACCTTTTCACTGGATTAGAGAAACAGAGGGGATTCTTTGCTTGTGTGGTTTTGAATGGGAACACGTAACTGCTGATGTGATGAGTGACTGAAGTTATGAACGCATTGTGTAACTGGTTGCGCAGTGCAGAGCAGTTTGACCTTACACAACAGACCCAATTATTTCCACACACACACTCTCTCTCTCACGCACACACACACACACATTGAGGCATGTTTTCACCCACATTATTCCCACTGCAGTAATGGGGTCAAGTTAGCTGAGAGCTCTGCCACTCTGCTTTGTGAGTTTGCTTTCAGGCCTGTTGGTCTCTCTTCCTTTTTTATGTAGCCTCAGGTGTCTTTGTCAGTCCCTATGACTGTCTCTGCTCTGTGCCCCCTCTGTGCCACCCCCACCCCTCCTTTAATTTAATTGGTTTATCCAGCAGTACGTCTTTTTTATGCGTGACCCTGGTTAGCTTTAGGTTTTTACTCTAAAGCAAAATGGCTCCCATTCACATTTAGAGCAGAATTTCTGACACAAACACAGATCTGATGTTTTCGTCTGCTGCAGGAATTTGTGTCTTTGGTGGAGTCACACGCTTCATGTGCATCGTTGTATATTCTCTCAAAGTCTGTTTCCACTGCATTTTGTCATTTTTTCAAATGGTAAATTTGTTTTTGTTTTACCATCATTCCCACTCAAGTTGAATAAACTCAAATTTATGTGCAATTTGAAAATGCACATAAAAAAAAACACACTAAGAGGAACACATGAATGTGTTGTGTTTTCTGTGGATGACAGTTAGGTGACAGGGGTCACTGTGACTCATGTTAAACACCTGTAGACGTGAGACTTGACTTGAACTTGATCCAGAAGCCTAAACTGTTGTTAACATGTAGGTCTAGTTACATGGCTCCAGACAGGATCCTCCATAAACTCAGCTGTCCCTCCATCTGACCTCACAACTGACAAATACATTATGTTCCACACTGTAAGCAGTGGTGTCCCCCGCTGTGCTCCCCCAGCCGATCAGTCACGCACACCCAAACACACACATATTGTTGTTTTACTACATTCATGGGGACCTAAAGAGGACACAGTGACTCAGCCCTAACCTAAACCTAACTCTAACCCTAACCCTGGTAACAAGTCTGAACCCTCAAACCGGCCATTTAGATTTGTAGGGTCCAGCAAAGCTGTTGGACAACACAAGAATGTGTGTGTGTGTGTACATGTTTTTCCTACGTCATTGGGACCTTCTCCAGTGTAAATACCGACCTTGGCAGCAGCCTTGTCTTAATGAGGTAAAACATTGTTTCTGACGTCCTGGTTTAGATCAGGGTTAGGCATGAAGTGGTTGTTGTTATGGTGTGAGTTAGGCTGAATGGATTTCATTTATTAAGTTTTATTTATTTTAAAATATGATGTGTAATGAAATCAGAGATGGAGAGAGAGAGAGAGAGAGAGAGAGAGAGAGAGAGAGTGTGTGTGTGTGTGTGTGTGTGTGTGTGTGTGTGTGTGTGTGTGTGTGTGTGTGTGTGTGTGTGTGTGTGTGTGTGTGTGTGTGTGTGTGTGAGATGGTGAGAAAATACAAAATAAGCTCAAACAATATCTTGTAAAGGGTATGCTGCTGTGGAGTGGGGGAATTCATGAATTATTAATGGATTATACTATACTTATTTTTATTTTTGTGAGGTTCACTTGCTCCAGCAATTTCACTGGGGGGGGGGGTGTAGACCAAAACCAAAAAAGCCTGTGAAATCCTGGATGGAAAGTCTTGGTAAGTAATGGTCTAACTCTCTTTTAAATATAAGTGACACTGGCTGCTTTAACACGCTCAAATACCTCAGGAACAAATATTAGAACGCATGCTATCCCTTTCCTTTAAGCAGAAATTTTTTTTTTTTCTAACATGATCATCAACAAAGACTGTAACTTTGAGTAGAAACAAATCCTGAATTTGTGTTATGGTTACATCATTTATTACATGTCAAAATAGCACATGTTGCTCAATGAACAAAAAACTAACTGTGCACTGAGCATAGCATTTCATGGATCCTTGGACTAGTGAGCTAAAGCCAAGAGTTGACTGTCGTTTATATCTATTGCTATATTTAAGTAGCAGTAAATACTAAACTTATGTTAAGCATTTACACACACTCATATGAACACATGCCATCATTCAGACAAACTGACGCAAGCCACAGCTGCTGGAAACAGAAAACACACTGTCATAACACTGGTGCCACAGTATTAATTAAATAACTCTTGAGATCATGTTATAACATTGCATGGATCAATTGTCCTATGTCATGGGACCCATGCATTAGCGTGATGCAGCATGGCTATTCCCTTCAGGCTGTAGAGGAAGTGCATGCTGTCATAGCGTAGCCTCGCTAATGTGTACCGACCCAGGCTGATGGAAAACCCCTACAGATTTTTTTGCTCAAGGCCAAGATTTTAGGTTCGAGTTTGCCTCCATCAGTGTGCAGGAGTCCTCACGTGTTCATCACAGACTTTTGGGGAAACTGAGGTATAAGCCCAAAGAGATAAATGAAGACACCAGGCTGGACCGGCCATCAGCTGATCGTCTCGTTCATTAGCCCCCTCCACCCCATTCACCTTCAGTTTCATCACTTCCAGGGTGCAGGTCTGACCTCAGCAGAGGCCCACTCCATCATCAGACTCCATCAGGGAGGTATCCCACAGTACATTTAACACTGCAGTCGATTTCACACATATTAAATATGTGTTTAAAAGGATTTTGACAGACAAGAGTGAATATTTTTGCATAATTTATTTATCTAAATAGATTCTTGTTTCCAGCTCGTATAACTGTTCTCAATCTATTACTTAGGAATCAGAAGCCTAAGGGGATCTTTAAGCTCAACACCATGACTTCATTTATATTGTGATTCATATCGATAGCGACTGGTTTGAACAAAAACTATCATGTTAAAATGACACGAGTGGTTAACAGCTGTCGTGCTGTAGATACCTATGTATCTAGTGTTGTTTAACAGTTTAGTGTGAGATTTCACGTGTTGATTCCAACACTGAGCAGACGTATCATATGTGATCAGGATGTATCTGTATGTGTGTACAGGACCATTCTGACTCTAAGCTTTGAGGAAACTCGGCAGAACCGACTGCAACAATGCGAGGGCATTTAAGGGATGACTCAAAGTCAGTGATGTCTGTACAGCTCTTCCCGGCAACCTCTGTGCGTCCTCCCCTCTCAGCTGTACTTCTGCATTGGCTTAGGTAAGATAATCATCTCCTGGCTCCAACTCTGTTATACTCAGGTGTCAGAGTAGGATCCATCTTCTCTTGAACTCTCGCAAGATGGAGAAAGGAGAAAAAAAGGTGAGAAAGATTCACAGTCCCTTGGTGGTCTGGGGGCAAGAGGGGGGTAACTAGTAAAAATGAATGTGTTTTTTCATCTTGACAGCTATTGTAACTGTTGTTTGGTTAATGGAATTCAGGCCTGTTTCCACTGAACTGTTAAGTTGAGTGAATGAACAGGGATCTGCAAAGTGGAAAAGAGTCCTATTTACTGATGGATCCAAATTTGAGAGTTATGGAAGCAGGATGATGACCAAACACTAACCCTCAAGGCTCTGACCAAAGAAAACCAAAGAGTCCTGACTGTCCTGGACTTTCCTCCACAGTCACCTGACCTCAAACCCATTGAACATGTATGGAGGACACTTGAAGTCTGATGCAGACTTCAAGATGATGTCTCATGCTGTGAGAACATGGATCATCAGGTTTTGGACAGACTTGTGGAGTCCCTGCAGCTCGAGTTCATGCTGTCATTAAAGCAAATGACATGTTCAGATTCAATTTTTCACTCAAATTGTTAAACTGCTAGTATCATTTATAATGAGAGATGATGACTGAAGATTTTAAGCTTTATTACAGGGCTGCTGTATCAGATCGTGTTAGTGTTAGCTTGGCGGATCTAATAAACTTCAAACTGAGAATTCAGGTTAATTAAACTTTAAAGCTCAGTTATGGCGTCTGTGTTGTACGATGCACTTTTTGCATCTTGGGATTTTTGCCTCTCACTGACCCGTAAATAATGACTACAAAGGAATATCCACCAGCTGTGCAGACACACACACACACACCAGAGGATATATGGCTGTGACACACGTCACACGCAATGGTGTGCCCTCCTCCGACATGTGACCTCCTGTTGTTTGCAGCAACACAGTAACAGCAGAGCCTTCCCTTCAGCATGAATAAACTGACATGATGATGAGTAAAAACTCTGAAGAGACACGTCCCTTCAAACATGTGAAGGCTATAAATATGACCACACGGAAGGAACTGAACAGTTCTTTATGGTGTTCTGTGGGCATGACCCAGTACAAACATCGACAGGGTTAGAGGGTTGATTTCTTTTTTCTTAATGTTATATTCATTTTGACACTGATGTGGTGACATGTAAATCTTATTCTCATGTAAATCTAATATAATCTCATGTAAATCTTTTTTTTTTGGTAGAAAAATAAGATTTACAAATGTGTACAACAACTTCACAATCTCACAAATGCGTGTTCCAATCCACACGCAAATACCAAGCAATCTGAAGATATGTAAAACAGTTTTACAAATTCATACTTCACTACCAGCAGATTAACAAGAGATTAATATTTTACTAAAAGATTCTTTAATTAAACTTCACAGATATAACAATTTCTCAACAAAAAAAAAATTGTATAGCAAAGGTCTAAACCACTAGCAGTCACTTGGCCATCAAGTGTAATGCCTCTCTGGTTTTCCATTGGCCTAAACTGTCAAACAACCCCCTGCTTCCTGCCCCTCTACTTCCAGCACCTTTGCTCAGACCCCACCTACCTTCGAACTCAGCCTTCATTTTCACGTCAGCTACACCACCTGTAAAGTGTCGTAACTGCATCTTGCACAGCCGTGACACTGTCGCAGTGACAAAATCTGTCCACAGACAGACATATCAACACCTGTCAACCACAAAAACCACCTTCCTGCTACAGTAGGTGGCTCCTGGACCACAGTTTGCCATTATGATACTCACATACACACACATCATGTTGTTCTTTCAGTCTAAAAGACCGAGAGAATAGGGGAGATGAGTGCAACAGTTTTGTAGCAGAACAGCTAAACACTGGTTTTAAGTTTGGTAAAGTTTCTAAAGTACTGTTCATTCAGTTAAAGGGAAGAAGTTCTGTATTGTTTTGTAGCTGAGTTTTATGCAGCCCTGTGTTACCGATGGAAAGTTTTTTTTATACTACACGCACACAATGACTACCTTCAGTTGTGTCTGGGAGGATTAATGGAGGATTTAGATCATCTGAAAACTAATATGCATGTAGAAGTTGACCTGTCAGTCTGCTGGGCTGAAAGCCGTTTTTGCATATGAGCTGCAGACAACGTCCAGAGAATTAGGTCAGGACATTTTCTGGATTTGCCCTTTCATACGTGCACCACACAACTTGGACATTGTCCATTCGGTGAGGGGTGGCGCCCTGGCAGAGCGTGCAGGATAGAAAAGTCGTCAACACGGCCACTCGCTCGCTGTGACTATTTCCTGCTCTATTCACACACGGGCTCAATCAGACATTATGCAATTCTTTCTTTATGTACTTGTGTTTTTCTGCATTTGTTTATTTTTTCATGCTTACGTCTTTTTTTTTGTCCTTCATATGTTAAGTTCACATTAACTGATGGATATTTTGTAAGCTAACCAGGCCTTTCTGCACCCAGCCACAGTCTCATGCCCTAAGTGTTGTCCAGTAGTTTAACACCTCTGCACCGCGGCTAATTGTGACATGACTCGGGCTTGTTTGTCTGATTATTGGTTCCTGAAACTGGAGAAATACTTACAGAGTGACTTCCAGTCACACCGTGTGGGATGGCGTCTACTGTTTCCCTCTCCGACGTTGTTCTGAACCGTTCTCAAAGTGGTACATCAGGGTTCAGCGAACACGAATGGAACAAAACACCGTAAATGCACTAACACTTCAAGTTTCACCTGACATTTACAGCACACGGTACACTGCATGGGCCGTGCGTGTAAATGTGAGCTATGAATGTTCTGCCTCCTCCCAACATTGCGTGATCATTTCTCTGCTGTAAATCATGTGTGATGTCAACCAGAAAGGCCTCCATACATGCATGTGAGTGCATACATTTCCCTTTTTTTTTTTTTTTTTTTATTACCCCGGGCACACACAGTCACAGTGATGTCTAGTCATGTTTGTTTGCCTTCTCTTCACCACTCCCCCCCCCGCTCTCTCTCTCTCTCTTTTGGTTTTCATCTCTATTTTTAACTCTTCTCGTCTCTCCGTCCCTCTCTCCTCTGCCTCCCCCTCTCTCTTTCTCTCTCTTTCTTCGTGCCTGTCTCCCACCGTGTCTCTCACCCCTCTATCCTGTTTTTCTCACTGCATGTGGGTTTTCTTCTCTGTCGATCCTCATGCGCTCCCCCTTTACTTCTCTCATTATTCCTCTGTTCCAGCCCGTCTTCATCCCTGTCTCCTTTACCTCGTCTTTTTCTCTCTGCGTCTAGTTTAACCTACTTACACTACAGCTGTCTGATGAATAATGGAGGAGAGACAGTTACTATCAGTGTCTCCATCAGCCGGATCCTGCCTTTGATCTCTGCTCCTCTTCCCTTCCCTCCTGACTTTCCTCCCAACTTTTCTCTTCTCCTAAGTTTCTCCTCACCTCCTTTCTTCTTTCAACTCCTCTCCTCTCCTCTCCTCTGTTTCACGTTCTCTTGACACTTTGTCCAAAATTATGAGACTAACTTTATCAATAAAATAATCACTTGAGGCAATATTCTAATAGTTGGACCATTTGGAAAAACAATATAAAACATACATTTCACCACATTCATTACAAACGGCACATAGAAACTATCTTCATACCTCTTGTGTTTAACATATTTACAATTTATAATTCTAGCAACCTTAAATAGCAGTTACAGTTACTGGTCCAGACCAATGCTGCTTTTACACATGCACTGTAACCCTGAACTATGCTCCCAGAGGACTTTACCCTGCAAGCTCCTTAGTATAAAGTCTACGTCATGTCCGATTGAGCTGATGTGTGAATGAAGCAGGTAATTGTGCAGAGACAATGTGCAAGAGTGCACGACTATCACCACAGAAACACCTGAAAGTGTGTTTTTTTTTTCTAGAACTGTACATAATAATTATTATGATAATAAGCAAATAAACTCATTGGAGCACTCTTCATCTTAGAAGTCTAGTCTGGTAGAGCCTGGAAAGGTGGTGTTCACCTCTTCATAAACATTTCTGTTTTCAGTAGAAGCCTCTTGTGAGCGACATCCACCATCTCAACCCTTTATCTCTGTTGCGCTATAGCTTGTGGGTTGTGGCTTTAACCAGACTGTAATCACATTCTTTGTAATGAGGAGCACGTACGATACTCGTTAGTCAGAGACATTCAGTGGTGGCTTTGGTCTTTTCCTGGGATTTGCTGACAATGAGAAAAATATGAAATATCACCAACCTCCTGCTTTGAAGTGAATGAAGGCAGCTTTGCAGTAAAGTGTGAAATGTCTGTGACCCCTACATGACCTCTTACCCTCCTCTCTCCCCTCCCTCCTTTCATTTTTACCCTCCACTTTATCCTCCGTCTCCTTCCCTCTTCACACCCCTCCATTCCCACCCTCTTCACTCTCTGCTAATTGTTGCAGTAGCTGTTGCTCACCTTGTCCTGGTTTCTGTTCTTTGCAGAGCCTGATTTGATTCTTGTGCGCTCTGCCGTGGTCTGTGGACTTCAGTCACTGCTCGACCTGTTATCGTTTGGATCTTTTTAAAAATTTCTTTTCATGTTGTATGTCTGACCATGTTCCATCTATTTACATGAACACATTTGGTTTGATTTCACACAGGTCGCTACAAACTGGCAACAACCAGAGCAGGGTGAGGAGGCGCATGGCTGGATTAAGCTGCTTGGGTGCCCCGGCACAAAAGATGAGCTGCTAAGCCCCTGTTCCTTCCCCACTCTGTGTTAGAATATGTACATTATTCCAACTCCTGATTATGCAGAAATGATTTTGGAAATATGCACCATGAGAGCGCAACAGCATCGTTATCAATAATGGTCTTAAAATGAGATTTTAAAGGGCTTCGAGATCAGGTGATGAATTGGGGCATGTTCTCCAGGCTTTTATCATGTCAGTAGGCTGATACATTCCTATATTACCAAATAAAATTATAGTTAATCAAATTACCACAACCAACTGCCAAACAGTGTGCCAGCTCCTGGGGCAGTTGGTGGCAATGTCTGTAAGTGTCTCCAGTGAGACCCACTGTATTGGAAGCTAATTCAAATTAAAGTGAGTGGATTCTTCTTTCATAGAAAATGTGTTACGTGTGTTTCTGCCTTTTGCTGGACCTAAACCTTTTCTTTGTCTTCATCCATTTGCATTTAATCCACTAAAAAAAAAAAAAAATCTCCTTCTCATCTCCATCTTCTTCATCCTCCTCCTGCTCTTTGTTGCTATCCCC
Organism: Toxotes jaculatrix; assembly: GCF_017976425.1. Classification (NCBI taxonomy): domain Eukaryota; kingdom Metazoa; phylum Chordata; class Actinopteri; family Toxotidae; genus Toxotes; species Toxotes jaculatrix. The sequence continues at coordinate 19,389,085 of NC_054411.1, read as the reverse complement.
CCGAGCCCATTTTCACCTCACCCCTGCCTCTGTGCTTTCCATAGATTTAATGTCCTGTATCAATTAACAGGTAGCAATGAATGTGATGTGTTTCCCCTCACTCCACTCATACTTTGAGCAGCTAATCAATACAGGGAGGCCTCACAGCAAGGACATCCACTCACTTACTGAAAGGGTTTATGGCTGTGTGTGCGTGTGTGTGCATGTTACTAGACATGTCTTACAGGGGAGTACCAGACATGTTAGAATCTATGCATTCATGCATCAGTGCATGAACTGGTGTTCATGTGCCCCTACAACTCCATGTGCAAAAATACATGGGTACATACAACGTTTTTGAATGCACATGTAAACACTCTGCACGCTTCTATAAAGCAGCCGAGTCACATTAGACCAAGAAACCAGGCAGGTGAGGAAATATTCTGAATAATTTAATGGTAAAAACACTAAACCAAACCTAAATTTATTCAGTCCAGAGATTCTTATTCAGAGATCAATATGATTACTTTTTCATGAATTATTAAGCTAATTTTTTTTTTTTTCCCCAGGTTTTCAGTTCAGCCCTACAGGATGTAATGGTATCATTAGACCATTCAGTATTATGGTCATTGGTGCACTGGCACAAAATTATTGTTCTTTAAAGTGATAAACAGAAACTAGAAACAGTGCTGTTGTTTTTTTTTTTTTAATGTCTTCATTAGGGTCAGAGAGACAGATTGAGGGTGTGATCTTTACAGCGTGTGCTCACTGTGTGAAAACTGAAGCTGTGAAAAGAAGGTCCAGCTGTACAGAGAGAGAAGGGGGAAGGTGTTGTCAGGCAGAGGTGTGTGTATAAGGATGAAAGAGCGAGGTGACCGGTTAAAATCAAGTCCTGCACACTCCCAAACACTACCTGTGTGAAACTGTGGAGTGAGTAAAAATTACAGAGACCATACAATATAATCCAGTTTAATGGTTATTTCATCTTTCAGTGCTTTACTGTGCAAATACATGTACAAAGGTTCATATAATAAATATATATCATAAATACACATGGTAATTTAAGCAATTTATACGCAGTTCATGACCACAATAAGCTCAAAGTGGATATTTAGCACAGACATAGATGGTCTGCCAGCTTTTTTAATGCATTTTGAAAAATAGCAGGACTTGAAAAAACAAGGTCAAACACTGTTTTTTTTTTTTTTTTTTTTATAAATAACCGTGCCATGCATTATGTCTATTGTGTTTGTGATTTCTTCAGTTTATTTGATTAAAATTAAACATAGATCTATTTCTTCTCTCAGTCCTTTCTGATTCCCTCTATTTACCTATATTATATAAGTCAAAGGTGTAATAGTGCATGCAGTTTTCCTTTTCTTTTTCGCTTTAATCAGGCAGTATCAGGCCCATCGGAAAAGGTTTTCTTCTTTACAGTGGTCAGAATCTTATTTTCTCCCACCTCCCTAAACACAGGCTGCAGTATTTCACTCCCTTTGTTTTCACATCTACCTCTCTGACCTTACAAAAATGAGAGAAAAAAAAAAAAGGTCCAAGTAATTTGATGCAACTTCCATTTTTCTTTCATTGCAACATATCCTCTTGGCTTAGCATTTTCAACCTTGGTGTCAAAGGCAAAGTATATTACAAACAATATAAACAGAATTAGATGGTTGCACTTGTAAACATATGGATAAAATCACAAAGCAATGGGGCAGATTAGAAATGCAACGACAAAATATAACAAAAACCCTAAAGAAACATTTTTAACCTCAGAAACCGAGCTAAACTACAGTAAATCGATGAATACTGTAAATTAATACAATGAAATGAAGCATATGTTGTTCTTTATATACTGAAGATACATTTTGTGTATAAAATATCAGCTTGTAAAAATAACGATAATTCAAATGAATGTTGTGGACTAAAAGATTCAGTGATTCCCTCTGAAATGTAAAGTACCACACAGCACAAGCACTGCAACACTGTACTAAAGTACAGGGCCTGAGTTAATGTACTTAGTTACAACCCAGAGCTGTATGTTATATACAGGTATGTATGTAATAGTACAGGAACGTGTACGGTCATACTACAATAACATGCTAATTAGATTATTATAGTAGTCGTTTGTAATCATGACAATACTACTACCAGTAATAATAGCAGCCATGCTCACAGTAACAGTGGTTTTAGTCGTGGGCAGTATTCAGTGGCCACAGCGGCAGAAAGCACGCGCGGGGCAGGTAGGTGGAGCTCGTGCGCAGCTGGTGTCACTCATCAAACCAGAGAGTGAGAGAGAGAGAGAAAGAGAGAGAGAGAGAGAGAGAGAGAGGCAGGCCGTCGGGTACAGATCGGAGGTTACCACAGGACACTGCTGCCTGTACCGCTGCTGGACCTCCACAGTAGCAGCGGCGGCGGCAGTGAGAGCTACACAAAGCCGAGCTGGGATATCTCCTCGACCTACCTACCGCCGACAGTTTTACCTCTGGATATTGAGCTTCTCGGACACATGCAAGTTCAGACTCATACATGTCTGCGTTCATGAGTCAGGGCTGTGTTTTAAGCTGGTGGCACCGGAGCGAGCAGGAGCAGCGCGTTTCCACCGACTGGACCTTTCCACTTTTCGGCGTAAGCTACATTCATTCCCAGTATGTGCGGATTTAAGACCAACGGCGCTGGTTGTGACATTAAAGAGACTGTCAGCGACACGGGTCGTTCGCCTGTCTGGATACGATGATTAGCAACCATATGACAGTTACACAATACGTTTTAGCGACTATAAAAACACAGTGAGGGGGCTGCTAATGCTCCCGACGCAGGACCCGTGTTAGCTGTTTACACCGAGGTCGCTGTGAACTCGAACACTAATACACACCACATGTGTGTGTGTTTCTGTATTAGTGTTTAACATTACACGGTTTCGGTTGCCCTCTTTCTTTCTTTCTTTTGAAACATTTTGTGTCACAGACCAACGAGGGCTGTAACTCCACCAGCACCACAGTTAACTGGTGACACTTGTGGCTTTTGAACTGTAAACAGAAAAAAGCGGCGGTGAAGTTTGACAGTAAACTGCCTGAGCTCCTTCCAAGGGCTGAGAGGTCACCTGGACAGGTCATTTCTTCTTCTCCAATCCTCCTCCTCCTCCTCCTCCCTTCAGTCTGTTATGAAGATGTGAACTCCCTCCCGTCCCATTTTCTCCTCCTCCGCCGTTCAGGACGCTTTGGTTTTTTTGTTTTTTTTTTCCCCCTCAATCTGGTACAAAGGGATCAAACGCGAACCCCGTCCCGGGGATGTACGAAAGTGTGGATGTTGTGGGTTTGAGCCCCAGCCCCAGCCGCAGCAGCCCCAGCCCCGGCTCCTTCCTGAGCATGGACTACTACCACAGACCCCCGGGGCTCGTGGCGGAGAAAGGACTCCTGCCCGGCGTAGGAGGACTCCAGCGTCCCTTCGGAGGGTCCCTGATGACCGGCAGGCAGTGGAGCGGATCCTGCCACTGTGAGTATGATGATTTGAAGTGTAAACAAAATAAGATGTCTTGAATCAGTGCTGATGCTTTGATGGGGCAGTCATCGTTATCTTGTCAGTCTGCTGTTAACTAGATGAACACAACACTGCTCTACACAACATGTAGTGTCATGTGTCATTCACTTTCTTTGACTATTATTTCCTTTCCTATTAGATACTGATGGTGTCTTAAATCAAGTGGGAAAATGGTTTCTCTGTCTGTGTGCTTTGAACAAAATAATAACATCAGTTTATGGCTAAAACACCAGAGCTAACTGCTACAAAGACGGATATTAGGTTTCTCGCACTGTATGCATGTCAGAACACTTAGTTTGAGCCTGTGACTTCAGTTCCTCTTTGCTGATGCACTTTGTTTTTATTTGCTATATATTATCATGTGGTTAGCTGTCCCAGTGCTGATTGCCAGTGCTCTAATATCTGACAAATGCTGCTGTTTTGCATCCAGTTGACCAGCTTTTTTTTTTTTTTTTGTTGTTGTTGTTGATGACAGTTAAAGTGCCTTTGTGTCAGGTCATTAATTCAGCTGGATATCTAAGCTGTCTGTGGTTCACAGCTCAAGGGTTTGGTTTATGTTGTGAATGGAGAAATTCAAATGGCCTCAGTAGGTCAGCAGCTGCCAGCACTCATTTCCCAAACTGAGCCGAACCTGCGACCCAGCTCGGTGCTTCTCCCTGGGTGGGAACGGAACGGAGTGTTTACAAGTAGCTGAGACATTTAGTCGCTTAATAAATAACTCAGCCGGCAGTAAATTAATTGGCAGATACTTTGATAATTGATTAATCCATCAAAGGCCGACAACATAACAAGCTAATGAGCGACTGTACCAATGAACTACATGATTCAAGGGGCTGATAAATGAAAGAAAGTAATTGGGATGCATCTGGCAAATAGTGGAGTTTCTGTTAGAAGTAACAGTGGGTCAAAAATAAACCTGACCATGCTATACTATGAGATATATGACAGAAAAATGCCAGATTGCCACTTCAGGACAGTAACCAATGCATAGTAGCAGCCGGGGTCAGAGTTTATGTAACAGGTGGAGTAAATCCGATGCCATGGAGTCTGATCAGAAACCTGCTTCTTTCTGTCGTGTTATTGTTGGACCAAGGGTTTCTCTCGTCTTGCTTTATTGTTCACTTTCTTTCTTGGCCTGTTGACCTCCTGCCGATCTTATTTATTTATTTATTATTTTTCCTTATAATGGTCAACGTTGTGGTTGGTGGTAGCTCTTCCATTTTCCTCCACTTACCTAGAGGCATGGTACACCTGGGAGAGGTTGTCCGTCTGTCACTCTACTGGCTTGGTTATGTGTAAGTGTATTTTTGAGGGCTGATACCAAATCTTAGTTTTCTTTTGCCCTTCATTAAACGGGTCCCTGAAAAATTACTCACCAATATCTCAGTGCTAGTGTGCTACACCCAAACATTACAAGTTCAGGTATTTACAGTGGAGTAACGTTAAACCGCAAAAAAGCGAAAATGGGTATTGTCGTCAGAGGAATAGGTCATAGTGATGTAATGGTCTCAGCGATGCCTCTCTGCGTCTGTCCTTCTGTGACAGGACAGTGAGCCAGACTACAAGCAGCAACCTTTCAGAGATGGTGACATCAGAGTCAAAGCAGCGTGTTTTTATTACTTTATTATTTAATCAGCAACCAGATCAGACAAAATAACGATTCTTCTCTTATTGGAAAAATGATGAAAATCAGATCCGATTATCGGCCTGGATGGTGATTGGCCAAACCCTAAGAAACACGTAAACACAGGACCATCTAGCTGTGAGTTTAGAGCTCTGCTTTAGCCCACGGTCACATGTTAGAGACAGCTGACCTGACAGTCAGACAGTAACCTGAGGGTGATGTCACTGTGACACGGCCTATGCACAACGTAGGTTAGGTCATAAAGAGAGAGAGAGTAAAGTGAACTCTGGTCGGGAAACAGAGGGAAAGAGAGCCACTCTGTGTGTGTTTGTGTGTTTTAGTGTGTGACTGGAATAAAGAGTGTCAAACAGGTTCGCAGGTCAAAGGCTGTACACAGACACAGGCACACACACACACATTCAGCAACTTCTCCAGAGACATGTAAGCACTGGCTAAGGGAGCGTGGTTCATTCTGTGAGAGAGAGTGTGTGTGTGTGTGTGTGTGTGTGTGTGTGTGTGTGTGTGTGTGTGTGTGTGTGTGTGTGTGTGTGTGTATGTGTGTGTGTATGCGTGTGTGTGTGTGTGTGTGTTTGGGTGTGATCCAGAGCAATGACTCACTGACAATTGGGAAGTGACCTACATCTCTCCCACTCTTTATTTCTCATTCTATCTGCCTCTTTCTTTCCTGTGTCAGCTGCCCAGTCATCACTTCTCCGCACTGAATGACCTCCTCTCTCTGTCTGTAGGAGACGCACACACACACACACACACACACACACACACACACACACACACACACACACACACATAATGATACGCATACACACATACACATTCACTCACACTTACAGTTTGTCTGGGAATGTGAGGGTATACTGACCAAGTTTGACCTGAGTGTGCGAAAAAGGGAGGAGGTGAATAGTTGCGTGTCAGTGTTTGTATCTAATTGATATCTTTATATCTAAATGTGTGTGTGTGTGTGTGTGCATGTGATTTCACTGCCATCAGATAAAAGCTAAAAGTGGCAGAGGAAATATAATCATAAGAGACAGGATAAAGAGGAAGGATTAACATCAGGATTTTTACTTTGACTGCTGTTAAATGGTTCCAGTTTCTCATTCTGAGTGTGCACACGGTACTGATATTACAGAAACCTCGATACACCATCAACCAATCAAAACAGCTCTGCACAGCTTCAGTTTGTCATCTTTGTTTTGATGCACTTGGCATTTTTTCTGTTATGTCACTTATTGGCAAAACCATCAAAATTCAACAGAGAGAACGAGTCTTATCTAATAAACCACATACAGTTGGGATGTGGACCTTTTTTTTTTTTTTTAGCCCCAGTACTGATCCAAGTCCTTTCATATGTGGTGTCTGCCAACACTGAGTCTGATCTGATACTTATATTTAGCTAAATGACAGCTGCCCAGTGCACGCTCAGAACTGCAGCCTGAAAATGTGATCAAACTTTCAAATACACTCTGAAAGAAATGTTTTCTCAGTGTACAGCTACAAGCTAACTGATGCAAATATCGATGGTCCTGATTCAAAACTATTACACTGATAAGATTAAATGATTGATATGACATGAATGAAAGGTAGAATGCGACCCCAGAGACCGACATGATCATCTGATGGTTTTACTTGAGAAGAAGAAACACTCAGTGTGTCAGTGGTTGTACAGCAGTGTTACAGAGCGAAGGTCTGCCCTCACCAATTAGAGTACAGACACAGTACAGACTCAGGGTTGCAGAGAGAAAACAAAACAACAGAGTTTCATTTTGACCTGTGACCGCGTTACTCACAGAGTTGACATTAATTAGCAACTGCTGATATGAAGTGCTGCTGGAGACGTTTGTCATAACTGAACATTTTTGCCTACTGCTGTTTATTATAAAGACAGAGAGAAGAGAGGATCTGATAACTGATAAACGTTTTCTCATTTCTGACACACTCATTTTCACTCGCATGTACAGCAAAATGCTGCACTGTAGAGCCTAGTTGTTATAAGGGAGAGGCAACACTAGCAGGCAAACCACAGTAGAATTCAATGAAAAAAACACACCATTGACATTTTATTGGGCTTATTTTAGCAGAAACTGATCCATTAAAATAAGCCTGGATCTGCCCCGATACCAATCCCCAGGATCAGTTCAGGACATCTCTGATATACAGGATTTCCCTCAGGAAATTGTTTAGCAGTGGTGTAAGCCACCCAGATCCTAACATGTGTTGTCTCATGATCAATTTACTTAGTAGATGACGGCATAAATAATAGACGTGTTAATTGAGATTATGACATTCCCTGTCCAAAGTAGTGTCTCTGCTCTTTTTCCCTGAGTTTTTCCCTGATGTCTGTCAAGGTGTAGTTTATTCCAGGTGAGGTGGTCGACCTGCATCAGTCAGGCTGATAATATTGGCTGGCTGATGTATGTTCTATTATTATTATATTAGTTTATCACATATATGTTTTGGTGTGGGTGTGTATGTCTGCTGGTAAGCAACAAAAAATTGCAGTAACATTTAAAAGATATGTGTGTTTAAAAGAAATGGCATAGTTTGAGAGTATGTATAAGTTTTTTTTTTCCTCTCTCTAAAATCTCCTACACAATACTTGAATTTTGGTCACAATTCTTTAAAACAAAAATTTAAGACATGCCCAGATTTGTTTGTGTTATCCATTTATTTGAATAAATTCAACCTATGTATTGTCGTCTTATCAAAACTAAAACCAGTACTGGTCAAGCTCTAATTAGGACTGTTTATCAGACCATTGATTATTTTCCCGCTGAGTCGATTAACTGTAATCACTATAATATCACAAAACAGTGTAAAATGCCTGTCTCAGAATCTGTCTCAGTGGCGCCATCAAACTTTCTGTTCCTGTACATGAAGAAGCCTTGAAGGGTTTTGTCACATACCATTTATATTATATGGTAGTTCCCTCTTTAGCGTCTCTGGTTGTATTAGGCCAGTGTGAGCAAATCAATCAGCGCTCACTGCTTTTTGGCAATATTGGATTTACTGGATTGTTGCGTGAGTGTAATGAAATATGTGGATTTGTCATGTTTTACTTAATGTGATTAGCTAAAACCAGACATTCCCACGTGCTTATTTTATCTATCAATGATGTCTCAATTGGATTGCGCAAAGGGCCCTGTGAAACCTTTTTTTTATTTATTTCTTTAAATAAGGAAAGCTGTTGGGAGACATAAAGCCAATCAAAGGCTCTGACCATAATACAGAGGAGCCCCCTCCTCAATGGATAGATCGTGTCTTTCTGACCTAGGGAGCCCCCCATGTCAGTCATGTTCTTGGATGGATTTGATTGGCACATTTGCTGCAGCAACCTTCTGATCAGTCATTAAAGTAAGATATGTACAAGCTAGATCATGATATATATTAATATTGGTATCATGATATAAAATTACATGTGCTGTGATAAAGGATTTTATCCATATTGCCCACCCCTCGGTGCATGTTTGTCCCCAGAATGGTACTAGACTGTGCCTGTGTTTAATAGTTGGCTTTGTATTCATATTGTGAGACCATCATTAACACTGATAGGAGATGTTGAGCTCAACAGTGTGTCTAATTCATGAAATTCATGTTTAAGAACTTGTTTCTTCCTGTTAATTGTGCAGGGAGAAGGGTTCAGTGTAGTGATTAGAGGCCGGCCTCTAAGCTGAGAGAGAGCACGCTCTCTATTCAGGAACTGCTAGCTGGCAGAAAGCCAGGGCCGCCTGGGGAGGTCATTCAATGTATTTTACATCAGAGTAAGTAAACGGCTTAGTCCAGCGCTGGCTAGCGTTTAACATTGTCACTATTGGATTTGAACTCAACTGACCCAGGCTTTGAAAGGTTTTAACAACGCTTTGGTTTAGGAAAACCCCAAGACTCAAATTAATGTCTGCTTTTACTTTGCTCTTAAAAATTGTGACCATGCGTTATACTCTTTCACCACATTTACCTCTGACCTTTAAATCCTTACTTGTCTTTTTGCAGTGAATCATTTATTTGCTCTAAAAGTCAGGGGCTCACCAAAGCCACTGGGATACATCATCGTGGGACCATCACTATCTGTACAAAACCGTGCGACCGTCCATCCAGCACATGCTGAGACATTTTGTCTTTGTCAAATGCACAACAATTACAGGCGTGACAGTCATTGCTGGCAATGAAACACTGGACCTCAAGCTCTTTCAAAGGTCCAACAAATGTAAACAACTTGCTGCAACATATTGTGTAACTTTGACCTTGAGGATAAGTCAACAGATCACCAGAGTTATTAGGACTGGTCCTCTGGTTGATTGAGAGCGGTCATATGTGGTAAATGCTGCACTGAAGAAGAACTGAATGAGTTAAATGTATTTACTTTAACTGCAGAGTATGGTTTTATGAACTGACACTAGTACAGTTACTGTGAGAGCTGCACATAAGTCACATGACTGTCAAGACTGGTTCTAACTACTGTCACTGCACCATAAATTATGCTCTTATGTATCTAAAATTAAGTTTCTCAAAAACAATATTTACTTAGGTGACTGTCGATTGCAAAAACACCGTGCCTCTTCATGGTGTTCGTCGATGAGATAAAATTATATAAACGCTGTTATCCTTATCTGATTCAGTTTGGAGGATGTCCCCGTCCTGACACATTTAAAGGTGTTAAAATGCTCTTTCCCCTAATCACAGCCGACAGCTGATAGCAGTGCATTTTGTTTGGACATTTTGCAGCCTTGCGTCATGTCCTGCACACTGAAGCAGAAGCAGGAAGCAGTAAGAAGAGATTAACAACACACACACACACACACACACACACATACAGAGAAAAAACAAAGTGAGAGACTCTTGGAAAGAGAGAAGCTTAAAGGAGGTCAGACAGTACTTGCTACTGTTGGCTAGTGTGTCAGTGAGAAAAGAGCAAAAACAAATAGAGGGGAGATGAAGAGAGGGAAAGATGGAGGGATGGTTTGATGACTGAGGAGGAGGAGGAGGATCTCCTCTCTTTATTTCTCTCGGCCTCTCTCCTGCTCTATGTAAACAGAGCAGACCAGTCGAGGGGAGTTGAATCTCCTCCATAGAAGAATGTCTGGTATGGCTACTAAAGCAGGGGGAGGGGAGAAGTCTCTGTGTGTGTGTGTGTGTGTGTGTGTGTGTGTGTGTGTGTGTGTTAGGGTAGAGGTTAGAGGAGGCAGAATGACAGAGTGAGCAGTGGAGGAGTTGCGGATGGTCCTAGTTTCTTAATCTGAAGGATCAGGATCACGGTCTGTCTTTGGCAGGTCTCTGAACAAAAATAAAACAAGCACACGGACAGAATAAGCCTGGTTAGAGAATTAGGAGCCGGATGTGATGGTTTACCTGCTGCTATCTAACCACTAACTACTGCAGTTCATTCCGTTGTCACTGAGATCGTATTCCCCCGTCTCTGATACCTCTGCTAACCTTGTGAAGATTTTCAGGATAGTACACAATGAGACCAATAGGGCTCCTAAAAGTCAACGAGTCCATGGATCAGTCTAGAAAATGAATGGACTGTCTCTCTATTAATAATCTGTCTACATTTTCGTTGATGAGAAAAGAGGAAATGAAATTACATAGCCTGTTTTTTTTGTTTGTTTCAAATAAAGACATAATCCAAATATCCTTTGAATGGCTGTGCTGCACTTTTTTCCTCCTGCTCATCCAAACCATCTTCCCATTGAGTTGACAACATATGGTGAGGAGAAAAAAAACATGATAATACATTCTTTTGAAAAAAAAAACAGAAGAAAAAACATGAAAAAACAAGTTGACATGTGGGGGGCCCACTTCACATACAGTGCTTCCAGGAGGAAAAGGTGGGTGTGTAGTACTGTCAGGAGAGAAACTCTGTGGCTAAAAAAAACACTGGGAAGAAAACCACAGACATGAAGAGACACCTCAAAGCGCACCACCCACACAACTGAAGTAACATTAAGATGTTAAATAATGTTACGCTCCATTTAAAGCCGCGTCAGGCCAATTACTAAAGGCAGTGCTGTAACGTTATCTGTTAGCATCTCGCCACAGTGGGACTTTGCTACATTCAGCCTCACTGAATAGTCAGAAGCCCAGCCAGCTACGCTGGCTAACATGTTTGTTTATATAGTGTTAAACATGCTATCCACGCTAAAGCACACACACAACTTAATTGTCATACGCATTTGTAGTCAGGTCTTGTTGATTTTGCAACTAAACGTAGTCTGTTTGTGACAAAATATGCATTCAATTATATTACATATTAAATATATATATTAAATGTAAACTAAACGATTTGTCTGGAACCTATAAGGACAGGGTGCGTTGCAGGGCTGTTGTACAGGGTTCTGCTGCGATTGTGCAGTGTTTTCTGTTTTCTGGACACTCAGGGTTTGTGATATTAAACTGCAGGTTAACATCAGAGCAGTGACTGGCTCATATTGCTCGAGTTAGATTGCACTGGATCTGCTAATGTTGCATCTTCTCCAGACTCATTGTTTTTAACCCTCTTTCGTGTCTCACTGCGTGGCTTTAATTATTAACATCAGGCCAGACACACACTCTGCAAAGCTGCCTTCTTAATCACGCAACCTGTCAGTTTGTGGCTTATTTTCATCCAAACTTTCTTTTAGCCTACAATCCACTGGATGAAATCTTGTTAGAAAGCAGTTTGCTGAAGCTCATTCATTTTCATGTCTCGATTAAAACCAGGAACTAAAAATATGTCACAAACATCTTTGTCAACTAAACGTCTGATGACTGAAAAAAAGACTAAAATGTCAAGTGTTTCCGTCTGAAACTAGACGAACAGATTCTTTATAAGAAGCTGGCTTTCAGGCAGCTTATTTAGGATGCAGCTAATGGAACGAAGCAGGGCGGTTAGCATCCAGAACATACTCACACTCAGTCCACTGTGATATTAATCACAATATAATAAAAACACAAGGTCTTTTAACAACGTGTATAGTGTCATCAGTCATGGTGTGTGTAAGTGAATGTAAAGTCCAAACAGGACGGTCCACTCTGATGCAGAACAGGCCGGCAGTAGTTTGGTTTTAGTAAATGGTTCCTTTGGGAACTTGTCCGGACTTTTTTTCTACTTTGAGTTGTTAAGTGTTAGTGTTGATGCTGCCATTTATCACTGATAGCTAGCCTATATATATCCATGCACCTGAGCCAACTCTTCTACAGTGTTGTACCATTACCATGTGGTAAAAGAAGGGGTTAATTTTTTGTACAACTCATTGTCAAATGGTAGAGACGTGGATTTCTTAGCAAAAATGGACTTTAATCACAGTCTGACCAAAATGCTAATCTCTCTGTTTTTCCTTCTTGTCTCACCCTGCAGCTATAGAGACCGAGAGCACGAGTTCAGGGGAGGACCTGCTGGTCCCCAGCCCCCCCTCACCTCCGCCTCCACCCCGCATCTACAAGCCCTGCTTTGTATGTCAGGACAAATCTTCAGGATACCACTATGGGGTCAGCGCTTGTGAGGGCTGCAAGGTAGGCAGCTAAGCGTAGGCATTAGGGAGACTTACACCAGTACAGTGTACAAGCTGCAGCTCGAAAACCTGAAAGAAAAATAATTACAAAGAGCATGAGACTATGGAGGATTTGCTTAATGGGTCAGTGAACAGGTCACAACCTTTACACCTCCCCTAGGACCTGTAAGCCTCTTTGCTTCTTCTAATTCCTCTCTCTCTCTCTCTCTCTCACACACACACACACACACACACACAAAGAATCTGCATGCAGTTAGCGTCTGCGTATGGGGTTTTTGTGTGTTTGTGGTCGAGTTTATGTCCTGATGGGCCATGTACCAGCTGCACAACAACAAAACCAAATAAACTGAACACATTTGACTTGTTCCTTCATCGTGGTGATGATAGCTGTGGATGGTGCACTTTCAGTTGTGATGCCGTGTCATCCTTGTTTTCATTGCAAGTTTAAAAAAAACAGCACCTGCACATGTTCGCGATGCCGTGCTGCAGTCTGTTCACCTGCCTCTGCGTTTCATTCACTGCCTCCCATTTCCCTCCGTCAGGGCTTCTTTCGGAGGAGCATCCAGAAGAACATGGTGTACACATGCCACCGAGACAAAGTCTGTGTCATAAACAAGGTGACGAGGAATCGGTGTCAGTCCTGTCGACTGCAGAAATGCCTCGACGTCGGCATGTCCAAGGAGTGTGAGTACAGTAAATAGATGCAGTCCCCTTCTGTGTGTGTGTGTGTGTGTGTGTGTGTGTGTGCACAATAATAGAACAGAGCACAATAAGCGATTTCTATACTTTGAACAGGGTATACAGTCCAAGCTCAGTTCTCCTCCACAGTGACGTGTTTTAACCTTGATATTTGTCTCCCCCTGGTGGTTTGTCATGGGTAATACATGTCCTGCTAAATCACTCAAACATTAACTGATAATAACCAGCCTCCTGAATGTGATAAAAATGAGTGGAGTCCATTTGTTTTCAGTTGCTGTTACATGTAACATGCTCCTGTTTAACTGATCTACTTCTCCAAAGAGAGACAACTCCAGCTTTTGTTGCTCCAGAAACCACAGAAAGCGTCACACACTTAAGTTCACCCCATTTTCTTTGTTTCTGAAGACTGTGTGATGTGTGTGATGTGTTCCACAGGCGCTGTTAAATGACATGATGCTATGTGGCAGTCTGACTGCCAGTCATCCTCAAGTGTAGTAAGGAGAAGGGCAGAGGTGGTGGAGGCAGAGAAATAGCATATGGCTAAACAGAGACGCTTGAAATCTTGTTACAGGCACAAACACAGACACCTTTTACATCTCATTTGAGTTTGCAGGCGTGATTACACAGCTGTTTTCACAGGCTGAGCAGCACTCCCTTTGACAAGTGAAGCATCTTTAAGTGGTGATTTGAAACTTCAGTTTAGAAAAGACTAGAAAGAGCAGCAACTTAGATATTCAGTGTGAATTACTGCTCAATCTTCTAAGATAAATCTTTATTTTCAGTGGTGCGAAATGACCGAACAAAGAAGAAGAAGGAGGAGAAGAGGCAGGGGGAGGCAGAGGTCTATGTTCTGTCAGCAGACACAGAGCAGATGATTGAGCGAGTTCGCCGGGCTCATCAGGACACGTTTCCCTCCCTCTGTCAGCTGGGAAAATACACCACGGTACTCACACAGACACACACAGACACACACCGTTATTATGTTAACCTGTGATGTAACTCAGTGATCGTACAGGTACAGCTCACGGTTTCCTGAAAAATCTGTGTGTCTCTGCCGTTCCCCGCCCGACCCCAATCTACAGAACAACAGCGCAGAGCACCGTGTCTCGCTGGATGTCAGTCTCTGGGACAAGTTCAGCGAACTGTCCACCAAATGCATCATTAAGACGGTGGAGTTCGCGAAGCAGCTGCCGGGCTTCACAACGCTGAGCATCGCTGATCAGATCACCCTGCTCAAAGCCGCCTGCCTCGACATACTGGTGAGCGTCACACCTTTGTCAGTCAGAATTGAACAATTCAGAGATGCTTTCCACACATTTGTGAATCAAAAGTCTTTAACTTTAAATGTTTCCATCACTTTTTTTTCCTAGATTCTGAGGATCTGCACTCGTTACACCCCGGACCAGGACACCATGACTTTCTCTGACGGTTTGACCCTGAACCGCACGCAGATGCACAACGCTGGGTTCGGACCTCTCACAGACCTCGTGTTCTCCTTCGCCAACCAGCTGCTCCCGCTGGAGATGGACGATGCAGAGACGGGATTACTCAGCGCCATCTGCCTGCTCTGTGGAGGTACTGCACCTGATTTCTTAAATGTGCTGCGATGGAAAAATATGTGTAACTTTAAATGTCTGTGTAACATTCTGCCATTCTACCTGGCATGTGTGTGTCCACCAGACCAGGTCCTTGAGCTGCGTGTTTATGCCTGAGTTGATTTTCCGTGGTGAAGTGTGAAATTCACCTGTGAATGTATATAACGCATGTGTGTATCATGACGGGTTTTCCGGGTGTGTGTGCAGATCGTCAGGAGCTGGAGGAACCAGAAAAGGTGGATGTTCTTCAGGAGCCAATGCTAGAAGCCTTGAAGGTCTGACATTGAATTATTATTATAATAATACATTGTTGGTTTCTGCAGCTGCAGATCACTTAGGTGCGTGTTCCTGGCAGCAGGACATTTTTATGTGGGGAGTCAAAATAAAATACAGTGTGTGTTCGTGATAACATGTCACCCAGAGCAACAGTGTGGCTCACTGATGTGGTTTTGGACAATATTGAGCTCTTTGGCACAGAGGAAGAAGATATATCAGGCTTCGATACACACACAGTATTTGTTGTTGTCATATGTAATAGAATTAGAAAAAAAAACACACAAGCTACAAATTCATTTTCATGTATATTTATTTAGCAGTGATGTGGAAACCAGAAGCGAAAGAAAGTTGGATACTAAGTAGAAAGGCATCCAGACAGGAAGCCGGTGTGCCGTTACTCTCAAGCATCAGTGGTTAATGACATTATAGAAACAGTGTGATCACAGAGCGCATTGACAGCTGCTTTTCCTGTGATGAAATGAATTCTTTCCTCCATGTCTTCACTGTGTGTGTAGATCTATGTAAGGAGGCGGAGACCCGATAAACCCTGTATGTTCCCCAAAATACTGATGAAGATCACTGACCTCAGGAGCATCAGTGTGAGAGGTGAGAGACAAACACACACACACACAGATCTTTATTTGTAATATCTCAGTTTCCAGTAAATTACATTATGTTTTGTGAAGAAGCCTCTCTGTTTTCTGCTCTGTTTCCATTATATTTGTTGTTAATGCTGTTTGCTGTCAATGTCATAATACACTCAATATAATGTACTGTACTCATACCATTGTCACAGTGACAGGTTGTACTCATTACTCTGCTGCTCTGAGTTTCTCACTCATTATTCCCACTCGCTTCCACTTTGTCTTTTTTTGTTTTGTTTTTTTAATCACTGTGAAGTTACCCTCAGTGAAACACTTCCTGCAGCCTCTTCCCATGCTACCAGGAAAGCTTTAGAATCAAGTGAAGGCTTTTAACATGAAACATCTGTGCAGGAAGTGCCTAGTTTCACTGATGGTAGATTAACATTGATCAAAAAAATGGCAAAGTAGATTCAACTCAGTTCTTCAGTCTTATTTATTCTATTTTTTTTTTGTTTTTGATTTGTTTTTTGGTTTTGAATACATTTCAATTCAGTTTGAATACTTGATAATGAGAATGAATGGTGGAATATTTACTTCATTGCAGTGGCAGTTTCAGTTGATGAAGGGAGGTCCTTGTTCTGTTGTCCTCAGCTTTGTTTCTCCACCTCTTTGTTTTATAGGAGCAGAGCGAGTGATCACTCTGAAAATGGAGATACCGGGCTCCATGCCTCCTCTCATCCAGGAGATGCTGGAGAACTCTGAGGGTCTGGAGGGGCATGGGGCTGGGGGAGAGAAAGGAGGGGGAGGAGGGAAAGGTAGAGGAGGAGGCAGAGAGGAGGACCAAACAGACCTCGGGAGCTGTCATCCAAGTCCGTCGTCCAAATCGGTCCCTTCTCCCAGCCCGAGCTCCGCACCCAGCTCCCCTTCTTCTCCCTCGCCCTCTACCTGAAGTTCTACACTCAGCACCTCTGCTCCACACAGCGCCACCCCAGTGGCCATGGTGTGGTACTGCAAGAAAAAAAAAAAAAAATCAAACATCCACATGGCAGACACACACACACACACACAGAATGAAAGCAGAAAAAAAAACTGCACAGATAACAGATAATCTGGAGGACAAAAAACAAGTCTGAACCCATAAACTCTCT
Source organism: Toxotes jaculatrix (assembly GCF_017976425.1). Classification (NCBI taxonomy): domain Eukaryota; kingdom Metazoa; phylum Chordata; class Actinopteri; family Toxotidae; genus Toxotes; species Toxotes jaculatrix. Next base: position 19,372,135 of record NC_054411.1, on the reverse strand, counting down.
TGGTCACAGGTTACAATGGGAGGCAGGCTAAATATCTTTATACAAGTGTTGTGTTGAGTGACAGCAGATAACCTGTGATGTGAGGACTGATCAGATGTCAGTTTCATACGTACAGTACAAAAAAATGTGATCTCACTTTTTTTTTTTTTTTAAATCTTTTTATATAATGCAGAAAATGTTCATTATTTGCAGACTGTGTGAACCTAAATGAAGGATTGTCTGTAGAGTCTAGATAAACATGATGAAGAGGATCCCTCTTTATCACACACTTCCTCCCTAATTAAAGTTCTATATAATATGCAGAAGCTATATAGGAGTGAAGTTCCTCCAGAGGAGGACAGAGGCATGGCGATGCTTTTCTCAGGCTTTTGGTTTTATTTTGGAAACATCATCGAGAAGCTGGCAGAGGTGACAAGAAAACAACAGCAGGTAAATGCCAGGTGAGCCGCTAGCGTGTTGCTCATCAGTCGGGCTGATGATGTCAGCGAGTCCAGCCTATCAGGAAGCTTTACAGCGTCACTTTAATGTCCAGACTCCTTGCACGATGTCAGATGTTTATATATATACGTCACTGTTGGGTCCTTTTGAATGTTCACTGAATCCGTGTCGGCCTGTGACGTCCTCAGCCCGACAATATACCTGAAGCGGTCAGCTGGATGTTTCCTCATCACCTTCGCTAACGGCCACCACCATGCCTCTGTCCTTCTGTGGAATCACTTCACTCTCACGTGTTGAATATTAGTGGATTTCCTGGTATATGCAGAATCATTATGTATAGTATATTGTATATAAAAAAAGAAGGCTGTGAAAGAAGTTGCTGGACTGAGACGGACTGATACAAGAAGTTATTTTCCTAAATGTACACTTGTATGTACTGTATTTCCCCAATTCAGCCGTAAACACATCTTCCTTCATCTTCTATTCACCATCACTAACATCGCCCCCCCCCTTCTCCTCACACACACACACACACACACATCAGGGAAAACTAATGATCCTTGAATCAGTTCCCTTCTCTGGAATCAGAAATGTAAACGAGAATTGCAGACGTTCTGTAGCTTGAGGCAAATGTTTCTTTCTCTGTGTTTTACTTTACTCGTAGTTAAAAGGTGTATTTGGGGGCTGTTTTCAGATGCAACTCAAACGACTTCAGCAAACTGTGAAACATGAGAAATTTTCATTCTGAAATAGTACAACGTCTGCCTGCTGGTGGACGCCTTCAACCAAAGCAAACTGTGACAGCAAACACCCTTCACGAGAGTGTTCCCGTCTTATAGTGACCCTCCACTGTAGCAATAGAGGTGTAAAGCACTGCAGAGTTACGTACGGACATCTCCTCATCGCTGATGACAGGTGCTGCCAAGACGTGTCTCGAAACGTACGTAAAGTCGTGTTTGGTTTTTACAGTCCTCCGAGATTTTAACTGTTATCGTATCGCTTACACAGTGCCACTGCCTACTGTCAGGTACAAATCTTTTGAACTTCAGTTTCAGTGTTGTCCTCTTTAATTTATGGTGAGGTAAAACTCACTGAAAAGTATAAAAAGAAATCCCAGGAGTTAAATAAAGATGTATGATTTTCTTCTTCTATCCTGAAATATGTGTGCTCATGGTATCCACTGCAAAATGTGCAGTCTACTTCAGTATTCATGTTATCTCATAGAAGTCACGGTGAATTGTGTTTTGTAGAGCCAGACCTAAACATGTAAGGCTAATTCCAAATCCTTTTGTACATGCATGTTGAATTCAAGGTCAGTCAGTGTGGATCTGGAATGAATATGTATCTAAAATAGGACTCTGACAGGAGGCGTGTGTTCCTCTGTGCCTGATGGGTCTGTATGTAAGGTAAGTGCTTTTTTTTTGCCAATATACTTATCATCATCAGCTTCAGCTTTTTGTAAATGATATATTGTGTCAGAGCACTTAATTTTATTAAAAAAAATAAAAAAAAAATAAATCTGAACTATCACACCAAAAATGTTTACCCCCTCACCGCTGCCGGACTTGATGGGGTGTTTGAGGGGCAACCACAGCAGATATAGTAAAAATGTCCTTTAAAGTGCCCACACAAAGGAGAAAACACACCAAAGTTCTGTAATGGCTGTTTTAGTCCTGGGTAAATCAGGATGAAGTCCCCTCATGGTGCCCTTTCAGTAGAAGAAAATGGCCTGATGCCCTTTAATTTAGCTGCACAAGTGAGAAATGAAGAAGATGCAGTGCAGGGGCTCTGTGAGTTGACGTTGTAATGGGGTGAGCTGGAAGCTGAATTCATGATAAAGCTGTTCTTCCGGTTTAAAATAACACTTGTGTTAAGTCTGTTTAGAGCATAGGCGTAAATTTAAGTACAGTTGGTGGGGTATGTCCCAACCAATAGTTTTACCTTCTCTGGAGTTGGACACCTGAACTGAGTCACCTGACTGCAAACCCACTGAACATGTATGGGGGACACTTGAAGTCTAGAGAAAGCCAAGCATTCAGTGACACCACAGGAAGCTCTTTGGGACATTGTCAGATCATGCTGTGAGAACATGGATCATCAGGTTTTGTACAGACTTGTGGAGTCTGACATGCAGCTGGAGTTCATTCTGACATTAGAGCAAAAGGGGGGGGGGGGGGGGCAAACCAAATACTAAGATATTTTCTCATATTCATGTACAGATAAAACTTTTCAGTCAAAGCATTAAGCTGATATATTCTCTCTCTCTTCTCTCTCTCAGACTGACCCGCTGCACAGAGCACAGAGCTCTGACCCTCCCTGTGATCAGGCTGGTTTTTTAGGTGTAAATTGTCCTTCGACCACTAGATGTCCTCCGCTTCATCATGACAGCTGCTGGATCAACTGGAGCCAGGGATTCTGTTGTTGTCTCTGACACACACACACACACACACACACGCACTCACGCGCGCATGCACAGCCACACGGAGCTTAATGGCCACGCCCCTCTCGTGAATAATTCATCACCTACCGTCGACCGGAGGAGACTCGTGCCACTAGAGCTCTTCAGACGTCAGCTCGTGCTCACCGGAGGAAGGACAAATAATGTTCACAATATCACCATCCGTCTATTGATAAACAGATACTAATATCCGGTAATGAATGGGGGAGTGGGGAGAGTGGGAATCCGCCTCACGCGCAACGACTCCGTTGTTTTCTACCGGAGATTTACGGAGGAGGAATCACCGAGGGTTTGATATTAACCCGACCGTAGCCGACCTATTATCTGCCGGTCAGACATTATTCTTATCGCCGGCGGTCTGAGGGCAAGCAAAGACTCAAGGTAGGCTTACTGTATGTTATCTGTATTGGTGTGTGTGTGTGTGCATGTGTCTGTATGAGTGTATGTGTGAGTGTGTGAGGGAGGGAAGTAGAGATAGATATTGTAGTAAGATGGCTGGTGTGTGCCTGTATATGTGTGTGTGGGTGTGTGTGTGTGTGTATCTCCTGCCTGCACAGCCATAATATACAAAGAAATCAATAACATATATTTAACAGCACTATTAATAATGCTAATAATATTTGTTTCAGATTATTCTTATTCTTAATAATAGTTGCAGTTAATGTTATTGTTTATTTATAATAATTATAATGTGGCCAGATCTAATAATAATCTATTAGACACTGATTTCACCAGCTGAGCTCTGAGTTACTGCAGAAATATTGTAATGACAGTACACAGTGAAACCTCACTTTGAAACCATCCTTAAATCCAACACGTTTACAGTTTGTCTTGAGGACATTACAGGTATCACTGTGTACAAACTGCAGCTGGCACAGTGTTGGATCATTTCACTTGCTGGTGATTGCAAACCAGACACCAGCCCGACCCTGTCGCCGTACTGGAGGTAGCAGAGAAAAGTAGATGATAACAATGCAGCCTGAAATGAGCGGAGCGCAGGTTGCAGGCTGGAATAGATGAACTGTGTGTGTATGCATGGGGTGTGAAAAGGATTTTACTTTTCCTGCCCTCAGCTGTCTCTTATTTCTCATTTCGCCCACATTTTGGGCACATCACAGATTGCCGTTTGGTTGTGGTGGGCTGGCGCCAGCTGGTTGTTAACAGTTGTTTTGGCAAGAAACCGAAATCGTTTGTGTGTGTGGAAATGACAGAATTACCTCCCACAACACTGTCATTGATTCATCTTCATATCTCTGCTGGCACGGAGTGTGTGCGCTGATTGGATTACGAGAGCTCTATCTGTCTATCTAGTACAAAAATAATTAGATACACAGCTGTCTGTCTGCACATCGTTATACACTGGCTCCATGACACTCACAATCCCTGTGATCTGACTGGAAGGTCAGGTGTCCTGCAGCAGCCATACTGCTGAACCGTTGGCTCCTGTCTTCTCTTTTCAGCAGCATGTTATCACTTTCAGAAAAAAAAAAAAACATATATTCAAGAGAAATGCCTAATTATCCTGGGTTGGCATGCAGAGACTGTAGCACACTAGCGGTGGATGTTGTGAGTCCAGCAGACGAGGACGTGGAGCTGGATGACAAAGGGGACATTGGAGGATCGATCGGAGATTCGATATTTTTTGTTTAGTCATTATAGGTAGTTTTAACCTACATGTTAAAATGTGACTCATTTTTAATGGATTTACATTAAGAGGGAGACAGAGGGGTTCAGAAGCTTTGCAGACCACATCCTGTTGTTGATGTTGAAGGCTCTAAAAGAAAAATAATATTTTATTGTTACAGCATGAAAATAAATACTCCAAGTAATATATTTGCATCAGAACAGTTGTTTTTTTTTTATTTTTTATTACAGTTATTTTTGGGGGACCATTTTGCCTTTATTTGATAGTTGACAACTTAGAGAGACAAGAAGCAAGGGCAGAGCGAGAGGAGGTGTGACATGCAGCAAGGGTCACCTGGCCGGGCACTGAGCCACAGATGTTGCAGTTACTTGTTATGCACCTTAAGTATTCATTAAGTGCTGGAGGTAAAGTTGATCTCAACCAGTGGATGGGCCAGGTCCATCTACTGGCTTCTACTTCCTTTGACAGCTCCCCGTCCATGTGCACCTTTTTGTGTTTGTCCATGTGCACCTGAGGTACGATGACTTCTTTCCTCGTCAAGTCCATCTGAAGCCCCAGCTCAAACCTGTTGTAGATTTGACAGGGCTTTTTACTCAACCTGTGCTACTCCAACGTTGCAGTCAGAACCCAGAAATACTCCTTGATGGTCCCCCTCTTGGTGTAGGATACCTTCCCATAGTTGATGATGTCTGGGGACTGAGCAGTAAGGCAGTGGTGGTGCCACATCCTGAAGATGATCAATCACATGTTTCCAAACCCAGTCTTGGATCAGAGCAGTGGAGGTTGTGCATGGCCAGAGCGTGAACCAGACCTGAGGCTTGTTTGTTAAAAATCCATTACTGGCAGAATACAAACAGTACACCACCAAGGTATTTTCAGATTCTGGACATAGACACAACCAGAGGCCACCCCTCCACTGACACAGTGACTCATGCTGGACTTCAGGGCTCTGAACTGCTTTGCTGCCTGATCTGTAGTGGGCCTTCCCCGCTTTGACCTCCTGTATGGCCTGCTCCATGGCCTTCACGGCCCATTTCCTGGTCTTCCTGTTGCTCTTCCTATTTTGCCAGATGTTAAGCATATGAAAAGAATAATTAATATATTTTGTTGTCAGAAATAAATGATTAAATGATTTAAAGGCACATTTCATATTTTGACATGTGTACTGTATATTTACCACATGAAAACCAACAATCTGAGACAAAGCAGAATTTAAATTTCTATATCCATCCTTTCTTTTAATATCTTGACGCTCCTGCGAAGGAAATCAGCTCTGGTTGTTTGCCATATACACACACACACACACATACACACACACCATACCTACCTTTCCTACTTACTGTGTCTTCTGCTGTCTCCTTTCTTCTGTTTCTCCTTCTGTCTCCTTTTGCCTCTTCTTTGCTGTCCAATGTCCTGTGTCCTCTCTGGCTGTCTTTTTGCCTCCATTCTCTATCTTTTCGGACAGGAACATCCAACATCAGAGCACACTCTTCAGTGCCAAAATGATTAGACCTGCAGATGTTCACGGATGCAGATGAAATTTGACCTGTAGATTCTTAAATATGTATAAATGAATTCCACTTACACTTTAGTGGCGGTCACTTTAAAAGGGATTGTAGTGAAAAGACATTAGAAAACACATCGAACAGGATGCATGTGACTGGGGACAGCAGCAGTGAAAGGCAGCTAACTCAGGAAACAGTTCTGCTAGATAGATTTGTAGCTTGCTATTTAAGTGGCTGCATAATTGATCAACATGTCTATCTAGAAAGCGAGGCTTCATCTAGCTCTTCAAGTATAGATCTGCAGTTCTAGTGGTCTCTTTCTTTTTCTCTGAAAGCCACGGACATGTTTGTGCAGAGTGCAGGATCAGATCACTCTGACCAGGTTGTGTCTTTGTCATATTTTGTCTCCGTCCTCGTCTCCCCTCTCCGGCTTCTTTTCCTAGACAGTGGTAGCACAGTTGGGTGTAATCTCATGTTAATCTGCCTAACACTGTAGTAGTCCGTAGTCTGATTAAAAGCCCCCCACCATGTCAGTTTAATAAGATTACTCACACAGCGTCACTAGTGCTAATTAAGAGAATACAAACTGTTGCCATGCTAATTTAATAGGACAATGATATATATATATATAAATTTATTTTTCACATACTTAAATAAATATATTCTTAAACACATTTTTCGGAACCTGCCTGGTGGATTTTCGCTCTCATCCTGAGCCCCACTGCACTAAAAATAAGTGATAGGATATTTATTACTAAGTAGTGTGATAACTCGTGGAATATAATCCATGGTGCCAGTGTGCGGTGCCTCTGTGTGTGTGTGTGTGTGTGTGTGTGTGTGTGTGTGTGTGTGTGAGCACAATTCATCACTCAGACTTCCTGTGGGAGGAACCTGTCTTGGAAATGGACAGTGCATGATTTAATGCCTTGGTATCTTTTTCTATATGGCGAGGGTGAGTGAGTGAGTGTGGACCACCTGACTGGTGTCCTTGATGATCTTTTGATCTTGCCATCGTTCAGCGGCTAACGTATCGATCATAGTGTTTGTGTGTGCCAATAATTTTTGAACCTGTCCTTTAGCACTTTGCAGTCCTTTCCATTCCAGCACTGTCGCAGGCAGCAGCCTGACAGACGTGCCCTCTGCATTCTAGTATCTTATGGATTCTTTTACTTCTTGCTTTTGCTTACTTTTCTCTGGAATGGCTCAGAAAAAGGCGGCTTCAGTTTTCTACACCAGAGAAACAGTTGCTAAGCCTAGAAACGCATGGATGTGCCCGGCCTATGGCAGAGTATCCCGGAGGAGATAATGAGGAAGCGCTGGGGGCTGCAGGGCCGGGAGGCGAAGGCGGCTGAGGAAGGGAAGGTTTCGACTGGCGCTTCCTTCAATAGTAATGGGGAACATGAAGTCCTTGGTCCATCAGATGGACAAACTGACGTCGCTTACAAACAGGGAGACAGTTTTTTGTGAAAGTAGTGTAATGTGCTTCTCAGAGACATGGCTGTGTGAATACATTTCAGACACTGTGGTAGAGTCAGCTGGTTTTCAGTCAATATGGGCGGATGTGATCTACAGCAAGGAAAGGGGAGGAGGACTCGTTCTTTATGTCAACAAACGCTGAGTGTCCTGAACACTGTTAGTCTTCATGTATATTACTTTCCCAGAGAGTTTTTCCAGGTTATTATCGTCTTTGTTTACCTTCCACCTGATGCTACAGTGTCATTTAACTTAAGCATCAGACGAGGTTGTACAGTTGAGGTTGCTCCGCTTATTTCTTGTGTCCCTGCAGCCCCACTTACGTTGCAGCTGGCAGGTGAGTCTGTGAGTTTGTTGTCATTGCAGAGAAAGGTAACAGCTTTTAATAGTCAGTAAACAGTCCTATGTTTGTTGGTATTTTTAGCATCCACAGTGTAGAACTCTTCCACACACTGATATTCAGCTTTTTGTTTCAGCCTAATTCTAGCAGGTCATTACATTTCAATTATTTATTTTTTCACATAGTCAAGCAAAAGTTCCACTTCTGAATAAAAAGTGACGGCTCTAGTCCAGGCTAAGGATCAGGATTTGAGCCAGAGTGCACCATTATGGCATAAAACATAAAAAGTCCCCATCACTACAACCTCCCTGCACACAGCTGCTGTCCCACATAAAAACTTTTGTGAGATAGCTGAGCTACACAAAATGCTGTTTACTGTTACCTAGTCAGTGTGCACTGCAAACGGATGTCTTTCATCAGTTTGGACTCGCCCAAAGATGTTTTTTTTTAGAGAGTGAGAGTGATTTCTAAAAAGTTAGTGAGCTTTGCATCTTTTTCTGGTTTCAGAGGACTAACAGAGTGCTGAGTCTGTGGCTTAGTAAAAAATCTAACAGTAGCTGACTGTACACGTCAGTAGAGTTTTTACAGTGCTGCTTATTGTTCACCTTGGATGGAGCAGTGACCAGAAAATTGCCGGTGAGCCCGTTTTGTGCACCAAAACTTTAGGACAATTTTCATCCAAGTGTCATCCCAACTCATCTACTCTTCTTCCACACACACGAGATGTTTCTGAGTAGTGAAGTCCAAACACTTCCACTTGTAGCCACTGAGGGCCACCAGTGTGAGTCTGCCCTGTGAAGCTTTAAATGACTTCAAAGAGTGTGTAAGTGAAAATCGTTTACAGCATGGAGAAAGGGTAAAAGGTGACCATATCAGTTAGCCCTTTGTTTGTGTAACTACAGGAAGCTCTTTTTTTTTTTTTACGCCACACACACAGACACACACACTCACACTCACACACTCCCTTCCTGTTTGTTAGCAAGCTGGGGGAGTCCTGGGTGATTGCAGGAAGTCAGGATTGGCTTCTCTGGGGAAGAGAGATAAGAGTCTGGTAGAGAGAGAGAGAGAGTGAGAGAGAGAGAACCTGTCGGGGTTCAGTGGAAGGCAAGGCCATCTGCACTCTACTGGTGCTAATAACAAACACACATACAGACACACAACCAAACCTGGTCTCAAGCAAACCAGTCCTGTACATGCTCAGGGTTGTGTGTGTGTGTGTGTGTGTGTGTGTGTGTGTGTGTGTGTGTGTGTGTGTGTGTGTGTGTGTGTGTGTGTGTGTGTGTGTGTGTGTGTGTGCGTGTGTGTGTGTTTGTGTGTAGGTGTGTCTCTGAATAAGTTGTGTGAATGATACCGGTGATTCTCTCTGCTTATAGGAAGCTGGAGCTCTTTGTGTGGTTGTGTTGATGGGAAATCCCTCAGAGGTGTGGAGGAACAGGGGGCTCAGTCAGCCAGTGTAAGTCCCAGGTTGTTGTAAAGGAGGAGCAGGGTGAAGGGCTAAGCATGGTTTATATCATGTGAGAATCCTCATGAGGAACCAGTGAAGCTACTGGAGAACGGGATGTGTGTCTGTTTGCTGCACAAACACAGATACACAAACAGTGGATTTTACCTGAGAACAGGTAGAGCAGGTCTGATCATTTGAACTGAATTTGCATCAGCAAGATTTTGAACAATGGCTCACAGCTACAGTAACCAGTAATTTGCATTCTTGAATTATGTTCCTCCTGATATTAGTACTGTACTGTGCTGATGACTACTATATCTTTGCCATAGACCAAGAACACTAAGACTCCAGCTGTTGTAGTAGCCCTGTGAAGCTGTACTTAGGGACAGTGGTGTGTGCAGGTAACATCAGCATGCTAACATGCTCACAACAACCATGAATGTTCAGCACATATAATAAGTAACATTGTCACCAACACGGTCTAATGTGTTAGCATGCTAACATTTGCTAATTATGTTATTAGCAGGTAAACAAATATGCCAATATGTCTGATCAACACTATATCGTGAGAAGAACAAGTATTAATATCCTGTTTCTGCATCATTTTTGCAGTGAGGTGCAAGAGGAGATATTTAGCGATATAAGTATTTAAGTTACTGAATTAAAACAAAAATAAAATAAATGCATTCAAACAAATGTTTAAATAATGTTTGTATATAATGACAATTGTGGCCTAATTATATAGCATGTCAGTTGGTAATATTAAAAAAACAATGTAGGGCGGTAAATGGGTCGTCCATCTGTGCTCTGTGTGTGTGTGTGTGTGTGTGTGTGTGTGTGTGTGTGTGTGTGTGTGTGTGTGTGTGCGTGCGCATGTGTGTGTGTGTGCGTGTGTGTGTGTGTGTGTGTGTGTGTGTATAGGACTAACTTAGTATAGGAACTTCCAACATGGCTTCTGTAAACTTTGTGTTCCACTGTACGGATTAGCCAACAGTATGGTAATAGTTTGTGTTCGGACTAGCTGTTAGAGAATGTAAGAGGAACATTATGTTATTTGTTAATTATGAAGGTCTAGTTTTTAGCATCAACAGGTAGCTGTGCCCGGCAGTAGCATCGAGCTAAGCACCAGATGTAGGATTATCCAGAGTCATTGTTCTGTATCTGCTGTGTTTCTCTCCAATTTGGACAAAATTCTTCTGTGTTTGTGTGTTAAGACAGAATAAAGTTAGAGGAGGTCAGATGGAGCAGTAACTGACAACAGATGGTGTGTGTGAGAGAGAGAGAGAGAGAGAAAGAGAGGGAGGGAGGGAGGGAGGGAGGGAGGGAGAGAGAGACATGCAAACACCACACTTATCTCTCTTTCTCTCTTTCACACATATGGACAAATACTCACATGAATGAGCTTCTCTCACCACGTCAGCTCTGAGTCACATTTACTGACAGTAGACTGCCATGACTGACTCACATCAGGTTCTTCATTTTCCCGCACTCTCTTTAATCTTCTATGTATTTTTCCATTTCTTTTTTTTTATACAATAAACAAAACTTTTATATTTATTCATATAATGCCTGCATACAGAACAAACCTCCAACTTCAGCTTCAATCAAGTTGAAGCTGAAGTTGATATATTATATAAAGAAACAAACAAACAACAAAAAACATCACCAAAAAGGGAAGGAGAAAACAAAGCACGCAATACTGAGTCAGTAAGTGAATTAAATAAGTACTTGACAGTTTGATAGAGTGTTCATATAAATTTGATCAATTAGATTTTGAACTTGAGAGAGAAAGAAACAGATGGTTATGAAATAACAAATGCACAGTGTATACTATATACACAGTATGCAGATGTTAGACTCTCACACATACACACACTTCTCTAGTTTCTAGTATACTTAAATCGTGGTGTATCCTCATTACCTGCGGTGTTACATTACACTGGTGCAGTGGTTCTCAGACTGTGGGCTGGGTCCCTCTGGGAGGGGCATCAAACCGCTGTGAACGACCAGGGGAAATATATGGAGTGAAACACAAAGTTGAATGAAAATGATTGATGCAGGATCCAAGTTGACAAGTTAATTGTCAACTTGGATCCTTTTCATGAGTTGCTTCCCTTTTGATTGTTAATGATTAATAACAATTGTGGGATGGTTTTTTTTCAGCTTCTGAGGGGAGGAAGTGATTATGTGTAATGTGTGTGTTTTGAGTTTTGAGGTGAGAGGCAGACTGAGCTCAGTGGTTTTTTGTTGGAATTGTTATTCACAGATATGATCAGTAAGAACATAAGAACATTGTCTTTTGCCCATCTGTCGCCCAGTTGGCTGCAGAATGATTTATTGTTGGTGCAGCAGGTCGAGATGGGACTCTATTGTTGTTGTATTGCTGTTCTTTTCCACTGCGGCCGCTTGTTACTTGATTGAATTGTTATTGATTGAACATCATGCAAATAGGCAGCAGCTTGCTGGCGCACACACACACACACATTAAAAATGTATATGGTTATAATAGGCTCTCTTTATGTTTTGGTCCATGATGCAGAGGGCATTGTCACACTGGCGAGCTGGTATCTCCCTGCAGGGTACTGAGTTTATCTCCAGCTAAAACACCTGGTAACCAGGGCAAAGACTGTGTGCTCCATCCTCTTTTATCTAGTGTGGCCTAAGTGTTGCCTGTAGCTCTGCATTTTAATCAGAGCACAGGTAAAATATGTGACTGCGATGTGAACATAATGTGATAGAAATTCTTTAAAAGTTAATTTTTTTTTTTATAACTGTGCTCCTAGAAACAAACGAGCATTATTTTAAAAATCTATTTGTGCAGGATCACGTTTCGGATGAATCAGGCAGCTGTTTCTTTAGCCGACTGTCAGTAATCACTTCTGCATCATCTGCTCTTGTCAGTGTATCTGAGACATGAAACTCTACACATCCCAGACAACAATCCTCTGAGGAAAAACAACAGCGCGGGCTCCTCTGTGACCCACGTGGGTTTAATTATGTTTGATGGTGCAGTAGAATATCATGGTAAACAGTTTGATATTCTGTGTATGTATGCAAACCCACCTGGGTCACAGAAGAACCCGCGCTGTTGTTCATCTTGGAAATTTACTTCACCTTTCAGGACCTGTGACGGAGAACAAGGCAGAGGAACCATCTGCCCTCTGATTGGACTCTGCCTTGTGATTGGATGGTTGTTGTCCTATCAGATTCAGATGTTAAGACAAGGTCAGAATTTGTCTGTGTAACTTCAGTGTCACACTCAGTGTGGGAACTTTGAGCTCTGACTTTAACCCACAGTTTTCAGCTGTGAATGAATCTGTTTATGTTTGAAAAATAAGAATACGGAATAAAAATCTGAGTGTTTGGACACATTTTTTAAAACAATATTTAATTCTGTTTTATAGTTTTATATTATTTATTTTTAGTTCATTGTTTTCTTTACTGATATAGGTTGTTAACATATTATCTCTATCTCAGCGAGACACAAAGGAGTTCTGCTCCGTTTTCTCAGCCACTGTCTAATTTGTCTTCAGTGCATTTACAGAAAAAGACAGCAAACATCTTTTCTAGACACATGGACTGTCGTTTTAAAATATGTGCTGCAGTTGAGTCAAGAGTGTTTGACTGAGTGCGTGTGCACGTGTGCGCGCACATGCGTGTGTCTGGATGCTTGTCATCAAGGATTAACACACTGACACACATTACACACACGTACGCAGGGCTCAGCTAGCCATTGCTTTGTGTACATCACATCTAAGGAATAAGAAGACATCTGGCTGCTGCAACGAAAAGCTTTAGGGGGACTATTTCTCAGACAAGGATTAAGCTTATTCCTAGACTGGCCATGCAGATAGTTGTGGTTTTATGTGGCCAGGTTGTGTGATATCCGCTGTGTGAGTGTGGTTGTACCAGGAATGAATATTTATTCTATGAAATGAATTTTGATTCCGTGTGTTTCTCCAGGAATTAGTTAAAACACAGATATGAAGTGTTGTTTGTTGACAGCAAGGGCTTATCTGACCGGTCAGTCATCCATCCACACAATGTGTAGATCATATGCACACACACACACACACACACACACATGCACAAACACACAGATTCTTGTCTTACTGTAGTTGTGAGGACACTCATTGACATAGTGCATTTCCTAGCCCCTTACTCTATCCCTTAGCTGTCAAAGCTAAATGCCTAACCTCATCCCATCAGTTAGGTAATATAATAATGAATCAGTGAAACCATTTCTGATTGTATTGAAGCAATGCTGTGACATGGTCACATAGTTTAGTTATTAATATTACACAACAGCGTTTGCACTAAAATGTGCTTCAAGGCTAAAACATGAGACGCTACATTTGCTGAAAGAAAGCTGGAAAAGAGCCTGTGACGAGGCCTGGTACCCTCTCCTGGTCTCCTTCATAAAAAAGAAGAATATGTGATTATAACCGATGAGGACAGACCTGGAGGGGTCAGTACTGTGGCGTCTCTGCCATGGTCCTGTAGCTCTGGAAAGGCAAGGAGCTTGCAGAGGTTTAGATATACTTGGTTGATTGGTCTGTTGTCGTGTGTTATGTGTGCTAGAACTTGGGTTGCACTAATAAATTGAATATAAAGCAAAAGATAGAATACCATGCAAAATCTAAAGGTGAAAGTACCACAGCACTGCACTGGGTAGGAGAACGTACAGTACATCTCCGCGATGTAAAGCAAAAGGATCATTTGGTGGACACCTAAACACTAAACGTTACTTTAATTTGTATGTACCGAAACCCCTCAGCAAAGGAAGATTTTTATGAGCAGCTAAAAGTTTCTTCCCAACAAAGAAACAATAGTTGTGGGCGATTTTAATATTAACTGGAACAAAAAAGAAAGAAAAAAACAGAACTCTGATCAATTGTACAACTAATTGAAAAGTCTGCTAGAGTAACCCACTGTTCAAAAACAAGAATTGATTTGTTGTTTATGGATCGACCACAAAGAATCACTAAGATCCATAACCTCTTGACTGGTCCATCAGACCGTAACGCAATCTTTTTTTTTTTTTTTTGTTTTACTCAAGAAAGCTTATGAAAAATGTTTCAAAACCACGTCCTGTTACGACACAGTTCCAAAGAGTCAACAGAGTAAAGTTCTCCTAAATGGAGACATCCAGGGTGGTTGTGATTCATTTGTATTACCAGTAGAACATCCCCATCTTCCCAGTTATTATAGAAATCCAAGCAGCTCAAGTTTATGTCACCACTGACTGATGTACATTTGTTAGAAAACAGGCCTGAACAGGAAGAAGAAACTGGTTCACTTACAGTTTTCCTGCAGCAGTGGAAGGAAATGAAGCCTTGAACAGTAACAATGCTGTGCTGCAGGAAGCAGGACTGTATGTTGCTGTTAGAATGATGAGAGAAAGGCAGTAACAGAGGGAGACAGACTGGTTGGTCAGAGCTTCATCCTACAGCAAGATAATGACCCAAAACTTTAAAAGAACAGAGCCAGACGCAGGCTTCACATGATGAAGACCAGCACAGTCTGCAGACTTAAACGACATGGAACTGGTTTGGGATGAATTGGACAGAATTTGTGTGAACTTCTGCAACCGTGTTTGATTTCCATTGTAGAGAGAAAGTCAGGAGTGAGTCCAGCTGCTGGATGAGTCAAAAAATTTAGATTCAATTAAGTTCAACAAGAAGATCCAGTGGTTTCTTGTTTTTTAAAATCTTCAGCTGCTTATTTGTTCTTTGCTTTAGTTTCAGAAACACTGAGACATTGAATTATGTAAATTTAATTAACAGCTGGAAAAATGAATTGTTGTAAAACCTCTCGACTGGTACTGTACATTTTCATTTTGTCACCTCTGTTGAGTGAACACACTTCATACCCATAACTGGAAGAACTGCAGTGAAGTATTGAATGGGGAATAACAGCTTGTGTCTTGTTATTTGTCTTACATTGCATGAAGACAATGTTGCCAGATGCCATGTCAGGGAAATTGTAGCTGCCTCTTGTCATTCGGTAACATAGACAGCACACGGGGGAAGGTAAAGTTTCCGGAACTTTATTTGTCCTCCATGCTTTCGTCTTTTGTTTTGAAATCCCTCTTTGGACATTTATTACAAGGTGCTCTGAGGACACGTGGTGCAGACTGAGACAGGAGAAAAGTAAGAACCAGCTGCTGTGATGGCTGCTGGTCGACAGAGGGGGACAGAGGTCACCGGTTGCTCACGCTGCTTGAAATGTGAACACCTGTGTTTCAGTGACAGGACAGTCTTCTCCGTTATATACTTCACTCAGATCATCCTCTTTGAATATGCTCCTTAACTCACTCGCTTTTTGTAACAGTAACTCAGACTCAGTCAAAAGACATTTCTCTCAGTGATTTGTGTGTGTGTGTGTAGGAGAACAGTAATTTTCTGCTCTGACGGGCGACTCTGCCAGTGAGTAATTAACTTAATTAAAGAGAGAGAGAGGGAGAGAGGTGAAGTTTGGAATTTGGTTTTCAGCTAATCTCTCTCTTCTTATTTAGCGCACCGTGTATTTGATCTATGCAGAAATTCCCTTGTCTGGAACTTTGATCAGGTGAAGGAGTATCTGTAAACTTAAAATGAAAATAAAATCTGGACTCACATTAGGAAAAACCTTTGGAATCTGAATTATTAAGGAGAAACATACCTCAAACTAAAACCTTTAATTACGTTACTTGGGATTTCTTAAATCATTTCCGTGCTTGTTTCATTCATTTAGCCTAACCTTAAACCTAAACCCAAACCAAAACCAGGTCTTAACGCTAAAATAAAACTGCTTACCTGCATTTTGTGCTCAGGTGGGAGACAAGTCCCCATAACATGGGTGTGTGACATGATGACTGTCCCCACAATAGGATTAACACTACTACACACAAACGTACACTAATCTACTTTAGATCTTCTTTATGATCTTCTTAAAGACAGATGGATTTTCCATCTCCTTTGATTTGGAGGACTCCGTCACTTAACACGATTTGAGATGTATTTCAGAAAACTACTTTTTAGAACAGGATTAAGTATTTTAGGTTAAGGACCAGCCCTGCCTGGCACCATACTGGATCTAAATTCAGCCAAGTTTAGCCTTTAGTTTTGTATATTTATCTTAGTTTACTATTTATCTATCTTACTAGAGATGAGTATTTCTTTCACACACAACACAATGCTGGAAACATTATTTAGCTAGCCATAGAGACTGGTCCTTGGCTGTTGCTTTATGCTTAATGCCATTTAAATACTGTGTGGAAAACTCACTCTGTGAAATCTAAGCCTTGTTAAAAGCCTGTGAGTGCAGACTGGCTGTGTGTTTAAAGCCTTGTCAGTAGGTTGGTAGTGAGAGGTCTGCGGGTGTTGTGGATGCAAAAGAAAAACAATGTTTAAATGGAAACACTACAAAATACAAATTGCCAGACAGGTTTTGTGCCATGTAGTATTTTATGTACTGAAATGTGCGTGTGTGCGTGTGTGTGTTGACCTCTGCCTGTGTGAATAAGAAACAAGGAAGTGACTGTGCTGTTTGAATCTGCCATTTGTTCACTGCTCTGACGGATTGTTTCATTTTCTCAGCTCACACACGCACACACACACACATACAAGCACATGTTTTCTCTCACATTCAAATTAAAATCAGCTGCATTATGTGACAGAGGAGTAGGTCAACAGAGAAGCAGAGAACATCTGTTACAAAATTGTAATAAAATATCTTCTAGCTGCACCAGTGCGTGGGTTTGTGTCAGATATGCTGCTAAACAGGAACAGTTATATGACTGAGTCAAAACGTTTGGAAGTTCAGCATTAATTCAACAACATGCTGTGCCTTTCCTGAGTCTCTCTGATGCTACGTTGAAGATGCAGACGGAGTGTTTGAAGGTTTTACTGTAAGTGTTACGTGGAGGCTCTGTGTCTGATTAAATCACCTGCTGGTCAGTTGCTGTTACAGTGACCCACACATATAAATTCCTGTAGTCAGCACACACACACACACACACACGCACACACACACACACACACACACGCACGCACACACACACACACATAGAGGCGTACACTACCAGCACCAACAGGGTTATATCCTGATACGCATTTTCATTAATGGATCGCTTAGCAACGGCAGATGGTTGCCTAGCAACAACATGACAAGTGAGCAAGTTGGGTGTGTTCAGAAGTCACACTACAGTAAGAAGTAAGAAGAGACAGGAAGTAAGTGTGTGTGTGTGTGTGTGTGTGTGTGTTATAATTCTGCTGCCAGTCAGATGAATGAGATATTCTGCAGAGTCAGCTGTTTATCTGCAGAACACTCATAAAGTGTGTGAATTTAATGTTTTAGTTATTACGAAAGGCCTGGTCACATCAGAAAGTTGCACTGTGAAATGAATCTGTGGATCTGGAAGCATGGTGATGTATGGACTGCTTGCTAGTTGGTGGACGACTGTAGCTGACTAACTGCTTATAAGGCCTGCCAGCTGGGTTCATGCTCGCACTAGTGAATCAAGAGCTCTCTGAGCTTCTTTCTGTTTTCTCTGGGCTGTTTACTACCCCTGGCATTTTGTTTTCAGAATTGTGCATCGTTTCATTTAATTA
The DNA here is from genome assembly GCF_017976425.1 of Toxotes jaculatrix. NCBI lineage: Eukaryota > Metazoa > Chordata > Actinopteri > Toxotidae > Toxotes > Toxotes jaculatrix. Next base: position 19,354,238 of record NC_054411.1, on the reverse strand, counting down.
AGAGTTTTACTGAAGAGGGGAAAAAACCTCGTTTAGCAAGCTCATTAGCTCAGTCGCTAATGGAGCACTAATTTCACTAAGTTAATTCAGAAGCCATGTTTGCCTCCTGCCTCATAACCATCTGTATACCATGCTTTCTTTATTGTGGAGCAGTTTATACTACAAGTTAAACAGAAGTCATTGGTGCAACACAGCTAATAAGCCACAATAGCTTCCTCCATTTTCTGCCTCTCCGTTCTCTCAACAGTCAGTTACTAATGGTCTATAGTGCAAATATTCGGGGCCAAGCTCGCTGAAGTTGAACAAATCCACTTATTGCAGTGAGTCCATTGGAATTTATTATTTTTACAGTGAGATTTAGCTGTTTTAAATGCTGGTGTAACCGGGCCTTTTGAATAATATAAGTGAATGAATAATTTAAATTCATTATTGCTGACACAAGCGCTCTTCAAGAAAATTTCTAACTTTGGCGTTGCAGAATTATGCCAGAAGGATAAAATAATCATCAAGAATTCTGCATATAATCTCTTTAACAGTTAATAAAAAAAATTCTGTACAAGGTCATTAATTTGTAGTTATATTAACAATACCAAAAAATATAGCACATTAGGGAGGAGGTTAATGGTGGAGGGAGCAGTAAACACCACTGTCGCTGAGTATCAGCAGAGTAATAATAAGAATTGTCAGGTTATAATTGCTGCACTCCTGCATTGCAAGGTGATTGGTACCAGTCAGCTGGAAAGGGAATTACAAGCTCTAACAGTCCACTGACTTTCTCTCTGTCTTTCTTTCCTCAGGGTGTGTCGACAGGAAGTCTGTGTGTGACCTGTTGTCGTGAGCAATCATGTTCCGCAACAGCCTGAAGATGCTGCTGGGAGGCAAAAGCCGCAAGAGCAACAACAGTGGTCAGTTCCTCTGTGTGTCATCATATGTCATATCATATTTCTTCATTTATTTTGTCTACCCTATCTTGTGACACGTTCACAGGGTGTGCCTCTAGCCTGGCTGTACAAATACAGTCATGTTAGAAGCTCCTGGTGTGATTTATTTAAAGAGAAAATGTATCTCTGTTCTTCTTTACCATGATTTCATATAGCAACCTCTTTCCGTCTCCAAACTCTCTCTGACTTCCTCTCTCTCTTTTTCAACAGGTGGCAGTGGCATTGAGTCAGAGGGGTCAGAGGTCAGGATGATGGAGGGATTCACTCGTTCGCTTCCCTCCTCTCCCCTCCTCAACCTTCGGCTGGCCAAAAGAGCTGGTAGGGTCTGCTGTCTGCTTCACCTCAGAAGACATTCAGTCACATACAATATAATAACAATCTGTTGTAACTCAAATTCGGCAGCATGCCAGTGTCGTAACATATTCTGTGTCTGTAGAAAAGTCTGTTCACAGTTGGTCTGTTGTCACACATTCATACAATCAGTATAGGCTGTGTTCAGAGCAACATTGACACTGGAGTGTGTAGACTGGGTTTATTGCTCAAACTGGACTCTATGACTCTATAGTACAGAGGCAGCTTTAAAGGCCCTGAAAATATATTTTCTCAATCTGCTGCTCACTGTTGGTGATGAGGCTCTGTGAGATATGATGTCATAGTTTGAGCAGGTTTTGGTGGTGTGAAAACTGTCAATCAAACTTTAGCGTGGACCAAACAACTGCACCGAAGACAGCTTGAATAGGACAGTCTCGGTCCGCTTCCAAGCAGAGTCTGGTTTCATTTGTGGCACAAACAAAACAGCCACAGGGTTTGTTTGTTTTGTTTTTTTTTACTAGATGTATGAAAACCACATATAAACCACAATTAAATACAACCTATGCATTGAAATGTTCAGGCAGCGATCTGTAGGCTATAAACCACCTATATATTCAGCATGTGAGCAGTTCATTGCAGTTCATGAAGTCCATTTTATAGCATATGCCATATCCTACAGTGATTTCCCCACCTTGATCCGTGTAGCATTGATAATGATCAGTGTGTTTCCTGTTTCAGTCTGTATAATGTTTGCAGTTCTTATTCATTTACAAAAAGTAACAGTGTATAATTGTTTGCCTTGGGCTGGACACATTTAACCAAACGGTTAAAGTTTTCACAAAGTTTTCACCAGTAAACACACTTTAAAAATGTATAACAGTTTGAACACAGCCTCCTTTTATTTCAATCCCGAGAGGCTCGTTGAAAGGAGGTTTCAAATAGTTAATTTATTTGTTGTGGTGGTCACAATAAGAAAAGATGAAGAGATATGAGAGGATTTGTTGGTGGTCAGCTCCTATTGTGGCGTCATCATTTTATGGGCTAGTCACACCATAAGCCACACAGGAGTATCCCCCTGATGGAGTCTAGGCTCTGGTTGAAAGGGAGGAGAGTATCAAGGAGAAACCATAACTAGCATTAGTTTCTCTTGTTCTTTCTTTCTCTCTCTCACACACACACACACACACACACACACACACACACACACACACACACACACACACACAGCTGTGACCTGTTACACTGTGTCTGGCAGCAGCAAGGGGGTTGACCTTTGACCCTACATTTGATCGTCCCTAGGTACCTTAGTGAGAGAGAAAATGCAGAAATGTAACCCAACCCCCTGCCAACCTCTCCTCTCCCTCTCCCGCTCCTCCTCTTCCTCCTCCTCAGGGTTGATTTGACACACTTCTTCTAAACATTACCATGTGGAGTCTCTCTCTGACTCTCTCTCTCTCTCTTTTTCTCTCTGTCTCTATCGCTCACTTTCTGTCAAAACAAAAAAAAAAAAAAGATCATGAGCCGAGGCAGCTTCTTAAAGTCAGTACACCACTCGCGCATACACACACAAGCTCAGTTTTCAGTTTATTTCTCTTCACTGCTTTTCCTCTGCTCTGTGTTTCTAGGCTCCCTCCCTCTCTCTCTCAGTCCTCCCTCGTCTTCCTCCTCCTCCCTCTTGTATTCCTCCCTCTGAATCCTGTCATTTCTGCTCTAGAAACTCAGTTGCAGTAACCTCATATTTGGCAAAAAATGAGTTATGACCCGATTCTGACTTTTTGACTCTGATTTACTAAACTATCAATAAAACTAAGAAGCTATGATATCATACAGATGTGAAAACAGATTTAAAAATTTAGGAAAAATGAGCTAAAAACCAAACTGCAATAACTGCAGGTTACTCACACTATGTGACATAGCCTTAACTAAAGCTGAAGCTAAATCTACTTGTTCCACTGTTTAATGAACTGACTTCTTGGTGAACTCAGATTGAAATAAAATGAGGCAGTAGCTAGCAACACTACAAAGAGCTGCCTGCTGTGTTCAAAACTGGCTCTTTAAAGTGTAAACAGCTGTAATTCAGTTGTAAATGGTATATGAATTTATTATATTGATTTCAGTATGAATATTAACAGTCGTCAGACAAACAGGTGAGTCATGTTAGCTTTGTGCTTATTACTGCTGTCTTATAGCCAGATGGTTCTGGGTTCCTTGCAAAACAAAGACACATTTCATTCCTATAAGATTGTTTTGATAATTCTGAGTTATATAAAACTCTCTCCAAGTCTTAACCCTAACCCTATGTCTTTCCCCCTTGCTTTACCATTGAAGAGGTTTCTTTTGATTTAAAATAACTCAGATTTTTAGATTTAGAAAGGAATTATAAAAAAGATGAACAACATTCAGTCATCTTCAGAATCATACCGTGGATGATAATCCTCTCTAGACATCTAAACATCATTTAACTGATGTTTAATTCTGACTCCTTACTCGGTACTTTTCTCTCAACATTTTTCACATTTTCGGGACTAAAGTGGATTACAGTCTTCCTTCACTGTGGTTTGTGTTCAGACGCTGTTCTTTGAAAAGGAGCTTCACTTTAATTACAGCATGTCTTTGCTCTGCCAAGCGTCGTCCAAGTCTTTCTCTTTTTCTGGCCGTGCTTTTCTTCTTCCATGCGATAGAAGACTGGACTGTCTTTCTAAACTTTGCCCGCACTTCTCGACATGTACTCTCTCCATTCAGCTCCTCCTGCAGTCCTTCCCTTTCTCTCCTGTGTGTGTGTGTGTGTGTGTGTGTGTTTTTGTTTTTTTGGGGGGGGGTTGGTGGAGGAAGAGGAGGTTTTGATTTGCAGTGCAGTCAGACGAGGGAGGTCGCCTTTCCGACCAGATATGGAGGCTCTGCAGTTGAAAGAAAAACTCTTCTAACACTTGGGAACTTTATTTGTTGCACTTCTAACTAAGGAGGACACCATCTACTCTTTCCTCTTCATACTTTACTTGTTGTTCTCTTTCTTTGCTCAGTTTTGAGGAGGGTCTACCTGTGAATGAAAAGGAGTGCTTTTTTTTTTTTTTGTCTCAAAAGGACGGTAACCAGTGGAATACTTTGTCCAGATCTGCTGTGTGAGATGCGGTAAAGTTTTAAAGTGTGCACGTTGTGGTTTTACTGCTGGAGGTAACAAGATACCTTTAATGAACATATGAGGAGTTTGGCTGTTACCGCAGTGTTCATATCTTTTACTGAAGTTGGAGTACCTCTAGTTTTTTTTTTCCTTTTCCTGGAGAGTCTCTTTCTCCTCTTATCTCTTCACTCCTACCTCCTTCATCTTTCTGTCGCTCTCTCTTTTGTGTACTCTGGAGAAGGAGGAGCTCAGGACCAAAGAGGACTTGGGAGTGATGTTATAATGTGCATTAAGTAAAAGCAGCGCGACGGCAATTGACTCAGTTGACTCCGCCCTCTACATGGAAGCACTATGAACCAATCAGAACCTTGCTGCCAGCTAGCTATGGACTGCACAGCGACTATTTTGAAACCATGTGTCTGCTCCAAAACCAAGTGGTGTCGGCATGAGCGGTCCACCACCCGTCGCCCGTGGAGACTGCCGCACGGCTGCAGTTGCGGCAGAGACATCATAGAGGCGGATGTCGTCAGCCACGCCTCCTCCCTCCTGCAGCGCTTGCTGTTTCTTGTCTGCTGTTGTCTATCCCACGAGGACAGCCCCGAGCTGTGCCGGGATTGGGTGGCTCATCCCATCAGTGGAGCACAGAGAGGAGGAAGAGAGGAGGAAGGTGAGAGTGAGGGACTCTTTCAGTGTCGCTGTATTTCAACAGACAGACAAGTGTCTACCAGGGACAAAATGAACTGTCCTCGTGTCCGTGTTAGGGGCCCAGGGTATTTTTATATTTACTCGTGAGAACAAATCTTGAATTTTGAGTTTTATCAGTGAAATGAGGAAACTGAACCGATATTTTTGCGGGGGTGGGGGGGTACAAGTGACCCATACCCACACGAGCTGGGTGCTATAGGATGAATATGATTAATAACTTTCATTTGCATGATGTGTAAAACAAAAAAAACCAAACAGCAGTTTGCATATGGTATACATTCAGACAGTGTCACACTACACAACACTACTGAAAAGTCATAACAGTATTAAGATGAGCCCACTACTATCAGTCAAAGCTTTTTAGAAAATTAATGCTACCTTTTCATGCTTTTTTATTTACTGTCCACAGACAGTAAATACATACATACATACAACATACAACATACATTACAACATATTCCAGCTGTGCTATGAAAGGATACTGACACTGAATAAATATGGGACAGATTCACCTTCCATTCTATTTGGTTGTTGGTTGCCGCCCAGTTCAAATGTGAGGTACCTGGATAGAATATGTGAAGATCTCGATACAGTGACAGATGAATATGAGGATGTGTTCCTTCTTAGTGACCTTAATATTGACTGGTTTTCTGAGGATTGTCCAGTGTGTAAGAAGCTGGTTCCTATGGTGAATGTCTGCGGTCTTACCCAGGTTGTGACTCAGCCTACAAGAATTTTGAAAATCGTGGATGGTTGTAATACTTCAGCCTGCATTGATCACATTTTCATTAACATACATGAGCGGTGTTGACAGGGAGTAACAATGGCAGGAGGTTTCAGTGACCATAGCTTGATCGCTTCATCAAGAGAAACTAAAAGGATCTAAGTAGGTACAGAGGACCGTTTGAAATATAACATGCTGTGCAGTTCCATCTGAAGCAGCAGCTGTTTCGAATGGCCACAGATGAAGGTGGGGTGAAAAAGCTGCTGTCGCACACAGAGATGTGATGTGTGATGATTATTCATCTGTGGCGATAAAGGCGGACAGTCGTTCCTCAGAGGCTTTCAGAGTGCTGCACTCAGGAAAGATGGAGGAAGGAGCTGAGTGAAGAATGACTCCCCACACCTGGTGAATCAGTGTGTGAAGTTAGTGTGATTGTGGTGTTGTTGGTTTCAAAGAGTTACAGAAATTGTCAGATTCGGCCCCCTCCTCTAATTGCAGCATCGGAAAGATGTTTGAACATCCAGCAAGCACTGCAGTTGTATCATATGGACTTCATCACATTAAAGGAGGAAACTGCAGTAAATAGGGGCGAAACTCAGGATCTAATTAATCTCTGTATCACATCAGCTGTGAGGTGCAAAGCTCAGCTTGTTCATGTGTTGTTACACAGAAGTTGTGGGTTCAAGTCCTGACTTTAACTCTCATATTTTCTACTACTACAAGTTTACAATAGAACTGTGTCCTCAGGAAAGGGCAGGAACAAGGAGAAGAGAATAGAAGGAAAGAAGGAAGGAAGGAAGGAAGGAAGGAAGAAACAAATGAAGGAGGGAGGAAGGAAGGAAGGAAGGAAGGAAGGAAGGAAGAACGACAGAGAGAAAGGAAGGAAGGAAGAAAGAGAGAGAAAGGAAGGAAGACAAAGAAATGACAACATAAGGGAAGGGGGAGACATAAAAGAAGACAAAAAGAACTAGGAAACAAAGAAATGGAGAAAGGAAAACAAAGAAAGACAAGATGCAAGGGTGGAAGAGAGATGGAAAGGAAGGAAGGGAGGAAGAGAGAAAGGAAAAAGGAGGAAAGAAGAGCAGAGGATGGAAATGAGAGGGGAAGGAATCTGAAGTTATAGCAGTTAATGGTACAGAAATGGAAAAGTCTGTGCTGTCTGTATCTGATCTTTCCATTTTATTTTTCTTCTTCTAAAAACGACTCACACACCCTGTCATTGACTGACCACACACACATGCATGTATGTGCGTGCACACACACACACACACACACACACACACACACACACACACACTCTTCCTGGTTTGCTTTGTGTTTGGTTGGTTTTATTTTCAGTCTGCGATGCTTCTCCAGTAGTTAGTCCAACAGTCCGCAATTTATAGCTTTAATTACAGTCTGTCAGGGAGAGAGAGACGGAGTATGAGCTTTCATGCTGTGGCTTACATTCTTCTGCGTATGCGTGTGTATTGTATATGTGTGTGTGTGTGTCTACTCTTGGCATATTTAGGTCATGATAGTGAATATATTAATATGGACACACACACACACACAGTCTTCCCAGTGGGCTTTGTGTTGGAGTTCATGGCTTTTGTGTGAATGCGTTTTAAGTTCTCTTATGATGTGTTCTATTTTCATAATCTCTTCTCACTGGACAGATTTTTACCCATTTTTTTTTTTCCTTCCTGATTGGACAAATCCAATTTCATATTATGTAGGAGGAGGGGCCTCAGACCACCGGGACAATAGAGCAGACTGAGGGAACAATAAATGCTGGATGACTTCCTTGGTTCTTCCAGTGGTCGTTTGTTTCTGTCAGTGTTGCTGATTTCATTTTTGAGAATCAATTTGCATTTAACATGCTGATACTTGACAGCAAAGCTTTCCTGGGCCATAGTGGCAAAGCTGATGTTAAAGGGACTGTTTGCTTGTTTGCTTTTGTTTCCAAGTATTTATGGAGAAAATACCACTGTCATGGATGGATAAATATGAAGCTGCTGCCAGGAGCTGGTCAGCTGTCTACCAGCATTTCTACAGCTCACACTTGTTTACTTTTGTCTGTTTCCAGGAAATTATTGCGCCCAGCTAAGAAATAATCCAGCACATAATACCCACTAAAACCACAATTTGTCGTTTTATGTCCGGCCACCATGGTATGTGGGACATTATGTCGTCATGCTGGCATCTGTGGCTCTGTAAACACGCGTTTCATGTCATGAGAACGATACATAATAGAAGCTTCAAACCTACACCACAGATACCCCATGGTGAGCAGACGATCTGATCTTAGTATAGCATGTTAGCATTTGCTGTTAGTAGTAAACACAAAATACAGCTGATTTGGATTTGCAGCTGATTTGGATGATACAGCTGATTTGGATTTGCAGGTAAAACCTTTGAACAAATTAAAATTCTCACCTGAAGATAGTGCTTTATGGAAAGTGAATGGAAAATGCTGATATATCAAACATGTTAGCAAACTTGTCTTTACACAACCAAACATCTCAGCATAGAAATGCAAAACTTATGCTCAGGGTACATAAGAAATAGTGTTGCCTTTATATTTCCCCATCAGGAAGCACTGACAAGTTCATTTTTCTTCTCTGAAAATTCATTGGGCTCTAAAATGTATTATAATGCCAAAAAAAAAAGATTGCATTGTGCCATTTTTAAAATCGACACCTTGGAAAAAAGTTTCATTATTACTGTGGAAACCTGCTGATGTATTATTCCTGCTGGCTTCACATGCACATGAATACCAGGGAAAGAGTTACTGATCCAGTGCTTTGAGACTTTCCAATTTTTAATGAAGCTAATGGCTCAGGTGTTGATAATATAACGAGTCATGATGGAGAGGAGTGTAGCTTCATTAACCATTAGCACCTGTTGCTTTTGCATTGACTGTGTATAGAAAAATGTCTTTTTTTGGGTCAGTGTGCATCACATGACCTTGTAAAGTGTGTCCTCAAGGCCAAGCTCACCTCACTGTTCCTGGAGGGATTTTTTTGGGAAAGCGAAAAAAATAAACTCAAGCTGTAAATGATTGAGACAAATTTAAAGCTTAATGGACAATTAAAAACATAATGGACCTCTTCTCACCTTTAACTCTCCAGGTGAGGAAGAGGAGTTAGGACCTCCACCCTCAGTAGACGAGGCTGCTGATGCTCTGATGACCAGGCTGGGCTTCCTGCTGGGGGACAAGATAATCGGTGGAGACCCAGGGTCCCCTTACCACGCCCAGGATGATGGACAGGTAAGCAACTCGCCCACAGATGCACACTTACACACTGTAAGGCTCTGTCGCAAATTCAAATTTCTGAAGTGAATTCAAACACATTGTGTACACATGTATTCAATGTATAAAAATGAGCGATGACAGTGATGAATGCTCTTATACATGTCTTTAAACTAAGGAAGGAAGTGACAAAAATTAGTGGAGTACCCTCAGAATAAATCAAGTATAAATGTTGTATCCTGCCTATTGCATACACAGTTTGGCAGTTTAGTCTTGTTAGTTGTCTCTTTTACTTTTAATGTTCCTTCTTCTAATGTGTTATTTTCATCTTATACATTTGTACATAAGAAAGTATGGACACAATGTGTTGTCTTTCCCACAGAGGATCTCTCCATCCTCCAGTCTGGCCAGTGGCAGCACGTCCCCCTGTTCCACACTGCAGCCTCCTGTTGGAGGAGAGGGCAGCAGCACCAAGCATGCCTCCTCCAACCACGCCTCTGTCACCTCCCCCACCTCAACACTGGAAAGCAGAGACAGCGGCATCATAGGTGAGACACTGTAGATACAGTTTTTAAAGAAAACCCTGCACTGCTAGACTATTAACGTCTGTCTTCCCCTCACTCTGTCTTTCAGCCACATTGACCAGCTATTCTGCAGAGTCGGCAGCAGAGCAGGACAGCAGCGCCAAATATCCTGGCAATGGTTATCATGGGAGCAGCCACAACCTCTGGCAGCAGGGGGGGCGGCCGGTGATGGCCTCCTCCTCCTCTTCCTGTATGGCAGCAACAGGAAACGCGAATGACGGCTTTCTTTACAGGGTGGATGACAACATGGCCGCCTCCACTTACAGCCTCAACAAACTCCACCCGGACCGAGGCCCCGGCGCTGCCCGCTCTTCTGGCTCCACCCACTCCATACCCCTCTACCTCATGCCCCGCCCTAATTCAGTTGCTGGTAAAATGGCAAATGCATGATGTATGGTGTGTTTATTTGTAGATCTAGTTTTGTGAGGACCAAAATAGGGGTTAAGGCTTGGTTTTAGGGTTCAGGTTAGACCTGGGTTTTGGTTAGGGTCAGGGTTAGGCATTCAGTTCACATGGTTAAGGTTAGGGTTAGGGGCTAGGGGATGCATTATGTCAAAGAATGTCCTCACAAAGATATAAGTACAGGTATGTGTGTGTGTGCGCATGAATGGAGTGGTTTCCAGTCCTGCAGTGCGCTCCCACACACTCCTTCCTGTTAGGAAAGAAACATCAGTCTTTCTCAGCAATAGAGAGCTCACTAACAATTACATGTCCACTCTGGGTTTAAAACAGGACTAACAAACAGAGGCAGCCTAATAGCTAACATTTACACATTAGTCACATACTAACTGCACTCAGTTTTCATTTCACCCTCATTCCCAACACACGTGCTGAGTGTTGCTAGTTTTTCCATTCTTTTACCACCACTGCAGTTAAGGATAACATGAGGCGACTTTATGAATATTAAATCTTTTTCGACTCAGTGAGATTATGATTGCAAATGGAAAGTATGCCTGCAGTGGATTGAAAGTTCTAACTGGATCCACAAACCACCAGGAAACAAGGGTTGTAGTCAGCTGTCCTGTTTACTTATCCAGAGAATGAAGAGAATGTGGATTTTCATGGTTCTGAACAAAGAAAGAAACGCATGACAATATCTTGCCCAAACAAATCCTAAACCTGCTCTTTAAATCATGTTAAATACTTCCACATTAGTACAATGTATATCTGCGCCAAACTGTACAAACTCATAGATCTCAACATCATAAATAGGTCTGATTTTTTTTTTATATCAAGGTCCAAATATTATTTCTAAAGTAATTGACCAAAGTGCTGAAAAAGTCCCTGTCTCTGTGTCCACTGGGAGGTTGCCAGGCAAACAGTGGAAACAACAGGAAGCCAGCTTCCAGTCAGGGGTCATAATTTAGCTTCCACTCACCATTGGTATTGCAGGGAACACATTTTTAAGAACTTTGATTGGATGATTCCTTTGGCCTTTTGATCAAATGAAGTTTTCATCGTCTGCACTTTTTTTTTTAATTCTCTCTCTGTAGCAACTAGTTCTGCCCACCTTGAGGACCTAGCCTATCTGGATGAGCAGCAGAGACACATCCCTTCAAGGACGTCTCTCAGAATGCCCAGACAGAATTCTGGGAGTCGTAATCAGCCGGACCACAGAGGTAAACACACACATACTCTCGATCGCACACAGATACACACAGCTATTTTAACAAGCTGTATTATAATGCTCTGCTCATCCCCTCTCTCCCTGCAGTTCGTTTCACTCCCTCTCTCAACCTGAAGCCCCTGCACTTTGAGGTTCCCGGCCTCTCGTCTGATTGGCTGTTCACCGGCAGGGAGTGGCTCTTTCAGGAAGTGGATGCCTGTCTCTGCAGGGATGACCCGTCAACCAGTCGGGGCGTGGTGATCATCGGCAACATGGGCTTTGGCAAAACGGCCATCATCGCCCGTCTGGTGGCGCTCAGCTGTCATGGAAACCGAATGTGGCCAACCGCTGCCGGGAGCCAGACCATTCCTAAGCGTAAGCAGAGAGAGACAGAGAAGAAAAGAGAAAACCACTTTTTACTGTACAGAATTATACCAGTCAAGTTTTCTGTTTGTAAAAAAATATATTCAGAAGTAAAACATGTAGAACTACTCTTCTGTCTATAACTATTTTTAGTATTTAGACATTAATGAGCTTCATCCATAAATAGCTTTTCACCCGTTTTTTAGAGTTGCACAGTTTTTATTCAGACACAGTTTAGACAACATTATTGATCAAATCTAAATCATGTCTTGTTATTTGATGAATTTATGTATGTGGTTGAATGTTGGTTCTTTATATTTACTATATATTTTGTTGCAAACTAAACTTAGAAAACAAAGGAAAATGAAGCAGTCTGGAGGATTTTAACTGTGTTGGTCCCGCCCACTTCCTTTACGAATCCCAAATACAAATGTTTCTGTGACGTAAATACATATAGATGAAGACACACATAGTAATTTTCCATTACATCTGTAGCTCACAGTGACTGTACCGGTCCTGTCTAATGGATTTGGACAGTTTATGTCAAAGATGCCAAAAAATTAACACGTTGACCACTTTCCAAGAATATATGTGTTCATGCCCATAAAATTAGATTTCAGTCCCAGATACAGGAAGAGGTTCTAAAAGAACAAAAACCCCAGTGTTATTTTAGAATTTCTTTTAATGCTTGCTGTGTATAATACAGTATGCATTGTACTTGGTAGGCATTTGGAGGGGACATAATAGATTCTTGGCAGGAGCCCATATCACATGCTTGCCAGAGGACCCCCAGTGAGTTATTTCAGCCATGAAGACAACCTCATTCATTCTGTAAGAAACAGCTGAGTCATCATGCTGAACCCAATAAAATCAGCCAGCCTCACAGTCAACAACCAGACACACAGCCGAGCCAACGTCCACAAAAAAAAAACACAAAACCAGAAGCTACAGAGAAAGAGAGAGAGATGGTTTGCATGTTTACATCTTTGCTGACATTTAAAATGAAGAAAATCTCTGAGATTCCTTCCTGCGTCATCAATGCAGATGTAGCACCTGTTTCTTTCTCCAACGATTCCCTGGGAAGAGGAGGAGGAAGAGGAGATGACGGAGGAGGAGGAGGAGGAGGAGGAAGCTGCCCAGGAACCCCAGAGATGAGGAGGAGGCAGGAGGAGGTGCTGAGGAAGCTTGCAGCACAGGTTGGATCCCCACTTTACTTAACATAGATCTGCTGTATCACATGGCTAGATTACTCAACTCTTTGTACACCTGAAACTTAAAAGGCCAGTAATAGATTCCACAATAACAAACGCGAGGTCTTTCTAAAAATCCATGCGTCATTCAAACAGTTCTTCCTGTCTGTCTTTGCAGGTAGTCTCATATCACTTCTGTCAGGCAGATAACTGTCACACCTGTCTGGTTCCCGAGTTTGTCCACAACATGGCCGCGATGTTAAGTGAGGCCCCTCAGCTGCTGGCCTATCGGGAGCTGCTGCACCGGTCGCCACAGCTACAGAGCACGCTCAGTCTGCGCTCCTGCATCCAGGATCCGAGCTCCGCCCTCCAGAGAGGAATACTGGAACCACTGGATGCTCTCTACAGAGGTACGTACAGATTCTACAGTATTCGGCTGGCTTCTGTTCTGTTACGCCAGGGATGATATTCAATCTGTGATGGTCCACATTGTTGTGTTACAGAGAGGAAGTTGCATGTGGAAAGGGCGGGGCTTATTATACTGATTGACGGGTTAAACGAGGCAGAATTCCACCGACCGGACTACGGTGACACACTGACTTCCTTCCTGTCCCAAAACATCCAAAAATTTCCTTCCTGGTTGAAGGTCATTACCACTGTCAGGACCAGTCAGCAGGTGAATACACACCCCCTCCACACACACACATGCACACACACAAGAAAATCATACTTCAGAATACGAAACGGGGGACTTTTTTGAATTCAGGAAAATTTTAGACTTTCAGACAGTTGTAATCTTATAATAAAATGTAAACATAAATCAGTCATCAGAAGTGTAAAAAATTGATGAAACTATGTGTTTATTTCCTCTAATGTGAGCTTCAGATGTCAGCTTTACTAGTTTACTACGTATGTATAGTAGAAAAGTATCACATCTAAGGACAAAGAGCTCATCAACTAACTCTGTTACATAAGTTTATGGTGTTACTGGTTAAGTTAAAAAAATGCCTCATTCACAACTGACACTTGCATTTTCCCACTGTGTGGTGTCTGGTTCTAGATGATATCAGACAAATCACTAGTATAGTTATACTATAGTATAGTATAGTTATAGTTATAGTATAGTATAGTTATAGTTATACTATACTATAATAGTTTTTCCATTGCAAACAAAAACATAAGAGAAAAAGATTTGCCATTACATAGTGCACATAATTCTGTTCAAAATTATGGGTGTTTATGATGTGTATATATGTTTTTAAGGAATTAAAGATATTGTAAAGGTCTGCTAAAACAGCTGCTACCTGACATGGAGTGAATTAATCAGGAATTATGAATGTTGAACTTTCCAAGAAGGAATGGAGGGTTGGTGGAATCATCTAATAAAAGAGTTTCCAGTATTTCAATCCACAAACAAGACCACAGATTCCTGAAGTGGCGTATGTGTCAGACAGAAAGAGTCCTCATCCTACAAGCCACAGCATTTGAAGTGAAAACATATTTTTGTATTGAAAATAAGAACGAGTGGAAACTGAACAGCCAAGCAGGGTTATTTTTAGCTCACAGATGAATAGAAAAGAGTCTGATTGTACATTTTTCCTGTCATATACTAGGACCCTGCATTAAGTGCATGTTTAAGACCCCTTCTCTAGGGTTCTTGTTGTAAATCGAGTCGGCTGGAACAATAAAAAGTCAGCCAGAAACAGCTTTTTTTTCAACCAACGTAATAAGCTGTCTAGCTACAGCTGATAAAATCTGTCAGTGACAGCTGTTATCTCAACTCGCAGAATTGAAAGTTGGTGGCTGGAAACAACAAGTATTCTATTTTATTTTCTCCCTCTGTCTGCATTGTTTAAAAAACTACAGAGAATTGTGATGGTAAATCTGCCACTGTAAACTGCAGACGTGCCATGCAAGCATAGCAAGCTTGGCAGGTGTCGCAAAAATGGCTAACGGGGCTGGACGCAGGGAGTGTTCAGTTAGCAAAGGGTGAAGCCTGCTTTAAATAACATCTGTCTGAAGCAAATATACCAACGGTGCTGCCAGACCACAGAGAGCTAAACACAATGTGGGAGCGGCTGCACTGACAAAACTTGTTTCTTTGAACAAAACAAAAAAAATTTGTTTCTCTCTCTATTTGTTCAATCAGGACACCACCCGCTCTCTCCCTTTTCACCGCATCTCTCTAGACAAGATGGAGGAGAACAGTGCCATAGACCAGGACCTGCAGGTAACACAGGCTTCCTGTCTGCCTGCCTGCCTGTCTGTCTGTCTGCCTGTCTGCCTGTCTGTCTGCCTGTCTGTCTGTCTGTCTGCCTGTCTGTCTGTCTGCCTGCCTGTCTGTCTGTCTGTCCGCCTGTCTGTCTGTCTGCCTGTCTGCCTGTCTGTCTGCCTGTCTGCCTGTCTGCCTGTCTGTCTGTCTGCCTGTCTGTCTGCCTGTCTGTCTGTCTGCCTGTCTGTCTGTCTGTCTGCCTGTCTGCCTGTCTGTCTGTCTGTCTGTCTGCCTGTTCATCCATATGTCTGTCTGTTTTTCCTCAGGGTTACCTGATGCAGCGTATCCACAGCAGTGCTGAGATCCAGAGCAACGTGTCGCTGAGCAATGGTCGCCTTGACAACGCGGCGCTCGCCAAATTGATCAGCCACCTGAAGAGTCTGAGCAAAGGCTCATACCTCTACCTGAAACTGACCCTGGACCTGATAGAGGGAGGATACCTGGTCCTAAAGAGCTCCAGCTTCAAGGTGAGTAAGAAGTGAGGGAGGAAGGGGGAAAGAAGAATGGAGTGAACGGCAAATCATAATTTACTACTTAGTTAAATGTGTAATTAGCCATTTAATTGTGTCCCACTATAGTGACTGAATTACTTGTTTAATTAGTTAGACTTCAGCTGCTACACAGTAAACAGAAGGACTTTAAATGTGTGTGTGTATGTGTGTGTGTAGGTGGTTCCTGTGAGTCTAGCAGAGGTCTACTTGCTGCAGCTCAACATGCGCTTTCCCACCCAGTCGTCTTTTCAGAGAGTTCTGCCGCTGCTCAACATTACTGTGGCATCACTGCACCCACTGACCGACCAGCAGGTACACACCATCACTGTGCCATACTGAGTGTGTGCACGCGTGCGTGTGTGTGCGTGTGTGTGTGTGTAAATTTGTGCCCTCAGAATAAACAGATCCCTAAAGAAGAAGCTGTGACATTCTCATCTACTGCAGCTGTATGTTGTGTTTAGTGCTAATTAGCTAAACTTTAATGGTGAACATGGTTAAACATTGTATCTGCAAAGCATCAGCATGTCAGGATTGGCACTGTAAGCATATCAGCATTAGGTCAAAGCACAGTACAGCCTCACAGAGCTGCTAGCATGGCTGTAGCCTCTTAGTCTTGTTAGCTTATCTTGACACACTGAAAATGAAACAATAAACGTGAAATGTGACCCTCTCCTGTTCCCCTTCAGCTGTTTGAGGTGGTGAACGCGTGCGCTCTGACCGGAGGAACGCTGCAGTGGGCCGAGTTCGTGCAGCGGCTGGAGCAGCTCTCGTCTTTTCTGCTGAGGCGGAGCGACGGCAGCTGGATGCTGAACCACGCCTCCTTCAGGGAGTGGCTGGTTTGGAGGGAGGAGGGGCAGGACGACAGGTTCCTCTGTGACCCCAGGTACACTGACGAGCAGCAGGAAAGAAAAGAGTGAAAAAGACAGAGAAAGAAAGAGATTTTCACCGAGCTGTGTCTGTGTCTCTGTCTGTCCATCTGTTGGTGTCTGTCAGGAGTGGGCACACTCTCCTGGCCTTCTGGCTCTGCAGACAGGACGGGAAGTTAAATCGACAGCAGACGCTGGAGCTGGGACATCACATCTTGAAGGCTCACATCTACAAGGTTAGCTCACACACACACACACACACACACAAACAAAAGGCCCCATTTTAATCGCACAAGCACAACAACCCAACACAAAGTGGCAGGTCTTTGGTTCAAGGACTGGCAGGAGAACCCTCAGACAATGAATCAGTATCTCCATGAAATCAGGTTGGTTCCTGGATGGTGCAGAGTGACAGGACCTGAATACACAACAGATCCAATTTACAGCCAGAGACAGATGGTGTGCAGATGGGGTTTTTTAACAGTTCATCAGAAACATAATAATAGAGGAAAACGATGAAACCGTTAATACGACTCATCAGTCAGACACTACTTCAGTCAGAATTCTGACTGGTAAATGGTAACATCATATCATAACTGATATTTTACCATTATATGGTAACACCATGATGCTGTAGCATGGGCAGGGGGGCAGCTTGACTCACATCCAGCCTTTGGTTTCACACTATACCATTTACTGATATAGCTGGCCAGCTATCAAACAACTAAACATGGATGTGAATAATACACAATTTATATATTACAAAATCAACTTTTCAGTTGTTTTATGAGGAAAGAGGTGTTCTAGTATGGTTCCAGCACCCCCTCCCCTAGAGATGGAGCTAGTTTTAACATACAGTTAGGTACCTGTGCCTAGTGGTTTCCAGTCTAGGGGTCAGGTCCCTCCAAACAGTCACAAGATAAATCTGAGGGGTCGTGAGACGGCAAAAGAAGAAAACAAAATTCTTCTGCACTTCATTTTGTTGGATTTCTTTCTAAACTTTGATTTTTGTGAAATAATGGATTATCTGACCTTGTTGAGTCTTAAACAGACTTAGACAGGTGACAGACAGGTATACTATATATATCTGTCTGTATATATATAGCTGTTAGACAAATGTAGAGCTGTAAAAAGTACAATATTCTTGTCTGAAATATGGTAAAGTAGAAGTATGAAGTTGCGTACAGATGAAGGTACTTTAATTGTTCTTACATCACTTGATAAAGTTACATATTAAGTTCTTTTACATTATTGAAAGAGATGTTTAAGGTCAGCTGTGCTGGTCAGTGCATCACCATGAAAACAGTCTGAAGTGTGTGTGTGTGTGTGGCTCACTTTGTTTCTGTGGCACCTGTTGTCTCTCCAGGGTCTGAGTAAGAAGCTTGGGGTTTCCTCCTCAGTTCTGCAGGGGCTGTGGCTATCCTACAGCACGGGGAACCTGAGCCCTGCTCTCTCATGTCTACGCAACCTCTACACCCCCAACATCAAGGTAACACACTGCACACACACCTACACAGGCACATATACACACTCGCCAATGCAGGTGGGCTGTAACTTTCCTCTCTACCTGTCCAGGTGAGCAGGTTGCTGATAATGGGCGGGGCCGATGTGAATTACCGCAGTGATGTTCTGAACAACGCCCCCCTGCTGTGTGTCCACGCCCACCTGGGCCACAATGACGCCGTGGCACTGCTGCTCGATCACGGAGCTCAGGTAAAAAAAAAAAAAAAGTTGAAGTTTCAGGAGTTTCGGTATGTGACTTTGAGGAAACGCTGTGGTGGGTTTTAACTGGAAGATTGTGCCAGTTTAATGCAACCAAACTCGAGGCTTTTGTGATGTATTTCTAGGTGGACGCTCAGTCGCAGGACGGTTTGACTGCACTGGGATTCGCTGCTGCGGCTGGACACCTGGACATCGTCATCATGCTGAGTCAGCACAGAGCTAAGGTAGCCTCTTACCTGTGGGCCGCGGCATTTTATGTCTCACAGAATTTAAAGCCACTTTGAGTAGATATCACTTCTTCAGAATGGATGTTTTTAACTAAGGCTGTCTGTGGTAATCTGACCAGCTAGTGTTCATTAAATTGTAGTTCTGCAACACAATTACTGTACTGGATACAGCACATTTAAAAATCTGTTTTCAATGGCAGAATATTTTTTATACATTAAATATCTACAAGTCAGATACAGGTTTTAACCCAGTTTTAACCACTTTTGTGTGCTTGTGTGTGTGTGTTGAGATGAGGCTTTGTACTGTTTACCAGTTTGCTTGTTGCGTGTTTGCGCGTTTGGCAGTTTTCCAGGTGCACAGGACTCTTCTAAGGTCACTCTTTCTCTTGTTGTGTATTCAGGTGGGCCACGTGGACAGCTCAGGTCAGTGTGTGCTGGTGCACGCGGCTCAGCGAGGCCACCTCAAGGTGCTGCACTACCTGCTGAAGCAAGCAGACTGGAGCTGCACTTCCTGTTGTAGCCAGAGGGTGGTGAGCAAGAGCCAGGCAGTGCAGCAGGCTCTGATTGCAGCAGCCAGCATGGGCCACACAGAGGTTAACCACACACACACACAAACGCACACCTTTACAATATTGTGTGTCACTGATTCATGAAACTATGTTTGTAACATTTTTTGTTGCGTGTGTGTGTGTGTGTAGATAGTGTCATACCTACTGGACCTTCCAGAGGAAGATGAGAAAGAGGAGCAGAGACCTCAGATCAACACATTTGATTGTGCCTGGGGAGAGACAGGTACTACAACAAAAACTGATAACGACAATACTCCAGGTCCTGCTGCAGTGCTGTAATGCTGCTATCATCAAAATACAGCATATGATGATACAGTATCACTTCTAATACCACAAGATCCTGTCCTACACAGATGCATTACTACAGTACTAGTACTGTAGTACTGCTATACTGATACTAATAGTCCAGGATTCCTAGAGCTTAACTCACAGTCAACTGAATCGAAGCCGATCTGGGCTGCATGAGTGCTACCACATAGTAAATAAGAGAGAGTTTGACTGTAAACAGTGAGTGGCTGCTGTGCTACACATCACTGACCTCTAGTGGAGGAAACTGTGCTCTACAGTACGAATCACCTCAACGCAACAACCTCAGTTTACCAGGAGCCTGTACCACAAGCGAGATTAGTGGGTTATCTGGTTGTCTGTGGACTTAACCCAGATTTTGTGGTAGCAGAAAGCTGGGTTAAGTCTGTACTTTTAACAGGGATTGATCACCATGGTAACCTATGCCAGACCACTAACCTGCTCCAGAGCAGGTGCCACCCGGCCTGACTACTGGACCAATCAGATCACTGGAATAACAGAGCGATCATTCCCACAGGATCTCAGATGGACAAGCACTAACTTCACTAACGAAGTGCGACAGCTCTAGTTTTAAAACAGCTTTCTAACAAATGGAAGGAGAGTTTATGACACTAAATACATAATGATGATTAGAGCTGCAAAGATGTTTTCATTCCTCATTCAGTGCTTTTGCACTGCAGCTCAGAATAACATGAGGCCACCTCTATTGTCTGTTACAAGACAAATAATCCACTCACTGTAAATTAGTTCCCATAATTAGAAATGCAACATTTCAGTTAGATGGACCTCATCAGGAGTTAATTACTTTTCTTTCTGCTTTGGCAGCACAAACAATACCACACTCGTTTTACCTTTTTTCTGTAGATCACATATTCATAATCATCATCAGACAGAAAAAATACTCACTCCATACTAAAGACATACAGTAGATAATAATTTCCAAATGAATTTATTTATCCTTAGACGTACTTTAATGTTTGGAAATGCATCTATCAGCAGATTTTTCCCACGAGTATCACAGTTTCATCTCATTTCATTTCAGCTCTGCCTCATTCACATGAACATACTTGTATCAGGATAAGAAAAGTGTTTGGCACAGTACTATACATGTCAAGCCAAGGCTGTCACCATCACAAGACAGTGGAGGGATCACTGGTCAGAGGTGGAACGGACCGACAGACAGACTCCCATAAAGATACAATAAAATAACTAAATTGAAAAAAAGTTAAAATAGGACGGGGGAAGAAAGATGGGAAAAATGTTTTAAAAAAATATGTAGAAGGAAAATAAAATGAGTAAATAAAAACACAAAATAATTTTTAAAAGTTTTCCATTCTTAAAAAAATAATTTACCTGAACTCAACCAGTCATCTAATCTTCAACCTCTTAAATGTCTTACAGGCAGAAGCCAGTTTTCATTCAGATACAGAGGACTGTAGTTTATGAAGCTCTTCCTCTAATTTCTGTGTGTGTGTGTGTGTGTGTGTGTCAGCTCTAACAGCAGCAGCAGGAAGTGGCCGCCTGTCTGTGTGCAGGCTGTTGTTGGACCAGGGAGCTGCTGTTGAGCAAGGCAACAGGCGGGGTGTGGCTCCACTCTTCAGTGCTGTGAGACGGGGCCACTGGCAGGTACAACACACACACAGTAAACATGTTTATTTTGATTCCCGCTGAGTGATGAGTGTTGAGTGTCTGTCTCCCTCTGTGTCTCTTGGTCAGGTGGTGGAGCTGTTACTGAGTCACGGGGTGGAGGTGAACACGGTCGACCAGCAGGGTCGAACGGCTCTGATGACGGCAGCGTCAGAGGGACATATGCCCACCGCCCAGCTGCTGCTGGATCATGGTAACTCACCTTACCCTACACTAACAACAACAACAATGGCTGCGACAGCACAATGAAACCATGAACTGTTTTTATTTTCACCCAAGAAACTTTCCCCAGTTCTTCATTATATTTCTGTAAAAAGCCTCTTTGTCTTTTGATCTGTTCCACTTTCAATTTGCTGTTAATGCAGTTTCAACACTTCAGTTCTACAGTTCAGTATCTATCTTGTCTTATCACACTCACTGCTCTAATTTTCTCTTCTCTGACATAAATACTGCACCATTGCAATGGAGAAATTGCAGCTTGAAGCATTCTCAGCCTCAGAAGTTTGAATAAGGATCTAGGCTTGAACTAAATTCTTTTGGCTCAGCTGGATTATATTTGTTCTCAAAACACAGGATTTTTTTTGGGGAAAAAACTATAAAATGAATTAATGGACGTATGTCTAAGAAGTTATTTAGGGTTATCCTTAAATAGAGATGGAAAATGTTTGAGTATGTTGTGCATACTTACCAAATACCAGATACTTGGTATTTGTGGTGATGTATCACATGATAAATCAGGGAACTTTGAAGGGAAGTTACCTAAAAAAAACACTGGACGAACAAGGTATTCATTTAATTGTTGAATGCTAGGTATTGTTTTAGCCCCGATCCTGATTTAAATAATCTTACTTGTGAATTTTTAGTGTAAATAACTGGAATTTCTTGATTTATTCACACACATTTTAATCAGATAGGGACCCAAGTCTCGACCTCTGACCCCAGTGTAATCCATAGTAATTTACACTGAGATGAATCTCTGTGTCTCTCGCTCTCTCTCTGTTTCCAGGAGCCTCTCTGGACCAGACCGACAGGGAGGGGTTGACGGCGCTGAGCTGGGCGTGTCTGAAAGGCCAGCTTCCACTGGTCAAAGAGCTGGTGGAGAGAGGAGCAGCCACAACTCATGCTGACCGCAGTGGACGGACGCCCCTGGATCTGGCTGCTTTTCGGGGCGACCCAGAAGTGGTGTGTAAAACAGATGCAGTCGTCACTGCATTTGCTGCATTTTAGAAATATTTCCTGTACCTGCTTTACCTGTCCTGCAGAGTCCACACAGGACAGTGTAATATACTCATGTCCATATTCTGAGTTAGACCCGTGTGTGTCCTTGTCTACATTAGGTGCAATACCTGGTGGAACACGGTGCGTCGGTGGAGCATGTGGATTGCAGCGGGATGCGTCCTCTGGACCGAGCGGTCGGCTGCAGAAACACTTCAGCGGTCATCGCTCTGCTCAAAAAGGGAGCCAAGATAGGTAGAAACACGACTCAGTGCTGCGATCCTTGTGGATCGTGTTGTTTTCTTTCATCTATCTTTTATGTGGATCTCTTAATGTTTTGAGAGGATATAATGAATGATATTGTTTTACTTCCACTTACTCACATACGCTACATCATGTTAGTGTACCCTGCATTCTTGTGACCTGAAAGGTGCTCAACTCAAAACTGTGTGTGTGTGTGTGTGTGTCTGTGTGTGTGTGTGTGTGTGTGTGTGTGTGTGTGTGTGTGTGTGTGTGTGTGTGTGTGTGTGTGTGTGTGTCTGTGTGTGTGCGTGTGCGTGTGTGTGTGCAGGACCAGCGACCTGGGCCATGGCAACCTCTAAACCAGACATCTTAATGGTTCTGCTCAGTAAATTGATCCAAGAGGGAGACAAACTATACAAGGTAACACACGTGATCACATGGCAATTTAATCACAAACCAGACACACACACATTTATTTGATATTGTAGGTAAATAGCGTGTCCCTGTGTGTGTCCCTGTGTGTGTGTGTGTCCCTGTGTGAATTTGTAGCAAGGTAAAGTGAGGGAAGCTGCTCACTCGTATCAGTCAGCGCTCCAGAAGTTTCCAGGAGACGAGCTGAAGACATTCAGACAGCTGAGAGTGTGTGTGCTGCTCAACCTGTCACGCTGCCGCCGCAAGATGAATGTACGTCTCTTTATCTTTCTCTCTCTCTCCTGAACACACTTATACACACACACACACACACTTTGGAGAAAAACAGACCACAGCATGATTTGTAATCCATGGTCTTAATACGACTCTTAATTCAGTGTTTTTTTCCCCATTCAGGATTTCAGCCTTGCTGAGGAGTTTGCTACCAAAGCACTGGAATTAAAAGTGAAATCCTACGAGGCCTTTTATGCCAGAGCCCGGGCCAAACGCAGCCGCAGGTGATTATAGCAACAGAAGGACATGGAATAAACCAGCCCGAACCAAATAATGAACTCTTAAATTTATTATATATAAATCTTTTTTTTTTCAGTTATAATTCACAGTGCCAAATAACCACATAAAGAACCAACGTAAAACTAACTAACTAAGGTGCAGAGTAAAAAGAAGGCCTCGTGCTTTCAGCATCCACCAGCATTGTTAAGTAAGGGAACGGACTGTTTTACTGTTCTTCCCCTGACATGTAGTGTCAGAGCAGTAAAGGCATTTGCCACCTGAGTCTGAGCTCTTTGACATATTTTCAGACGTTGGGAGCTCTGCAGCCTCCGGTTTCGCATCACCCGTCCTCACCTCCTGTGAAAGAGAAAATAGTCCTTGTTGGTGCATAATAGTATTTTACTGTAATTGTTGTTTGTCTGTCGTGAACAATGAAGACCATGAGCATCGCTCCCTTGTCAAGGAACCTGGAGATATGCCAGGAGGCAGCAACTACCAGAAGAAGACAAGTGTGCCTTTGACTGCTTGCTTGTCAGGGTCCCAGCTCCAGATTTTTAATAAGGGTTCACTCTCTTCTCCTGACACTACACCTGAGATAACCACGAGGCTGTACTCTGACCTGTAGCTGGCATTGTGTTTACATGCTAATTAGCCACAAGCACCACATGTCTAGGGGATTTAAGTTATGTCACCCTCTGAAATCTTCTGTCTGTCTCTTCTTTCGCTCTCTGTCACCATTCAGACAGTTCCACGCAGCCTTGGAGGACCTGATTGAGGCCAGCCGCCTGTGTCCATCCAACCGGGAGATCCAGCGTTTGCTGTCCCGGGTCAGGGAAGAGTGTCGGCAGGTTGCCCGACAACAGGACTCTCCCCCTCCTTCATCACACCCTGCTTATCTACAGAATGTGTCCATCAACGAGGCCAAGAGCAGAGATTCAGGATGTGTGCAGACGCAGGACAGGGAGGGGCTTACTGAGGAAGAGGAGGAGGAAGAGAGGGAAGAGGAGAGGTGTTACAGGGAAGGAGATCCTCCTCCTCACTCCTCCTCCTTCCACTCTCCACCTGTGGTTCAAAGCCTTGACACCCACTGCCACCCTGGGGTGCCATCACCTTCCTCCCTCTCCCCCACTCACCTGTATCATCACCTCTCCAGTCCCATCCACTCCCCCTCTTCCTCTTCACCCTCTCACACGGCTCCTCCTCCTCCTTCCTCCTCTTATCACCACTTCAGCCCTCCTCCCTCCCCAATGCAGCATCAGCAGCAAGCCATCACAATGTCGGAAAGTGTCCCTGCAATGTCAGGGACTGGAGGTCTGCACCACTATCCCCAGTCCATCTCAGCCCTCCTCCACTCAGACCAGAAACAGGGTGTGCAGCAGCATCACTATCTGTCTGACCAGAGATCCTTCCAGAAGCAGAACCCTGTCCAGGGCCAGTGGCTCCAACCAGCCAAAGTCCAGGTTATCAGAACCAGTCAGCCCAGTTCCCAGTCCCACTCCAGTCTGGTTTTGGGGGGTTCTGCTTACTCGCAGTTTGCCAGTCTGCCCCAAGAACTGGCCGAACTGGGGGAAGGAATTTGCCCCAGTCCCCCCGATGACAGGCCTAGTCTGCAGGTCCAGGCTGGCCTGAATTCTGGAGCTTCATATCCACTAGATGATGTGGACGTTGACTTGGCTCGCCATTCGAGACCTGCATCTTCCTATGGGAGAGGAGCAGGAGGGGAGTGGGCAGGGAAAAACCGATTTGCCCAGGGCCGTCAGTTCAGCCGCAACCAATCCAAAGCAGCGTACTACCCCATGGAAGTTACAGAGGCTACGACTGGACCCCCTGATAGCCTTCCATCAGTGCATGATTATCAGTACCTCCACCAGGGCGGGCTACGACGCCCAGTTAGCGCCCACCCGACCTCGTCCTCGTCCTCTTCCCCCAGGCCTCTCGTCCAGAATGCCAGCGTCCGCTTCTCCTCCAGCAGCGGCAGCCTCTCTGGCGGGCAGCCAGCCAATCATGGCTCAGGCTTCAGGACCTCAGCCTCCACCCAGCACATGGATTTACCTTCAGATCTGGTCTCTATGGGAGGGGTTGCCGGTTACCATGATGACCTCTCTCTGATGTCCTCTCCCCAGTCAGAGATGTTCATGTTAGGAGGCGGGACTTATCCTGGAGAGGTGGGCCGGTCGTCTAGGAGCACTCCTTTCATGGGCGTCATTGATAAGACAGTGAGGGTGCACCAGCAGTATCAGCAACAAGCTCCTTCTAGTTCCTCATCCTGTCTCAGCCCCTCTCGCTCCTGGGCTGTGTCCTCAGTGGACACGGTGGTCACCTCGCCTAGCAAAACCCCCACCAACCAAGGAGGCTTCAGTCAACCGCAGCCCTCCTCCATTGCCTACCACAACCGTAGCAACAACAATGCCCACAACGGCCACCTCCTGCACGACAACCAGCTCGACTACTATGAGGTGGTGGCAGGCGGTGGTCCTCGGGATGAAGGCTCGGTGCAGGTTGCCAGTCACAATCCCTCTTACCTGGACGTGAAGGTGGCCCGAACACTGCCAGTGATTCATAGCTGCTCAGACAGACCCGCAGAGAGGAAGTCAGGACCTATGTCTCCTGTCAAACCAAAAAGACCCTTTGTCGAGTCCAACGTGTAGAGAAAATGTTAAGTCAGACACAAAGGAGGAGGATTAATGAAGTGAAGGTCAGCGTACCTGTATATTCGAAGATTCACTGAGGCTATGGAATTATTAAGGTCCGACTATGCTTGAAACGCACTTAGTTGTTTTACGTGTCGTTCGTACGACGTGTAGTTTGTACGACATTCAGAGGGGATGCAATAATATTTGTTGGTTGTATACACTCTGTTATACTTCTGAAAAGTGATTGATGTAGTTTGTGTTCTTTGTTTGACGCACAAAGAGACGGAGGAAAAGCCAGTTTGGTGTTTTCACCCGGTCAGTCGCTGCGTGAAGAAGAGCACGCTTGTCGAAATGACAAGCGCTTCGTGTGAAGCACAGGGACTCCTTTACTGTGCAAAAGTACAATATGGAAAACATCAGGTTTGTCTGTGAAGCAGCCAGAGATGAAGAAAAGAAGCGAGGACGAAGGCGAGGAGGGAAAAATTAAAGTTGTGAAGATCTTGATCTTTAGTTCTGAAACAAGTGACGGCTCCTGGCATCACAAAGCACAACGAGGAGGAAGAGGAGGAGGATGAGGAGGAGGAAGATTGGGGAAATAAAATAAAGAAACACAAAAAAAGACATGTCACTGAAAAATCCGCCCCCCTCCTTCCCTGGTCATCTCTGTCTTACAGTACATGTCCAAACTGATGTCTCTGGATACCCATGTTACACTGCTCCAGACATGGTGACATCCAGCCAGAAGGAGAGAGAGAGGGACACACACAGAAGCACCACTATTACCTTTATGTGCTGTCGACGCCTTTAATGAAGATTTTCATTTCCAGTTTGAAGCATTTAAATGATACAGTGACTGGAAACCTGGATCCATCCAGGCTCTGCGTGCGCGTGCCAGGCAGATGCTGGTCAGTGAGCCAGTCCTAAGCCATAGTTAGTTTGAGAAACTAGGATGATGCTTTCATTGAATGAGCACTGACTTGCTGTTTATAAAACAAAAGTAAGTGATATTTATCTTTTTTAAGTTATGTCTGTGTTAAAGTGTCTAAATGTCGTTTCCTTTAAAACTCCGTGTCCCTTCGATCTCTGCCTTTTGATCTTTTTGACGGTTTTTTCACTCAGAGCATAGAAAGTGAAACCTTCTTTTCAAGGAGACAAAAAAAAAAAAAAAAAAAAAAACCAAGAGCAGCATTTCATCTTCATGAACCAGTTCAGCTGTGCTCAGTTCCAGTTCCTGCTCGTGGATGACGGAATCACTCTACAATCAACAGCCTGGAAAAATGCCTTCTAAGATTTTTGGATGTTTTTACTTAAGGTAGATATTTTTATTTTTGTTGTTTGTTTTTTTTTTCTATGAAGGCCTTTTGTATTCTGTAGTCCTGTCGGTCTTAATTTATGCAAACCACATGTTTGATGAACCATTTATACTCATTGCCATGGATACTTAGTGCTTACATACATGTCCCATGAGCTGGCAGTTGGCGCCTCCTATTGTCAGTAGTTCAGTTAAAATAAATAAATAAATTTAAAAAAAGCCATTTGGCTGTTCACTAAACCCCTCCCCTAAACAGTGATTGTCCAATCACAGCTTAGCAACGGTAACGAGGCACAGCCTGTCCAGGTCTGCAAATCTCTGTCATGTTAGAGTGGTGTGTAATGGAGCTGTAGGAAAATTTATCCTTTGCATTGAAAAGTTTTGATGTCTAAGTTTAAGAAAAGAAAAACACAAAATAAAATTTAAAAAATGGATTATGTGCATCTTATTAAAAAAGAAACACGTGCATCATAAGAAGTGAACATCCAACAACAGACAGCTCAAATTTATTTATGATGACTGATGATGGGTTTTTTTTTTATTGATAATGTTTTCATCGTTTGTCTCAGATCTGTAGCACAGTATCACGGATGCAGCCATCAGGTGGATTTTAAGTCAAGATTCTTTAAAACAGTTTTCTGTGTTAAATCAAGGACCCATTGTTTCAAAAATTCAAATTGAATATCTGCTGTGAGAAAACCTGACAGGGGGAGGGAGTTAACTAATAATCTAACCGTCAATCCCAGGTCAGTTTTCCACAGAGTGACTGGAAAACAGACGGTTTTTAGTCCCAGAAAATGGGACTAAAGTTTTAAGTTTTTAAAAATGTATTTTCTGCACACCAATGCCTGTTTTTGTACGTTTCATCTAATGTTTCTAATGAATCAGCAACTTGTTGTCAGAGTTGCTGGTGCTGATGTAACCTGTGACCTCTGACCTCTCTGTCAGTCTCACTGACCACTGCCCTCTTTTCTTACTGCTCAGGAGTCTCCAGCTGTGAGAAGATGTGGTAAATGCTTAAATCGCTCTGCTTCACGTGACATTTTCACACTCTGACTGCTGGACATTGTTTAGAATAACGAAGTACATCGTCAGCAAGTCGATCGGATGTTCAAAATTATATCGTCAGTGTTGCTTTAAATCCTCGATATTAAACATTTAAAATGTGGTTTTATTCCGCTCATGTGAAATTATTGACTGCTGAGAATTAAATCTGAATGAAAGGCAGATATGTAAGTGTCTTCCTTGGGGGAGTGGTGGATACCTTTTGTCCAACTTTTTCTACCGACAAAGTTGGACAAAGTGTAACCTGTAAATGGACAAATGTTCCCGGGGGATTCTCTCTGCTCTTCTGCTGGTCCAATAAACTGTCAGTCACACCCTGGAAGAAACTCTGGGACGTGACCACAGAATGACTCAGCAAACATTCAGACAGAATCCCTCAATAAAAGATTAAATTAAAGTTACTTTAACTCTCAGTTATTGCCTCAGGGACAGTAAGTTAAGACGTCTGCAATGCTCCAGCAATTATTGAGAGTGAACACTACCTAGCTTGTTTGCTTGTTAACTACATCCATTTATGTTGTAATCACATTAAAAAAGAATCTCTGTGAAACCAGTATGGACTGGAGGAACATCTACAGTGATAAAGAACTATTGCAGTATACATTTGAGCAGGTTTGAAAAAAAAATGTTACCTGATGCAACGTATCCCTTAACCCTACAATAACTTTGCTACTTGGAGGGCAGCAGAAACAAGTTGTGAACTTGTAGTTATTCATTTACACCTCTAGTTAAAGTAAGCACAATATTTGTTGTCTTTTAGCTCTACTTTTGGTCTGAGGGAACCACCTGGCTCTCTAGTGGCTAAAGGTTTATCTGTCTGGGACAGTGACTTCCTTAGTTTGCCCCTAATTTTAGCAATCTTATCTTACAATGTCTTAGTGTTGTTAGTTATCTATTTTACATGTAAAATATTAACCTTCTAATCAGACTCTATACTGTTTCCCACATGTAGAGTCTGTTTCCTGGACCCAGATCATAAACCCACAGTATATCAGAGGAGAAAAACGCAGCTGGACCAAAAAAAAATGCAGTAATTTCACACACATTCTTTTATTTATTTCAGGTTGTCACAGTGAAATTTATATTTCCTATTGAAAAATTACAACGCCGAGAGGTACATAAAAACAAACGACACCTACTGATGGAAATCGGCCAGTTTTTTGTAAAAGCTTTGCATGAGGCACTAGGGCTGATTCCTGAAGTCAAGGCAAAAAGCAAAAACACTGTAGCTGCATTTTTAAAATATGAAGACATGAATTGAACATCTTGAACATCAAGTCAAAGTGTAACAACTAGCTAAACTCTAATAACATTTAATAACACACTGAATACGCACTGAACCATGTCCATTTAAATACAAACAGCTTACTAGTGGACAAAAATATTTTGATAACTCATTATGTTTAGGGGACAAACTGTACTGACTTGGTTTCTCATAACTTGGATCTGGGACAGGTCTACATAGTGTAGGACGTGGTAAAAAGACTTTATACGAGTGCACTTGATGGTGACTCAAAAAGTAGTGTGATGTAAGTCATTTTCACAAAGGTAAACCTTGTACGAGACCTCTTATGACTTTTAAAAGTTTACAGCTTTTTTTTTTTCATTATGGAGTATTGACAACAACATCCATCAGTAAATAAAACCATGGATGATCACTTGGTACAGGACCAGGTTTTACAGCTTTACAGATCCATTCATTTTTTTGTCTATTTATTTATTTGTAATTCTGCTCAAGCAATAATTATAAAATAGTACAAAATCAAGATGGCACATAGGTAGTCCCAAATAAAATGCTTGGTTCAAGGAGATGGTCTAATGTGAACGCTCTGTGTAACAGAGCCAACTAGGTCCTGATCGTGTTTTTAGCCCCAGTCTAAGTCCTTCAACATGGAGCATCTGCTGATACCAAGTCTGATCTAGAGTTAAGCAGCTGCAACTTAATTCAACGGAAAGAAATGTGAAAGAAATGATACACATAGTAAAAATAATAATATACATAGCAGCAGAAGATATGAAGTGTTGATTAAAATATATCTACCACATGGAAATAACACATGTAAAGTACTACATTTTGTAACATCTTATTTTTCAAGTGCTACTTGATTCAAATACTAAATGTCATCGTTTTAAACTGTTAATTTTCTAAGCTTAAATTATTGATCTGATATGAATGAAAGTTAAACTGATGCAATCAACTAGATTTTTTTTTTTTACTACAGATCCATTAAAGAAAATGTCTGGATCAGCCCTGATATCAGGTTCTGGGTTGGGTGGGACTCTCTGACCCAGGTTAGGGTTTGGTTGTTTTCAAATGCAATTCATTGAAATGTCCCTCATTCTCTCCTAGTGTCCAGTTGGGAGGGAGCCAGGGACAGAGTGCAGCCACTGGCTGCATTAACCTGGTGGAACGGTAACGGTAACGGTAACACGTGACAATAAAGCTCCAGGTAAAGTTTGGTTCACACGGTTGGCAGCACTGGTCAGGTTCAGTCAAGTCAAGAGTTAAAGATACAAACATGAGTTGGGTTTGGGCCTCAGTTTTAGGACAGAGCAGGACTGTAGTGGGACGCCACAGTGTCTGAGCTGGCTGAGAAAAGCTTAAGCTGCATTTATATGTATGTATTAAAGAATCAAACACCATGCACGTAGCTGCTGTAGCTATGGAGATGCATATGCTACTTACTACCTTTTTGTATTCATATCCAAATAAATAAGTAATTTTGCCTGTAAGGCTGATCTGTTCAGTAATCTGTGAGTCAGGCTGGTAAACTAACAGGACAAAGAGAGAATCATAAAAGCTTCCTATCCATGATTTTTATTGACTTCATTGAACCAAACCAGTACTAAACATGATCTTTTCTGACCACGTTCACAGCAGTTTGTGTGTGAACTTTGTAACCAGGTATTAACAGACTGGTAGCACAGCTGGTCTGTAGGCAGGACACTGTTTGGAGGCATGTCAGGCTGTCAGAGTAAGGCTCAGGGCATGGTGGGTGACCCGCCCTCAGTCAGGGTCTTGAAGTGGACAGACAGAGACTCTTCCTCTGGGTTGGGTGGGCGTCTGTACTCTTCCCTGGTGATCAAGAAGCCCAGTGTCACCCCAAAGCACACCAGCAGGATCCCCAAAATGTTGGCCAGCACTCCTTCTGAGGCAAACAGGGAGTAGGTTGGCCTGGGTCCAGAGAGAGAGAGAGAGAGAGAGAGAGAGAGAGAGAGAGAGAGAGAGAGAGAGAGAGAGGGATTCAGGAGGTGGAGACAAAGTACAAAATATAAACATAGATGAGACTGAAAAAGATAGAGAGGTAGAAAGTGATGAACACTGACATAAATAACACCAATCAGTTTAATGTAGAATAGACTGGGATACAACTAGATTATGGACCCAGGAAGTCACCACCATCCTATTTGTTTTTATAAAATTTAAATAAAGCTGATGGCATTTTTGACATTGCTGAATAGTTGAGTTAGCAGAGTTAAAATTTTCCTGATATTAACCTCCCTTTTTTATATTATTGATAGATGGACGGAGACATTGGCAGGTACAGTCAGAGATGGACATACATGATGCTGAACAGGAGTTTCTCCGTGATGCCGAGCAGACAGCTGCCTATGGCCATGACCAGCAGAACCAGACCACAGAACACGTGGACGGGGAGGTACGTGGCTCGTAACCATGACGACGCAACCGGAAACAGGAAGAACAGCAAACCCATCACCCACTAGGTTAAATAGGGGGGGGTTAACAATTAGTGTTACTGTTTTAATCCTCATCACACTTGAGCTACACTTTCACCAAGCACTTTATTAGGAACACCTCTGCACCTGCTTATTATCCAATCAGCCAATCACGTGGCAGCAGTCAAATGCATGAACTTAATGTTCACATCAAACATCAGAAGAATAAGGAAAGAATGTGATCTCAGCGAAACTGCTGATCTCCTGGGATTTTCACAACTAACAGTCTCTACCACTCTCTACCACTGTACTACCCAGTGTTAGTATAATGTTCCTAATAATGTGCTTGGTGAGTCTACATATAGAGTGTGTGTGTGTGTGTGTGTGTCTGAGTGTGTACCTGTACGCAGAACAGGACTAAGGTAGCCATGCCGCACCAGCTGTGTAGAGAGTACATGTCTGGAATCTTTGCTGCTCTGTGGAAGTCAAACACAGCTACAAAACCTAAACACATAAACACACAGTGAGTTACACACAGGCATGAGGAAACATCTCTGTGTCAGTCCCTCTCTCTCTCTCTCTCTCTCTCTCTCTCTCTCTCTCTCTCTCTCTCTCTCTCTCTCTCTCAGTGGTATTAACTTCTCTTTCACACATACACATCTCTCTGTTTCTCACCTATGATGCTGATGATAAGGGCAAGCAGGTGAATGATACCGTGAAGCAGTTTTACATTCCTCTTCTCCTCGTTACGAAAAACTCTGTAGACCAGGATGGCTGGAGAGAGGGAGAGAGAGAAAGAGAGAGGGAAGTTTGTGAAATAGTGAAATAAATGTATTAAATTAAAGTAGTTCAAAAGTAATACAATTACTTTAATAAAATTATTAAAGAAATTGTATTATCGTGTTTTTCCTCGGAAAATGCACACTGTCTGCACTAAGTCTGTGAAGACATCATGCATTGTGATCTTTCTACTAAGGACACAGGTTGTATCAGCCAATCAAAAGCGGGGAACCAAATTTCAAAACACCCAAGACAATTACTGTATCAATAACTGATAAACCATCCTTGTCAAACAAGCAGAAAAAAAGTATAAAACCTCTTTAAAAGACACTGTAGCAACATATTAAATGGGAATTAAATAATCCAATTTTAACAAATCTCTATTACATATAAATACAAACATCTGAGAAAAACATTAAGTGATGATTACAGCAGATGAGAGTTGTAAGATGTGCTAACAGACAGCATACTGAGGATGAACATGATGCAGACACTGACTCTGCAGCTGTGTTTCCTTTTACTGGAGCAGAACTACACAATTGCTAATTGTGTTGAGTTTAAATCCTTTCTTTTGGCCACCTGAGCCAGCTGCTTTGCACCATTTCCACTAAGCAGCTTCTCAGTTTTTAGAGTGAGCATGAAGTGTGACTCATGTGAGCCTTTGATAAAAGTTATTTTCTGATTAAGAGTGGCTACAGATTATAGAGGAAAAGACTGTGTTGGTGAATGTATCCACCATTAGTGTAGATGTGGCCTCAGGCAACAGGGGCAGATAACACCGTGAATCAGCACTGAGGGGTCTGTGGTCGTAGTGTGAGTGTGTCTGTCTGTGTGAAGACCCCCCAGGGTGTTTCGATCTCTTATTAAGCACCCTTCTCAGCCGCCCAAACCCCCCCCCCCCCCCACCCCCTCCAATCTAATGTCCAGCTGACCTTTGCTTTTATTGCTCTAATGTAATCCAGTGCTGTAACAGACAGCTGTCCTGCTGAACCGGTTGAACTAATATGGTTACACTCATTAGCAAAAGTACCCAGGGCTGCAGAGACTAAAGCAAGGACGAGGAGGAGAAACAGCTGCGTCTCACTCTGTCTTTATTTCAGAGACCACAGGTATCACCAGGACCTGGTGCTGTGTGAGCCGGGAGCATGAGCGCACATTGGACAACCTGGACAGCAATTTGTCCAAAAAAAAAATTTGCTTTGTTGTCTTACAACAGAAACATTAAAACATGTAAATGAGAACAGCTTCATTGGGAATTTGGTTGAATGAAATTACTGTAAATGTGAGAACAGTGAGTAGGAGAGAAGTGAACACACAGAGGACTGAAAGTGGCTTACACTAGGCAAAATGCAAATACGACATGATGACGTCATGAATGTGCTCCGTCATCTAGTGACACTTAGTGACTTTCTGAGCAGATGATGCTCAGTTCGCTGACTGGAGTTTTCTGTGTCTTTGGTTCAATTCCCTGATGGGCAACTCCGTCAAAGCTTCACTGGAAATATCACCAGGAAAACCAAAACAGAATTGGCTCGTTCAGTGATCAAAACCATTCTCCTCTCTGTATAAATCAGTCTTTCTGGGCGGGGGAGGAGGGGATGTCGGCTGTCTGTGTAGTGTTAGCTTAATGCATCAGGCCAACAACACAGTGCCTGAGGCTAAGACACACAACACACACACACTATCAGGCCGACTGAAATACAGTATCTACACATTGCTGGCCTTCTTCCTGTTAAACTCAGTTTACAGAATATTATCTCAAAATGACTTACCGTTACCATGACTACAACATTGCTGGAAGACCAGCTGTTTTGTTGTTGTTTTTCTTTTTGTGTGTTTTTCTTTTTTTGAATTAAAAGGTTTAAGCAACTGCGCCTCAACAGCACCTCTGTCACAACAGATCTTCCTCAACCTGATCAATGATGAGTGTGGACTCACCGTCGCCGTGCAGGAAGACCAGCCCCAGCACCATGCACAGAGGGTGTATGTTGAACTCCCGCACTGAGCCATCCCAAGCGAAGCCCCCGCGGTAGTGACCCATCCACACTCCGGTCAGCACCACCGATGCCAGACCCAGCACCTGTGACGCTCCCACCAGCCATGCAAACGAAGAGCGAACGGGACGTGGAACGGAATCATCCATGATCTGGGAGAGAGAAACAGGAAGATTACTGAGTGTTATATCAGCTGAGGGCTGTATCCTTTGTTGGACTAAATTACAATGAATTAAATTAGAAAGCTGTGGTAGAGAAAAAGATCAACTAAGTGCTGCTCTGCATTACTGTTTCATCCTTAGTAGTCTATCTTGTTCAGGGGGCCCTGTGTAAAAGGCAGTGTCAGCGTGGGGCCCAAGAACAAACTTTTACCCAGGGGTCCCCCAACAGCTTAATCTGGCCATGTTGAATGGGATTCACAGCACAAAGGCTCATGAATATATAACGCAGGAATTGTCCCTATCAACACAGCAAAGCCAAGGAAAGGTTATTACTAACCCATGAAAAAAGGAAAAAAAGTTAACATTACTGAGGTTCAGAGACAATTACATGAAAGCTTCTTTAATGAGATTACTGCACAATTATGTGATAAACCCACAGGCTCAACAAGCTCATCAGGATGGCTGGCTTCTTTCCTCCAGTGGAACTTGATTCTCTGATGGAAGTGTGAGAGAGGAGGTGGCTGCATCAAGCTAATGAATATCTAGTGCAATACCTTTCATGTCTTTCTGGATGAACACAGCAATAGATGTGACACCGTGGCACTAAGGTACGCCACTCAGAAAATCCTCCCTCACACTTATTGCTGGACACTTGCACTGTCATCATATTGCATCATCATTAAGGGTACTGAAAGCAGCGTATCACCAGAAGCTAACAGCAAAAAGCAAAGCCTATCAATCACTTAGGCAACATCACTGTCTCAGTACAAACAAGTAATTTATATTGCTGGATCCTTATTATTGATGCAGTAACATGTAAGCTGCATTTTAATGTTAACTTCAATATACACTGTTGGATAGTTTAATCCGTAACAGTGTGTGAGATATTTTATAAAGGCATCATATCCTTTATATGTAAAATCTTAATTTTAACTATAGCTGTCAGATAAATGTACTGTAGTCAAAAGTAGAATAAACTGACATGTAGTGCAATGTAAGCAAATTAGAATAAAATAGACATATATGTCAGAGATGAGTTATTATATCTTTACTTGAGCTCTGCACCCAACTGGGCTGGCTGTAAAGGGAAATTACCGAATAAAACATTTAGCAAAAAATAAATAAATAAAATAAATAAATAAATAATAAAAATAAGGCACGGAAAGTCAAGAGGAGTAAATAATTTCACAATAAAATCTTCCTGTCTTGCATGAATAACAGTAAACTGGCCACGCAGCACAGAGCTCCTTCACAATAAAACCCACTTCTGCTCTTTTTTTTTTTTTTAATCACATTTTCTATCAGCCGAAGAGTCAAACAAAAATAAACAGGTGGTAAAGACAGGAACAGGAAGTGTCGCACCGATCTGACGGGAGTTGTATGAGGACAAGAGTAGAAATTAACGGATATCCCATGGATTTCCTCCCTGCTCGCCTCATTATCGCGGCTGAGAGTCATTATTATAACCTCAACAAAGTTAATGATCACTCCCACAGTCAGGATTCCCGGTTCAGACACATCTTAATGCTATTACCCCACGGGCACAGCGCCACCAACCACAGGGATGTTGCACAAAATTACAGGAAAATTATAGGCTACTGTAATGCTTCATCGCCGATGGCGAGCTGTCACCTGTTACCTGGGCACTGTGTTCGGATTTAACGTGACTGTGCAGTATATTTTACTCTGAGGATATGATTTAATTTGTGCTCAGATGATGGCATTAAGTTGAAAAAGGCTGGGAAAATAAACAGGAATAATACAAAGCGGAGGGGTGGGTGTTAAATACTTACTGCGCTGTAGGCTCCGCTCTGCTGAGGAAGTCCTGGAGTCTGGACTTAGAGATCCGCCTTCCTCCTCCCCTCTGACCGAGAGCGTGTGGGTGTGTGTGTGTGTGTGTGTGTGTGTGTTTTGGATGCCCTTCTACACAAGCCCAACCCATGTGAAGGCAGGACTGTGTAGAGGAAATAACAAAATACAGCACCATGCTACCACTAGGAGCAGCATCATGATCATGATCATGATCATTATTATTATTATTATTAGTAGTAGTAGTATTGTTGTTGTTGTTGTTATAAGCAGTAGTAGTAGTGGTGGTGGTGGTGTTAGCATTATGTTGCTACATCTTATATGAAATTATATTCTTACAATAAAACAGAGCTATATATTAATAGCTATATGCAACTGAATTGAATTGGACTGCTGATGTAGGCTAACGTCACAGTAACATCAGTAGAGAGGGGTGGGGGATTGCGTGGATTGATGACTAACAGCTCCAGTGTAGAGGTTTGTTGCCTTGACAACAGAAGAGAAAGGGGATGGAGGAGATGTGGAGAGGAAAAGGAGAAGGAGGAGGAGGAGGAGGAGGATGGGAGTGTCTGTCAGTGAATCACAGCTGCTCATTAGAGGAGAAGCATCCAAACAGGGAC
Source organism: Toxotes jaculatrix (assembly GCF_017976425.1). Taxonomy (NCBI): domain Eukaryota; kingdom Metazoa; phylum Chordata; class Actinopteri; family Toxotidae; genus Toxotes; species Toxotes jaculatrix. The sequence goes on along the minus strand of NC_054411.1, from coordinate 19,316,926 downwards.
AGTTAGCAACTGAGTTAATGCACCTATAACACTAGGCTACTTATACAACACCTAATACCATTAAAGCTGCCATTGGGCAACTACTGCCAGAACTACCACTGCTATAGCTACTGCCAGTCATACTGGTGTGTTAGACATGCATGTTGTCATTATGTTCACTTGCATTTTTCTTTGACCCCTGGTGAGTAATTTCTATGGCTTGTTGGATGAGACGTTGAGACCGGTTCAGTTGTTTAGTTCAGTTGAGTTCTGCACTTTTGACAAGTCACTCACACCTGTGACAAATAGTTCCTTTCTATCGTCAGCACTGACAGTATGTGTATTACATCTGCAGTCTCCAGTTTTTGACACACTGTGTGATTTTACACAGGGATCACACAGTTGGCACCTTCATTAATTATTTTAATCTTTTGACAAAACTACATCTAAGTGTAATTGACCAGCTGTTGTTACACAGTTACAAGCTGTCTGAGACAGTAAGTTTATAAAGCGAGATTTATAAAGCAGTGACTGTTACCCACATATGACTAATGAAACCTTTTTAATTAGGTTCATTAATGAAAATCATACAGTAAACAGTTGTAAAGGAAACACGTTTTCAGATTCAGCTTTATTTGTTTTCTAAAATAACTTCATCTTAAACTTAAATAATATCATCTACACACTGACAGAGGCTTTGTCTCTCACGAGATGCAAATTTAACACCATATGTCCTTAAAGGCACATCTGGAATATTGTGTAATAATTAGAGAAGCTGTAAATTAATATGTTAAGCTTATACATACAACCTACACATTACTAATACTGTAGATATCCATAAACTGCTAATAAAAAGTAACACTGTGTATTAATTGTTGTGGTACAAGTACAAGCAACCTCAATATTTTACCTAAATATTGTAACTAAGCACATTTACTCAAGTAAAGTAGTCTTAATAAGGGTATTGAGAGTTGTCAATGAACATCCTGCAGTGTCTTCCATGTCCTCTGGAGGGCACTGCAGTCTTGGACAATTCAGTTTATAGTCATAGTGGTGTACGGCATTTACGGATGCAGCAGGATCAGCAGTGCTCACCCCAGGGTCTGGGGGGCATGTTGGGGGACTTGAAGTCTCAGAGGGCAACACAGGAAGATGAAAAATCATGGAGGCGCTCCCCCTCTACACTCAGATGTCCGTCTAAAATCTAAGGAGGTAAAACTGCTGTTGCAGTTTGATTACATTTCTGAAACTGGGCTGTGATCTTCAATAGGAAGAAGCATGTTTGGGAAATGTTTGGCTTTGACAGGTTTACAACTCAGGCAGCACGGGATGTGTGTGTGTGTGTGTTGCAAACCCTCCACTCTCAGAACTCGGGGGTGAACGGGTGAAGAGATGAGCTGTCAAGGCTATCTTCATTAATGTCAGAAACTGGTTACAGCTGCATGTGTGTGTGTGAGTGTGTGTGGTTTGCTGTGTGTTCTCTTTTTCTGTCTGACATTTCTGATTTCTCCTGTGACTCACAAGAGGCTGACTCACCACTGCTCCTTTAGCTGTGTGCGTGTGTGTGTGTGTGTGCTACATATTGACATGCTATTCGTTCATCTTTTTTCATCATTTGCTCCTTCTTTCTCTCTCTCCACATCTTTTATTGTCTAATAACTTTTAATGACACATGTGGGCCCATTTTCCCACCTTCACTCTGGTGTTATAATGAAGTCTCGGTCCCTCCTTCAGTATGACTGGACACATTTCTACCTGTGTAGGTTTGAACCTGCGATGCTTCTGTTAGTCTCAGATTTTACATCCACCCACTGGTGCAGCATGAGGTCACAATTAAAGAAACACTGATTTCAGGCTGGAGCATAAATGGTGTGTAAATCTGATATACTGTATGTGATATGTGATTTCAAATGTCTATTTATGTCTGGTTTGGCATTCATTTAAGCATTCATTTAATAATGATAAATTTCATTATTATAGTTTCTTTAAATCATTCTGATAGCATACATTTTTAATTGTAGAGAAGCCTATGAACACAGCACTGATTCATAATTACCTTTTACATTTGTATGGTGAACTTGCTGCAGAAAATTAAGCCTATTTCCAGCTGATTTCCAGCTACATTAGTTTTCATTTGCAGTTGCTTTGCTGGCCACCTGATGAATGGAAGCTGAAAGATGCTAGATAGATAAATCTCTGCTGGTTCCTCACTACAAGCAGGCCACCTAACATACAGTACAAGCTGTCAAGTGATCCACTGCTGATACAAAGATATTGATTATAGCCACTTTAACGGATGTGTTGAAAACAAAGATCTTTTAACAGGATCAAACATAGGTTATTAATGTCTTTGCTTTAAACAGAACATGCTTTGTGCAGGTGTAATGTTACTCATTTCATGACTGTTGAGAGATTCACAAACAGTCCAAGGAAGAAGCAGGAAAGGGGAAGGCTGTGCTGAGAAGCATTTGCAGGGTAATGGGATGCAATGAGGTGACCTTTCACTTTCACCTATGTCAACCAGTCAATAGCCTTCTGTTCCAAAGACCTCTACCAATCAGCGAAGTCTTTTAAAAATACCCACGTGGCACCTGTGGAGTAGTCTGACTGAGGACAGCGTCTCCATGGCAACAACATCATTACCAGAATAGCTCTTTCTTTCTCTCTATTTCTGTCTCTCACTCTTTCTGTCCTTTCATTCCCGCTTTCTGTTTTCAAGCTTATTTTCCTCTTTTCATACATAATATTTCTCCTCTCCTCTGTTCCTGTTTCTCTGCCTTCTCCTTTCTTTTGTCTTTCCTCTTCACGATCCCTTAGTCCCCTATCTTCCTTTCCTTCATCTCTGTCCCTGTTTCTCTCCTTCTTTCCTTCATCTTTTCTCTAACCTCCCTGCTCAGTCACATCCTCCAACCTTCTTTGCGCTCTTTTTTCCTGCCTCCTTCTTTTCTCTTCCCTCCATCTCCTCCCCCCATCTCTTTTGCAGTCACATTTCGCACTGAGTGAAGATATTTAAAGCCTCAACCATAATTCCTCCTCTCTTCTCTTTTCATCTCCTCTCCTTTCCTTATATTTTAAACAATCATGAATGAAAGTGGGATTTCACCTTTCTTTCATTTTAGATCTTGTAGATATTACCTCTGACAGTAATTTTTTTCTTGTTTGCATCATAATTGAAGATATTTTTTTAATCGGTTTTGCCAAACCTCAGAGGCTTGTTTCTAAACCGAGCCAACGTCCCACTGCGCTTCTGTTTTGTTAGACTCTGTTCCATAATGCATTTCTGCAGTGTATTTTGTATTTTTGTTTCTGAGCAAAAACTTGGAGCTGACCCATCTCTTTAATTTCAGTGGTGCACAGTTTGCACCCATTGACCAGATTTGTTTTCGACACAGATGCTCGAGATACAATGCGGGTCAGTAAGATTCACAGCCATCTGAGAGTTGGAAATGCTAAAGTGGTGTAAAAGAAAAATGAATAGGCTCATTAAGACATAGAAATATGGTGTCCACTGTAGCCCTTCACCTGTTTTTATCAATATCAGTGTGTATTCAATGGGCTATAACAGAATGTTATGTAATATGACTATTAAAACCCTATAGGACACATATTTGCACTGCTCAATAAGTTACAGCTGACCACTTAGGCTGCTGCTACTACGCCTGTCACGCTTTCCATGATAGTACAGGACTACAATGATTTACAGTGATAACTTTAGATTACCTTAGATAAGTGTAGATTTACCATTCGACATAAATGGTCATGGTTACATAGAGGGGACCAGTCTTTTCATTTCTTGTCAATGGTCTTGGATTTTATTGGCTGAAATGACAGCTGTCACAAGCAGAGTTTGTTAGCTGTAGCTAGTAAGTTTTAAAGTTGGTTGGAAACTTTTTAATGTTTTGAGCAGCAAATCTGGGACCAGAACATGGTGCATACAGTACAGGTCCTTCTTAGCTTTTTTGCTGTTTGAATGGGATCACAACAGGCAGTGAAGTGGTCAAGCTAAAGTGGCATTTGACTGCTTGTTGTAGTTTCAGATGCACTGTGCTTTCATTATTGACATTTTTTTTGATTAATCTGTAAAAGCATAAAATAAAAATGCCTATCATATTTTTTTTTTTACAAAACCCACTATTATTGATGTTTTTATGCTGCTTGTGTTGTGTCTTAAAGACACAAGGATAAAACTATAATGAAGATCCTCTTCAGCACAGAGCCCAGAGATCGGTTAATAAAACAGGTCCCTCCTTAAGGCGGTTATCTTGTCAGCTGATCTTGAACTTACTTACTTGGGTACATATTCCCAAGTTTAGTCTACAATTTGTGAAATCACCAAAAACCAATAGTCACATTGTAAATCTGGGGCTTTTCCAGTCCCGGGTGGGTTTCTGTCTCAGGGCAGCTGGTGTTCAATTATCCAGTTTTTGGTGAGCCTGTGTCCACTGCAGCCTCAGATTTTTGTTCTTGGGTGGCAGGGTGGACCCTGACGTCGCCTTCTGCTGTTGTACCGCAACAACAGCAGTATCCCCTGGTACTAACAATCATACCATGGTCAAAGTCACTGAGATTCTGATGTTTGATATGAACATTAACTGTATCTGCACAATTTCATGCACTGCACTGCTGCCAATGTCCAATATTTTATATTTTTACTCAAATTAATATTTTGTCCGTGTTATACAAAACGATTAAAGACATATGTCTAGTTTTGGATAGCTGGACAGGAAATGCAGTTACAACTTGAGAATCAGGTAAAAAAAAAAATCTCTGATTGTGGTTAGGGGAGTACTTTAATATTCTGGAAATACCCTCAGATCAGCGTGTGCTGTTAAATGACCCACTGGGTGAGCATCCAGACTTGTTTAGCTCTACTAGATAAATGCAATGATAATACATAAGAGGCAATAATATGGGTCTATGGGGAGAATGGAAAGGCTGATGATGCTAAAAAAATATGCAAAAAATATTAATTATCAAAAGAGATTTTAATTGTTCTATGTTGAATGTTTCTGTATTTCATGCATTGCACAAGTGGTTGGGAGCAGTCTCTAAGTCTTTCAGTGTGCAGTCCCCGCTCGTTGTCCTTAGGTCTGACAGTTGGAATTAGTTCGTTCAAACTCAGCAGCTCTATACCATGGAGCTACCGAGGCACCGTATATGTAGGAAACATGGGGAAGTACGGCTAAGTCGGCAAATAAGGCAAACTAAACTGTACATCTGCCTGCCTGCCTGTCTGTCCGCCTCCATTGGTTTCTATTGAATCTATTTTTAGCCCCAGCAGACTGGTCACGTGGCAGCGGAGGACGTCAATAATGTTGTTGTTGGTGGTGGGAGAGAGAGAGAGAGAGAGAGAGAGAGAGAGAGAAAGAAAGAGAGGGAGAGAGGCAGACTGTAAATATGGAGGAGGTGAAACGGTAGGAGGTGAGAGCCGTGCCTCTTATCAAATTAAACGTTTTACATGTAAAATAAAAGCGCACGGGAGCTCCACGGAGGGACACACCGAGCCTCGGCGGAAACTAAAGCCGGGAGGAAGCGACCTCTGCGCACATACGCGTTCCAGGAGGACCCGCCGACATCCACGGTACCGTGAGCTTTATGGGAGAAAGGGAGAGAGAGGTTGCCTGCGTGCGTGAGTGCGTGACCGTCCAAGAAGGATATACCTACCGACAGGCAGTTTAATGTTTCTAGAAGAATGGTTGCAGAGTGCGAGGTGAGATCTTGTGCTTGCCAAGCATTTGCCTGTACTTCTACTGTACAGTTAACACACTAGCTAACTTGGAAGTTACCCTACTGCTATAGCTAGCTAAAGGACATAAGATGACACCTGATAGTTAAAACAGCTTACTAGCTATCAAACAGGTAACACTGCACAGCTATTATCTGCTTTCACGCAACAGCTACCTTCCTACAAGTAGCTGACCAGGAGTTAACTTAATAGCTAGCAACCAGGGTACCAGAGTACAGCTGACAACCAAAAGGTTGCCAGCCAGCTACTACACAAGCCTAAAGCTAACAGAGGACAGTAATTAACAGTATGCACTGATGGTTAGTGGATGGCTAGAAGTCAGCATTTACTTGCCAGTGCAAACCAGTGAAGAACATCCAGCCATAAAACCTAGAAACACTACAGCTACTACTAGTAGCAAGTACATGCCAGAGCTCTGTAAGCTTGAAAGGTGACTATAAACAAGTGTAGTATTATGTTATTCTTGTCCAATCTGCACTTACATTTATGAGTGAGGTTCCTTATTGGAAACTGACATAGCTGACATTTGTCCCAAACTGCTAATCTTGAAGCTGTGTGACATTTTGCTGAGTCTTCTTGCAATTGCAAAGTCAGTGAGGACAGCAGCCTTTTCCTAATGATCAGTTTAGTACGCAGCACAAAATATGGCAGCCTCTTACTTCATGACATTGCGTACATTGACATTGTGTACATTTTTGTGTACATTGTGTACATTTTGAGACTGCATTTTAGCAGTGGTGTTGCTAGCAACCCAGGTAAGTGTCATATGCCTGACACTTACCTGGGTTTCTAGCAGGTGCTAAGGAATGGGGCAATGCAACTGTAAAAAAAAAAAAAAAAAAAAAAAGCCCAAACAACAAAACAGACAGATTATTGTTCTTGTAAGCCACTGTACAACTCTTTTTTTACTGAAAAAGCACTGAAAGCTTGGCGTAATGTAACTTTTTAATACCCAGTTTAAGTTCATTGACACAGCTTGGCTGAGGGTGAGCACTGTCAAGGTTTGGCCCTGCTCCTGAGCGGACACACACATTTCCAGCTCAGCACAGTTGCCCACTGCTCTAAAATGCCTAAAATCAAGACTTGGCACACCATGGGATGGCTGAAGCATGTTCTTGTGGTCCAGTTAAAAAGGGCAAATAGATGACTGAACATGTTGGACAGGTCTAGCACTTAAAACAAAGCCCAGCTTCCCCTTATATTAGCAAAAAAGAGCTGTAGTTTAATGCAAATTGTTATAGCAGTTAGAAATATGATACAGACTACTTCTACATTATCTGGGGTCAGTTGTGTGTGTAGTTTATGGTTGTAAGGATTGATTTAATTATTGATTGATTAATTGATTCATCTTTTTGGTCTATAGAATGTAAGAACACTGTGAAAAAATCCCTGTCCTAGCTTCCCCTAAAGTACAAGGTGATGCCTTCAAATGTCTTGTCTTCTCTGTCAAACAGTGCAGAACCTAAAGATATTTTGTGTATTGTCGTATTGGACAAGGAGAAGCAGAAAATCCTCACAATTTAGAAGCTGGATCTTGGGAATGTTTATCATTTTTGCTTTAAAAATGAAAGAAATGATTCATTCTTTTTGTTAGAGTTGTTGCAGATTAAATTTCTATTCAGCAGCTAATTGATGTTTTAGTCCTAGCACAGTTTGTCTGGCAGTTTAAAACACAATATGGGAAAGGGGACATCTAGAGAAGGGGAATGTTGTTTAAGACGGGATAGGACACACATTATAACTGCTGAGTCTATTATGAATATGATTTGGGCGTTTGGACCAAGTTGGACAGGGTGTGTGCCGGTGTGGCTCAGCTGGTGTTGACAGTGGGCAGATAAAATCATAGAGTGTGATATGTAAAGATTCTAATGTTCAGATCCAGTTGCAGCTAGTTGTTCTCAAAAAGATTTTTTTTTAGACATGTTTTGATATTTGTGACAGACATTGGAGGCTGATGATATCATGTGTGTGTGACGCCTGAGGGAGACATACCAGTAAACAAACAGCTTTACCTGAAGGTAGCTCTGGCTGTGCAGTCCTGCATGTTGTTTCAGTCTTTTTCAGTTCAAATGTCACTCCATAAAAACAGTGCATGCTGCTGGTTGCTGTCAGTGTTTGTTTTGGTACACGAACACGTTGTGGGGTCATCTATCACCAGAACTCTAGTGGTTACTAGGGCTGTCACTTTGAAATGACATGCAATTCGTTTGAATGAATTTGTAGTTGTCATAATATAAAAGTATAATATAATACAAATTATTATCCATGATGTCAAATTTATTAAATGTGGTGGATGGCTTATTGATCAATCATGAAAATCCCCGGTCTTTGTGGCATCATGTACTGTAGAGGCCAAGTTTAGCATCCATATATCAAATGAAAACTCGTGAGGCTTAAATTCTCCTCACAGTGGTTGTTACTTCTGAGAAGAAAGTAACAACCACTGTGAGGTTCAAGATGAGTCATGGTTGTCCATTTGAGAGAGTGTTTTTGAAATGCTCAGTTTGTTGTGGTGGAAAGTGTTGGCTTACTGTGACTGAAATCTCTTCATATTTCTGTGCATTAGTGCGGACATGTTTGGATGTTTGCTGTAGACTTTGGTTGCTCTTGGTGGTTTTTATTCTCAGCTCTTTACAGCCGACTGTGACGCTTAAAATTCCTTTCTCCCAGAGCTTCACACTTTCGAAATGATGACATGTTGATTTTTATTTTGAAATCAGTACTTATGCTTTGTCTTAGCAGAATATGAACCTGTTCCTGCCATTACCAGCAATGTTAATCCATTGCCCTGCCCCCCTTAGACTCAGTCTGTAATCTTTTTATTTTGTGTTTCAGCACAGTAGTCTGGCACATATCGGAGGTGCTATAGTAAGTGCGTTTCCATACGTCTGTGTTTATGTGCATTTTCATTTGCCGCATAAAAAACCTCAGTGGAAATGCAGGAAATAATAAAAAAAAAATAAAATAAAAGTATCACAAAAAGGTTTTTAGGCTGGACTGAGGTGGAAAGAGTTGGTGTATCAATAAAAAGTAAATGCCACAAAGTGCAGTGGAAACAGACTTAGCAAATAAATCATGACACACACAAACAGCGTGATTTCCACTGGAGACACGAAAAATAGCAGACTAAAACAGAAATGCCATTTTTCCATTTTGTTTCCTACATCATTTTCCACCATCTGAGGCTTGATTGGCACTCTTTTCATTATGTAATCTCGTTGTGTTGTCTTCTTCTGCCATGGTTTCATGGAGAATTAGCTCTACCACCTGTTTATCTCAGTAGGCCCATCTCCTCATCTGGACATAACAGTTAGAGGATGGAAAGGTATTTTAATTCACGTTTTCTTTTGCTGATTTTCTGGAAATCCAGCTATAATTTGTGCCACATCTGGATGGAAACCCGACTACTGACATCAATTTTCTATTTCTGTTTTCACACAGCTCAAGGCTACTATAATTTCTGGGCTGTTAGCATTTGGCGGCCCTGAATCAAATCTCTTTCTTTTACTTTTCAACTGTGTGATAGTAAAGAACTGAAGATACGTTGTGTGAAAACACAAATATTTAATCTTCATTTACACGCAGAATGTTTTATGCTCCCAGTATCTTTCTAACACATTTCTAACACACACTCTAATGACACCAGTACACAGTTAAGGTGGAATGTTAAGCATGTTAAGTCGTACTGCTTATAAATGATAAATTTATACTCTATATCTTTGAATGAAAAAAAAAAAACAGATGTAAAGACAACTCTTTTCTTGATAGGGCTGCATGTTTGCAGATGTTCAGTCACAGAGTGTGTTTATCTGGGTGGGTGACACTTAATGACTGACTCCACTCATTTAAAATGCTGCAGTGAATCACAGCACATTGTCTGTCAAGATCTCATAGTTCTCATAGTTGTCCTCGAAGTTTTGTTCACAGCTTTCTACTTCAGCATTCTGGCTCTCCTCACCCTCTAATCCTTTAATTCTCCTTTGTCCTTCCTTCTTTAAATTTAAATTTCCTTCCTCCTCCTCTCCTTATTTCCTTCCTTCCTTTCTTCCTTCCTTCCCTCTTTTCATTGCCATTTCCCTTTAAGTAACTTCCTTAGGAATGAATCGGGTGATCTTTGAGAGCTGTATCCAGTGTAATACATCTATGGCCCCTCCTCTGTGAAGGAAGGGCCTGATCCCCACATCTTTCCACCTGGTTAGCTTAATAGCTTTTTCCAGTACTTTCAACCACATCTTTGGGTATTCTTTAGTTATAGGTACCTTAAAGCATCTCTCCTCTCCATAAAGACAATGAAGTTGATCCTTCCTAAAGTTACTACACTGTAATGAATAAGGGACAAAATAACAGTCATCAGCAGTCTGAGTTAGCCAGTTGAAATTGGCATCTTCCAACATTACAGTAAAGCTGTAATGTAGAGTAAATATTCCTTTTTCATGTTTGTGCTTAGCGCAGCAGAGGGATATGTAGTGGTGCTCAGATGTAGGTTGACAGTAATCCTATGGCAACACACGCGACTGCCAGGACAAAGATACCCAATTGATTTGGCTCAGACTGCTGAAGCCTCAGATAAGCTCTGGCTGAACTTGAATGCATTTGTAAAAGTTGAGGGATTTTGTTTACCCATTTATTTTAGAATATTGTTCTTGTCCTTTAAAATTTCTCCCTGATATGAAACAGTTTTAAACAGTTTTGAAACAGTCTTGATTGATCGTTCGCCCAAGGTGATGTCATCAGAAAAATTAGTTTTTTTCCCAGCAGTCAACAAGCCAAAGATTCAACACTTAATTTAATGTTATAGGTCCCGTACATTGGTGGATCCCAACCCTTTTGGCTTGTGACCCCTTACGATGAAGTTCTGGCCCCTTATTTTTATTTTTTTAGTTAAAGCATGCATTTATTTAAAGCAGCCATAATCAGTATTTATGTAACTGAAAAGCATCAAATGAAGACAGGCAATATAGACCAAAAATAGAGTTAAAAGAGAGGGAATAATGGACTTACATTCATCGAGTGCACAGAGTGCACAGTGTGTGTGTGTGTGTGTGTGTGTGTGTGTGTGTGTGTGTGTGTGTGTGTGTGTGTGTGTGTGTGTGATGGAAAACAATTTAGAGCGAGCAAGAAGAAGAGACTATAAACAAATACTGTGACAGACTGACTGTGATTCTGACTCTACATCCCGCTCTCTCCCTCTCACTCACACTTGCTGTTTGTTTAGGGAAGAGGTGCTCAGGTGAACCGTTACCACGGCAGCCAGCTCCCTGGTTGCCAGGCAGCACTTCCTGCTCCTCTCCAGAATGGGAGGGCCCAGGTATTTTAGGAAATGATGGTGTGAAGAGGAGGAGGAGGAGGTGGCAAAGAGAGAGAAAGAGAGAGAATTTCATTTCTTGATGCTTTGGCAACATGGAGACACATGACTGAAGTGGTAGCTTGTTGTGTTCTGTATTCAAACATGCTCTGTTTGTTTGTTTGTTTTTTCCTTTCTTTGGATGTGTGTGACCCTGTCATCAGGCTAATATAGTAGCTAGCCAGCTGGTTAGTCTGTCACAGCTAGTTTACTCCATAACCTAAGAAGTATACACACACACACACACATGCACACACCCACAGCATTTTATCCCATTATATAGGCCCTGACACTGTTACCACGGCACCCAGCCCAGCTGCTGTAGTAATACGGACTTCCTCTGACTTTGGAGAGTTAGTGGAGTTGGAGAAGAGCCATGAAGGCAGCTTTAGTCCAGTTTGGCCAGAGCCAAAAATAGACGACTAGGCTAATTACAGTTTTAAACGATTCAGTTGTTTTTGTTTTTTAGTTTGATGTTAAATTTCAATTAATGTTTGGCAAGTGTCTGAACAATGATGAAAACTTGTTTCTAATGTTAAGTTTATTATTTGTTGATCAGCTGAATCAGTTAATTGTTTCAGCTGTAAACCAAACTGCTCTTCAGTCTAATTCTATTAAATTAAATTGATCCTCTGGCTGTTAAAACTGGATACTGTTAAACCAAAAGCTTACAGTCTTCAGACAAAATGAAAAACAGAATTAGCTATTCATATCCATCCATCCATCCATTTTCTGTTGCTTTTCCAGAGTCAGGCTGTGGAAGCAGCAGGCTAAGCGAGCTAGTCCATTTCCAGTTGCTTGTATTTGCAATTTCATTCTTTTGGTCACTACCCAAAGTTCATGACCGTAGGTGAGGGCTGGAACTTAGATGAACTGGTAAATTGTACACCCCAACAGTCTGGTGCAATGCCCACATTACTGCTGACACTTTTCAGTCTCATGCTCCATTTTACCCTCACTCATGAAGAAGACCCTGAGGTACTTAAACTCATTCACCTGGGGCGGCAGCTCACTCCCAACCTGGAGGGAGCCATCCACCATTTTACTTCTAAGTCTGGCCTCAGACTTCCCAGCTGCCTCACACTTAGCTGCAAACCATTGCAGTACGTGCTGATGGTCACAGTCTGGTGAGGCCAACAGAACCACATCATCTGCAAAAAGCAGGTCCCCAAACTGGACACCATACCTCTGGCTGCACCTTGAAATCCTGTCCATGAAACAGAATTGTGACAAGGGAAAACGCTAACATAGGCCAACACCAGCATGTTTGACTTCCTGCCGAGAATACAGACACTCTCACTGTGATTATATAAGGGCCCAGTGGCTAATATCAGCAGCCCCAGTAACCCATACTCCTGCAGCACCCTCACACAAGACTCCCCGAGGGACATCGTTGTAAGCCATCTCCAAGTCTACAAAACACATGTAGACTGAATGGGCAAACTCATGTGACCCCTCTGGCAACCTCTGCATTGTTCCTCCTGGAGCTGAGGTTCTACAGTCAGTTGAGGCCTCCTTTCCCGCACCCTGGTATATGCTTTCCCAGGTGTGACACCCAGATCATTGGAGCTCACCCTCTGGTCTCCCTTTTTAAAAATGGGAAGCACCAGCCAGGCCTACCAGTCCACTGTTACAGTCCCCGACCTCCATGCAAGTATTTAAGGGGTGAATCTCATCCAGTCCTGGAACCTTACCGCTGAGGAGCTTCTTAACTACTGCAACAGTTGTATTATATAGAAAAACTTTGTTAGACCAAAAATAAAAAATTGTGGCCAGAAAAAAAATAGTGGCCAAAAATGATGGAAATCAGTGATTTACCTTGCTCTGTTGTGTTTCAACCAGTAGATAAACTTTCCTACTTCAAGCTTCGTAATTCCGCACAGTGAGATGTTTCCAACGAGTGGTCGCATGACTGTGTAGCTTGTTGTTGTTGATTTGTCGGCATGTGTAACGCCTTTGCTGTCTGTGCTGCCTGATGTCAAGCCCCCAGGAACAGAATTGGGCTGTAGTGCATTTTGTGTATCACAGTGTAACACAGTGTGATATAGTGATGTCAATGAATTATCAGTTAATTGCCATTAATAATGTAATTGATTTAAAATATGAACTGACCGTGCAGAAGACCAGGATGTCCGGTGTAACTGTAGTTTGCTGTAGTATCCAGTTGCCAAACTGTTTCATGAGATGGAGTTACATGTGTTTCCTGACCACCTGTAAGGGCTGCACAGATTATAAAACGAGCGCACCTCCTCGCCTTTCAAGGAGGTGTGAGTATTATCTTATATAACCAGAGTCTGCTGTAGCGAGATTGGGGTAACCTGTTTCATGTTTATTTGATAACGTTACAGATTATTTACCGTTGAAGGCTATAGCTCTTTGAAAAAAGGAAAAATGTATGATTGTACGTTAGGCCCAACACGTTTAGACTGATCTGATATAGAATATTTGCATCCCTAATATGATCATCTGCAAATACTCATATGGAGGGAATTTGTTGGCCGTCTAAGGATTTAAGGATAAAATTTAATTTTTTAAAAATCTGAGGAAATAATATTTCCAGGATCTGTGTTGGAGTTGTATATAAGGTCATTGATATAATGCTGCAGTAATGCCCAGTCCATTGTATACAAGAGTGGGACAGAATATTAGAAACACATATGCAGGTTAAAACTATGTACTTGTCGACCAGTTTGATGTACATGCAGACTAATTTAACAAACACACACAGACCAGTTTACAGTTCCTGTAAACCAGTTCAGTGTGGACCAGTTCTCTGTGAAGGTGGACCATGTAATGCAGCCGACTGCAAATGTAATGTGTCATTACATGTCGAAGTGACATGATGATGATGAGTATGTGTTCGTGTGGGGGTGAAGGGGATGAGGGGAATCAGAGCAAGACTTGTGACACACACAGACCCTCTGACATACATTCAAGACAGTTGCTCAGGATGTCGGAGTGTGTGACGTTTCTCTGTGTATCCTGTTCCCCTCTGTCTCTCATGCTTGATTTCACTTGAGGTACACTTTGTCAATACAAGACCAGTAGGTGGCGCCAGAGGACCAGACAGCCACATTATGCAACAGGGTGCAGCTTGTTTCCTTAATGTAATTGCTTTTGGGTCAAGACACAACATATAGATTAAATCTTTCTGAAATGTAGACCAGAGAGGTACTGGTATGATTGGGCTGTGGTTCCCAAACTGGATCTGTTTTAGGCTGTGAGTAAGGTTATATTTTATTGATCCTCATAAAGGAAATCAACATGGTACAAGATGAGAAACCTGATAAATTAGGATGAAAGCTTTTTCACAATCTGCTGTAGATAACCATATAATAACAAGGCTCATATAATTAAATATGACCTTGTAACTTTTAATAGCAATCTGTGATAACATGTTGGTGAGATTGTTTTACAACAACCATAAATGAACCAAGTCATTGTTTGTTATGTGTGGGTAACCGATCAGTTACTGTGCATCTGCAGTTTTGCAGTGCAAAACAAAATGCAGGTTTGTGTACGAGTCATTTTTCGACAGCTGAATATTAACATGGGCTTCTGTAAGTCTGCTTGTTCAAACTGACTAATGGAGAAAAATATCATCTGCCTCCAGATACAGTCCTGAAACAACTACTTTAATAAATCTGTATTAGTCTTTTATTGTCAACCCCTGCCCGAAACTATATAAGTGAATGGTACAAATATTTGTGTGGAAGAAATCCAGAAATCCACTGCTGCAGCTCCAGCAGTCTTGATGCTGTATTTAAAATATAAATATGAGTATATAGGTTTAGGTATGAATAATAATTACAATATACAAAAGGGCATATTAAAGTGTACAGTGTTACATGGCAAACATAATGGGGAAACTAGTCAAACCTTAATTAACCTTACTCTTAACCTCATGTAACATCTTTAAGAACATAAACTGCATGTCTCTCATCACTTACTGCTGTGCTCATGAAGTTTTAATGAGTTTTTACTCTCAAATGACTTCAGATAAGTCATGACTGAGGTTAAAATGTAGAATCAAAGGTTAAAAAGCCCTTTTGAAAGAAAGCCCCCTACGTAGCAAACGTTTTGACCTATCAAACACAGGTGTAAGTAATATTAACACTAGTTTCTGCAGTGCATTGCAGTCTGTCAAAATGTCTTTACTTTGAGACAATAAAATAACAAGTGTGTGATCGAGCCAAGGCTGTCAGGAGTCAGGTTTGTAAGATTTATTCAAAAAGCAAAACAAAATGCAAAGTACAAGATAGACAACATTTAGACTTCATGAGAAGAAACAGGCAGCTCGTGTTCTAGACAATGTTATTTCAGCAAAAGCCAGTTGGGTTCCTTTTATTACAATTCATTACTTTTGCCAGTGTTGTTACTTGCTGATAAAAATACACTCACTTCACATGTCCAGGCTGGTGTGAATTTCTTTCTGCTTCCAAAGGCAACAGAAAAAAAAAAGTTTGGGAACCAGGTTATTTTTACTGGGACAGGCAGTTACAGATAATGAAATATCTATTTTATTTCACTAAAAGCAGAAAATGTAAAAATACTCCATTACAGGTAAACATCTGGCATTTAACATTTCAATGAGTTACTCAGGCCTTTGCAAAATGTACCAAGTAAAAGTACTCATTATGCCGGCAGAATGGCCGCTGTGTTTGATATACTACTCAAGTGTTAGCTTCAATTAGCTCTTTTATGTTGTAACTGGTCAAGGGGACACAGGCCATCTCCGGCTGTCAGATAAATGTAGTGGAGCAACAAGTAGAAAATGTGTCGATGAAATGTTGTGGAGCTGAAGATGAAGTGTAAAGTGTCATAAAATGGAAATACTCATGTTAAGTACCAAGTTGTATTTTTTGGTATTAGTTTAATAGATATATAACATAGAAAAGCGCAACAGGTAATGTTAACATGATGGTGTGTGATTTTCAGTGGGATATTAAAGTGCATTACTATATCTCTGTCTACACGGGTTAAAAAGAAATGAAATGAAATGAAATTTTTATTTCAGACTATGAAATTGAACAGTTCTAATGGATTGAGAATAGAGTGTAATGTCACATAACACTGAGTGGAAACAGTCACATGCTCACAGATGTTTGCTAAAAATGTTTTACACAGAAACTTTAGACACAGTGAAGTCCAAAGGGGAACACAGAGGAAAAAGAAAAACGAGTTACTGTACAAGTAAAGTCAGACTGTTGGAAAAGCATGTATTCTTACCACATTTTCTTTTCTGCCAATTACTACAGCTACTCTAATATTTCAAATACACATATTAAATTGGGTGTAGACGGGTTTCTAAACATCGCTGATATACGTGCACTGGCGTGGCGCAGAAAACAGCTCAAAATGACTGAGAGTTTATGAGGATGTGAAAGTCTTTTGTGCCTAAAACTGCACAAATCACAAAAGTAACGAGTGGAAAATGTTGATTATCTGAAGACGGAAACCTGCCTGTTGGCTCAGAGTTTATATTTGGCTGTTAGCTGTGTGAATGCTTTTACACTGGAAGTGCAGGAATAAACGCCAGAGTTAAGATCAGACGGCTGCTGTGTGTTAAAGGCTGTTTAAAGAATATTGCTGAGGCTCTGTGTTTGACATGCATTTTGAGTTTCAGTTTGGGAATCAGTGACAGCTGATAGAGGAGCAGACTGATGGCTTTGGATGGAGAATGTGTCACATTGTTGTGCTTTCCAGAAAATTAGAAACAGGCGTACAGAGGCTCTTTTCATGATCCTGTGTGGCTGATCAATAATTCAGATTAAATCTTGTATTGACACAGTTTGCCAGGAGTGAAGGTCTGCCTGTTTACACCGTAGAATTTCTTCATTAATGTAGCACGTCTGGCGTACAGTATATCCAGTGTCTGGTATATTTTGAGGGTAGAGTAGGTTTTTCTTCCATGCTGATGTTACAGAGAGGATGACCAGAATGAACACACCAGTGCTTTTAACTGCAGCAGGCAAACAGCATAGCAACATTAGCTTTTTAATGCTAATTTTAACCCATGTTGTCAGTTGGTGTTTTTGAACACACACACACACACACACACACACACAGGTCATTTCACTGTACCTGTGGAGCTAACTTTGTGCATCGCCTCATTAGCATTATCAAAGCCACTAGCCGCTGTTTCTCACTGTTAGCTGCATGAGCGTGTCGATCAAAGGTGGTGTGCGGTTAAATAAAGGTATGCAGTGAACTGTACTTTAATAGGCTTCCACCAAACTAGTGAAAATGTCTGTGTATAAGCTGTTATGAGACCCAACATCCTCAGTTCTTTGTAAACAGGAAACCACCCTGTAACACCACTTGAGCTAACTTTAGCAAAATGCTGATACCCATTTAGAATACTTTGAAAGTCCCCTTCATATTTTTAAATGAGAAGTTAATAGTAAACAGAGTCATTATATCATTATATCATTATGTTGTGTAGATGCAGGAATGCAAGAAACTGTATTGTAAGAATCCTAAATTAGCCATGTAAGTAACTGGAACCTTAACTTGTGCATTCTTATAATTAAGTTGAACTCCACAATAGAAGGCTGGTCATTCATAAAGCACATTTCCACCTCCATAATTTCATTGTACAATGGCAAAACAACCATATACAATAGGGAGAAGGCACCAGGAAACTTGTTTCAGTGCAAACACCAAAGCCATTTGTTTGCACAAGGCACATAGAAGGTTACAGTGACAATGGAGGCAGAGTCACCACTTGAAATACATAATTTTGGGCTTGCTGGAGTGTAAATTTACCCAAATCCAATAAAGAAGGGGGCGGTGTGGCTAACTTCAGCCTGTACTCTGATACAGCATAGTAGCATCCAGAACTGGCATCCACCCAGAGGGGAAATACTACATGTTGATGATTTTTTAAAACATAACTTTTAACCCCACAAAGATTAAAATGTTCCTGGACCTTGAAAGTAAAGCTGGGTTAGATCTTTACTGTAAGTAAAACAAACAAGTTAGCTGCATGTTAGACATGAAAATGTTTTTAGCTTATGTTAGAGCGTATACGCACAGAGTTTAATTTATTCATTACACTTTAGCTCTTGTTATTTTTGGCTGTAGAAAGACAAAAAAAAAACTGACACTACCCTCCAGGTTCTTTATATACACACTGTCCGTGCTTAAACATTTTGACAAATCAAAAGCCTGGCAAACCTGCGGTGCCTAGTTATGCTTGCTAAACTGTGATTGGACAGTTTTGCTGATTGGGGCAGGGGTTTAAAGAACAGCATAAGTGCAAGAAAAGCAGAAAATACAAAAAGGTGAATAGCAGGTGCTGACAAATTTCTTTTTTTTTCTTTTTTTCTTTTGCAGAAAAACCAGCATTGAGAAGGAAGTCTGATTCATCTGTCTGTCTGTCCGTCGTCTGTCCTCCAACACATGGCCGACACAGAGGACCCACTTTAACACACACACACACACACACAGAGTGGAAGGATTGGGGAGAGAAGCCCAGATTCAACCTTCATGAATTCATCACACACCTCAGGTGAGTCCCTGTCAATCTGTGTTTCTACCTCAGACAGCTGCTGTGGTTACCGTAATAGTGGTGCAACTGGAGTGAGACACGTGTTTTCATGGTTTATTCTGGTGTCATAAATGGAACAGTGTCTGACTGGCTGGTGCTGACACTAGTAGTGGTGCTAGTGGTTCTGTAGTTTGCAGCCTTTGTGTTTGTATCCATTTTATCCAGAGATGCTGGCATCCCTTTTTAAGGATACCGTTCTTTGACATGATCCCTGTATTTACTGTGTTCAAGTTTTGACCTCCTGATTTAATCCATGAGCAACACGAGCTTTAGCCTTTTTTCTCAGGGTCGGATTACTCTGTTGTGTGGTTTGTTATTGCATTTATCAGCTCAGTCCTTTATATAAAGGAAAGCTTACTGAGCCAGCAGCTCAGTTTACTGATCAGGGGTAGCCAGTGTGAGGTGGACTGAAATACCTGAAGCTTTGCTGCAGCACTTTCCACCTTAATAACAGAATCAGAATCATATCATAATACCATATACTTCAGTGTCAGGTAGATATCTGCGTGTGTGTGTCTGTGTGTTTGGGTGGTTGTGTATGTGTGGGTGGGTGTGTGATGATAATGATATGGTTGAATGCCATTTAACTTCTGGAATTTTTTCCGTTTGGCTGTTCACAGAGATGTCAGTCGAACATGATCATGACAGAGAGAGTCGGACCATTTTTTCCCCAAATTCTCATTATGTATAAGCAGTGTGGTAATAAAATTAACTGTGTGATAAAGAAAAAAAAATTAAGCAAAAACAAAAACCATGGAGCCATGCTGCTTGTGTGGAAACAGAAAATAGAAAAGGAAAAGAAGAAATTCAGTTTTGATAATGAACAGCGAAGGTATTCAGGATACTTTGGTGCTTACTAAATAATCATAAAGTATATTTGATATTTTTTTTTCCATAATTTTGGTCAGTAAGTAATGTTTTCCATTCCATGTTTTCTGTTTTCTTTTATCTGCTTCTTCATCCTGAGCAAAGTGCAATCTCACAAACTCACCAATTTCATTTATACTCAGAAAAAAACTTGGTTTTTCATGAGTCACCATCGTTTTGTGCCGTCACTCACAGGTGTATTGTTGTACCGCTACAACTTTGTCGTTTATAAAATTTGACGCCTTGGACTGCAGCATTAGTCGCAGAAAGTGTCCGTGCCGTGGACTGCATGGAATTTTTTAGGGCGCTTTGTACAGCTGGATTTCACTCTCAGAATTCAGACACTCCGGTGAGGGGTTTCTGACACAGCCATTATCATTGTAATAATGTTGGCTTGGTGATGTGACCTGCTCGAGCACTGCTGTGCCTAAGCCTTATTTAAAGGAGCCAAAGGGGATTTCAGAGCTAATACCTATCCTCGTAGTTTTGATCACATTTTATACAACGGCTTTAACTTTGGAAGCAGTGGAGCTGTTCATCCATCATCGACGATACAACGTGAAATTTAACACTGGAACCTTAAACCTGCAATAACTGATTTTTTTGGCCACTTGGGGGCAGCAGAAATAAGTTGTGAACACAACATTGACATATCATCACCTTCTAAGTTGATATAGTGAACCTGTTAGGAGATGGCTGCTTATTTGCACATCCAGCAGTTAAAGAGGAACATTATCATTCATAGAGTCATGTCACCTGGTGAATGAAAGTCCAATATCCAGTCTCTTCTTGCTATGGTTTCCAACACGTAATGTGTGTATTATGTACTGTATTCTATGTGTGTGTGTGTGTGTGTGTGTGTGTGTGTGTGTGTGTTTAGACAATCAATGCATGGCACATTAATTAACTGGACAGCACACAATAAAGACAGCTTTAAGGCAACCTCAGGTATTTTTTGACAACTTAGTCTCGGACTGAGAGACTGGTTGACTGACTGCCTGTAATTTGGTTGTCATGGATACAGGTATACTACAGATATAGTACATGATACAAACCCGCGCGCACACACACACACATACATACATACATACACAGACACACAGACAGCAGTGTGACTCCAGGGTTTGATGCGCCTCAAATAGAAACGCAGAGATGAGTCATCCACTGAGCTACTGCAGTACACACACACACACACACACACACACACATTTGTGCAGCTATCCTTGTTAGGACATGGCATTGACTTCCGTTCATTGTAGCTAGCCTAACCCAAACCCTAACCCTAACCAGTTCATGCCTAACCCTAACCTAAACCTGTCCTAAATTCACACCTTATCTCAAACCTTAGCCAGGTTGTGTTTACACCAGGAAAGGTCCCAACAAGGTAACAAAAACCCGTGTTTGCAGACACGCACACACACCTTTAGCAGATGTGTTTAGTACATGAGACCATTGAGATGTCAGACATGTTGCCTGACCAGTCCCATGCTGCCTGGGCAGTTTTCAGTATTTACATTTTCTCCTCTTTTTGTCTATTTAGTATTTGTGCTTGTGAG
Organism: Toxotes jaculatrix; assembly: GCF_017976425.1. Lineage (NCBI taxonomy): Eukaryota > Metazoa > Chordata > Actinopteri > Toxotidae > Toxotes > Toxotes jaculatrix. The sequence goes on along the minus strand of NC_054411.1, from coordinate 19,295,882 downwards.
TCATACTGAGGCAGAACTAAATCTGCTTGAGGACACACAGAGCTGATTACACAGGAGGTGAGGATGATGAGGGCGATGAAGGTGGTGAAGAGGAGGTGGGATGAAGGTGATGATAAAATGATTCAATGAAATATTATCATTCCTGGAAAGGAAGCTGTCATAGCAGCATCAACAATCAGCTCAGAGATGAAAAGCTGTCAAAGACGGGGGAGTCAAAATCATCTACCTCATTAAATGAATCAAAATTGTCCTGAGCTGATTTACTGGAGCAATTCAAGACTTTTTTTTTTTTAATGCAGTACCATTGGTTACATGAAGCCAGATTCATTCTGATCCTTAGTTTTTTGTAATCCATGCACGCCGGGTTTTCCAGCAGTCGGAGAGACATCCCTTTACACTCTGTTAAAACACTGGATCCTATTCCTTAAAGTACAGCTGCACTTGACTGAGCTGCTGAATGGAATAAACAAATCCTATAAATAGCAGCCAGTGGTTTCAATTAATAATATCCACACTAAGAGCAAAGTGAGAAGTGCAGCTTTTGGTTAAAATAAAAAAAAAGTGACCTTTCTGTGATTCTCCATGACATTTCCCAGGTGCAGTACACCCCCCCAAAATGCTGCTCTTGGCTTTTGAAGTGTAAAAACGCCACATGCTTTCACTGGTGGTTATGTGTTGGGAAATTTCTTGGCATTTATAGAACATATAGAACATTTGCAGATCGTATCAGTGTGTGTTCCCATCCCCATACCGTGGTGTGAATATTAGAACTTCGGGGGTATTAAGTGATTCTCCAGTCGGATGCTGTTAAACCACTGCAGAAGTGTCAGCTCTTCTTCTTGCAGTATTTTCTTTTGTAGAATTTCTGGTGTTTCAGCTCCACTTTTTACGCACAAATGAAAAAAAATATGAAAATGTGCTTACAGTTTCTTCTTGGAATCTTGTCATTACCATGATTGGAAACTGCTCTTTATACCTTAGCTTAGTATGGATTAAACTAACGAGATATAACATGTTCATTAGTGAGCTTTAGAGGTTATGGTAGGCGGATTTGTTAATTATGGATGGAACTAAGCTAGTTGTTTCCCCTTTTCCAGTCATTATGCTAAGCTAAGTTAACTGGCTGATGGCTGTAGCCTCATATTTACTGTATGACCTAAGAATGATATCAGCCATATATTGTCGAACTCTAATTGTCTAATTGATTACTTATGGTGATTGGCCAGTGAGCCCAGTCCTGGCTCACGCACATAACAGGCTTTCCTGCACACCCTGGGTGACACAGAGGGGGCGGGTAAAAAGACAGTAGTAAGCACACCTGATTTGACGTTACCGGACAGACAAATGTGACTGGTACCTGCTTGTTAACTAACCAGTTGGGATTAGCTTTTTACAAACATTAGCAGGCAGGACAGAAAATTACTGACGTGATGACTTTGTGAAACACAGCATAACTAATGTTTAATTCACCCGTCAAGCAGAAACACAGAAACTCAACTCTCTGAGGTCTCTTCACTCTGATCATTGCACTTCTTTTTCAGTTTTTGTTCTTCTAACCTTCCCCTTTTTGGCTTTTTCTTGCCCATTTCTCCATATTTTTTTTTTTTTCCCCAGCGCGCACACAGAACGGACAGCTAGCGCACCATGTGCAAGTGTATTGGAATAGAATCTCTGGCTTTATCTTTAACATGCTGATACTTAGCATGTTCATAATGTTTAGTTTAGTATGTTAGTGTGTTAACATTTTCTTATTAGCACTAAACACAAAGCACAGCTGAGTCTGATGAGAATATCATTAGTTTTGGTTATAAACCAAAGTATTGGACAAACATAAAAATTGACATGGTGATGGTGCTAGATGGAAACTTGAGGATCACCGCTAGTCAGTGGGATTCATTCACTGTGGACGATGAATGTCTGAGCAAAATTTGCTGCCAATCTGGCAAAACGCCCACGTTGTTTGACTGACAGGTGATCTCTGGGATGTGCAGTACAGAAACATAGCAGTGCTGAAAGCCTCCCACCCCCCCCTTCACCTCCTCCACCCCACCCCAGAGCTGTAGGCTTACTGCTCTTGCTCTCTCTCTCTGTCTATTTTTATCTCTAGCTCTTCCTCCTCCCTGGCAGGCTATTTTCAGCTATAGTCCCTCCATCAACCCCCCATCTCCTGTGTTAGTAAATGCTTCTCTTCTCTTCTCTTCTCTTGTCCTCTACCTCTTTAATCTAAAAAAGCAGCCAATGTCAATGTCAACAGGAACATGCAGCAAAAAAGAGGAATGAATGAAGGTAAATGGAGGGATGAATGTTGAAGGGGTGTCCATGTTCCCTCTCTTCCTCGTTGCTAATGTAATGAAATGAGCTGTTGTTGACTTTCTCCTCACCCATCTAACTTCCTTTCCACCCAGTGATCTACTTTCAGTCTCTCTCGCTTGCTCACCCTCCTCCCTCTGTCTCCTCTCTCTCTCTCTCCCTCTCTCCCTCCCTCCCTCCCTCTCTCTCTCTCTCAGCATTCATTCAGCAGCTCAAAGAGCGTCACAGACACTCCCGCATACGCACACACACACACAAACCTGCCAGTGACTCTTAGACAGTGAATATTAGCTGTCTGACCAGCAGCTGTTTCTGGCCGCCTGTCTTGTCCGTTTTGTGTGTTTTCAAGCAAGGAGGGATAAGAGGGCAACATGTGATCCCTGGCTGTTCATTTTTCTGGGAGGATTCTAACGCGCTGCTCGTCTTCTCCAGCTCAGCCTTCCTCTCCTCACATTTCCTCTTTTTTTTCCTTTTTTTTTATTATACTGCTCTCTCCCTCTCCCTCCTTCCTTCCATTTCCCTCTCACTGTCATTCTCTCAGCTCTTCCTTCTAATTTTGGAAGCATGGAACCTCGGGGAGCGCTCTCCCAAAGCTATTTACGTCCTTGCCTCTCCTCCTCCTCCTCCTCCTCCTCCTCCTCCTCCTCTCCTCTCCCTCTCGTCGGCCAGGAGGAGAACAGCATGAGGATCCTTTGATGCACCAGAGCAGGGGAATTCGGCTTCTCCTCGTCTCTGTATTTTTGTTGTGTTGTTGGCTGTGGGAAGCAGCAAAGAGGCTGCAGCTGCTCCGCTCTTGAACCGATCCCTTCCATCACTTCTCAGCTTATGGAAACGCACAATATTTCCTGGCAAGCAACCAGATTTCATTGATTCCCTCCTGGTCTTGGTTTCATAGTTGGTGGTTTGGTGGTTGGCAGAGACTCCGAGAGGGTTCAGTGCACCAGAGGAAACTTTTTTTCTACCATCTGCAACAGTGACTGGTACACTTCAAAACACACCAGCCACTGCCACCATCTCAGGAGCTGGCGAAGTGTTTCGCATGAATCAGGACTCCAGGTGATGTAGACAATACTAACTGACCAGGAAGTCATATTTCAGGTCAACCGTATTTCCTAAATTTGAACTTCTGATTTTGATTCACTCCTCAAGCTTCACAGAAGGGGTGGATCTCTGGAACCTGAAGTTGAGACTACACCATTAGAAAAGAGGATGTTGTCGAAGTGTCAGTGACTGGTTGTCACAGCACAAACTGAAGCCAGAAACAGCAGAAGCTCCGAATCAGTCTGGAGACTGGAGCCTAACTGGGCTGTCTTTCTTGGATTACACAACAAAATCTCAGAGGAGTTTTTTTCTGGATTTTTTTTTTTTTTTTTTGGATGGAATTCATGCCAATTCTAACAATTTATGTTATTTTACAATAAAGGAAGTTTTAAATTTAACCAGTCCTTTTGAAAGCACACTTCAGTGTTTGTTTCCACCTGTCCTTGACAACTTGAATCCTAAACTAAGCCATGGCGGCATCTTATAAGAGAAACTGACTGGTATTTTATTTTTTTATTTATTTATTTTTTTTTTGCGTGACAAAATAGAACGCTGCCTCTTGTCTTGGCATGCTGTTGCGTCCCACGGTGTCAGGATTGTGCGCCATGTTGCAGACCATCTATGAGACTGAGTCCTGTTTTTCCTCTGCTAGCACAGACAGTCACCACCAGCCTCTGGAGCTCCTGACTGGCAACAGGGGCTCCAGCACTGCCATGCCCACCACCGGTGAGTCATATCTGGGAAGGAGGTGTGTGTCTGTGAGTGCGTGTTTGTGTGTGTGGTACAGGTGTCTGTTAAAAACTTTTTTTAGGTTTTAGGTTTTTGCTGAGCCTTTTCACAATATTTTTTATGGTGTATCACAGAAGCCGTTGTCATGCGAAGTGCCAGTGGATGGTTGTAAACACGAAAAAAAGGATGTGTGTATGTGTGCGTGTGTGTGAGATGTGGGTTAAAGACACTGTGTGAGGAGACAGGTCCATGCCAGTGTTCTTAAAACCACAGGAAGTTAGTTAGTTAGTGTTGTTTGGGTCTGCTGATGTGGCCTGCTTATCGACACGGCCAGCAGTTGTAGCAGCAGAGGTGACTGTGACACACACACAGCTCATGGATGCAGGTTAGGTACTTTAAAAACCCTCGGAGCCCCAATTGCTGCATTTTCGGTCAGAATTTATTCTTCTCCTCAGAGCACTAGCTTAGTTTGATTTGAATCCACATACACGTGCACCTTAGTCAGTTTGTCAGTGTTAAGTGCTGCGTTCAGCCAACTCTCCTTTACACTTGTTAGTAAAAGGGAGTTGGTTGGTTTAGTAATTTAACTAGTTTCTCACGCATCTGGTGTGTGAGCTGAGAAATTCTGTGGCAAGTTCAGTGACGACACACGACTGCTAAAAAATCTGAATATCTGTTGTTCAGGTTTAGGTGGAGTATGGTCCGATGAATAATGTGGTTACTGAAGTGAGGTGAGCTAGGTTTGGAGTCTGGCTTGATGCCACCTCTTGATGCCAGCAGGTTGTTATTTGGTACAGGCAAGACGCACATTCACTCTAATCTTATTTTTGCAATTGCAGTGTTGGCTCACTGGCAAACCCAGGTCAGTGTATATATATGTGTGTGTGTTCAAACTTCACAGGCTCACACAGACTCACACAGTACACGGATGTTGTAGGGTGCTCTGTAGCTGCAGCTTGTGTTTTCTTAGGTTGCATTTGCTCTTTACTAATACTGATCAAACAAATTCCATAAAGCTGGTTATTCATTTTGTGTGACACTGATGTGTGTTTGCAGACAACTGCTTATGTAAAAACAATAATGGCTACAAAGCCAATAACAACAAAACAGTTCAAATCAGCAGTCAAATCAATTCAGATCACACTTTTACAGAGAGTCATTCATTTGGTCTTGGACTACAAAATACATCTTACTGTGGAATAGTATGTTTTTACTGTTCAAACTTGCAAACAGTTTCCTGTTTACACATTCATCAGATACAGAGAAATATTCATTTGGAGTCACATTTCTGTCCACACAACAAGTGTAAGATCAATACTTATTTTTATTTTTTATCTTTGTTTGTCTCTTTTTTTGCTGTCCACCAACTGATGAATGAAATATCTGGCTCTTTAGCCGCTAAATGCTCCACTATGTTCACCAGCTAGTTGCTAACTTTTCCTGTCTGCTCTTGGGCACTGGCCACATTGCTTATAGTTGGTTCATGAGGCTAATGAGAATGTTAAGACTGAATCAAAACATGAAGGCTGAAAGAGGCTAAAGTTCACCAAACAGCTGAAGGGAGCTGCAGAGTTGGATGATACTAATTTCTGGTTCATCACAATGAGTGACCCCCCCCCCCCCCCCCCAGTGATGGGGATGTAAAACACTGCAAGCCACCAGTTACTTCACACTGGAAGAACTTCAGCAAATCTACCCAGGGGAGAAATCTAGTGAAGCTGGCAGTGTATGTGTGAAACAAAATACACTACACAAAGTCACATGCCAGCAAAAAATGCCACTAAAATGAGTTAGTTGCAAAAAGTGCCTACTTATTCACAAGTCATACATAAACCAAAAAAAAAAAAAAAATACCCCACTATTCATGGGAAAGTGCAAAGAATGTCAGCTTTGGACATTCTTTGCACTTTCAATAATTGCTTAAGTACAGCCACAGTGATTCTTCCTCAGGCTGAGAATCGGGTGGTTTATCCATGATGATGATGTCGCTGTGTGAGCGCTGAGCTACACCCGTCGTTGGCTTCTGCTCATGCGCTGCACAAAGGTCAAATGTGTGATTGTGGCAGCCTGGTGAATGCATTGCATGGGCATGCCTTCACAGTGGTGAGGATGAAAGAAGTGGGGGGGTGGACGTGGCTGATCAAAGGAGGTTCAATTACAGAAGAGAAGTAATGGTGAAATAAAATCAAAAAAACTATATATATCGTTTTATGGCCCAAAATTGTTTGTAGTTTCAGTCGTTAAGTAAACAGAAATAACAAAAAAGTAATTTAACTACGTGAATCACTGCAGATAGGAATGTGGTTGAGCTACAACGAAGAAACTACTAGTTTAATTACATGTAGTTCACTACTCCCCAACACTGTCCCCTGGACATTATACATAGCTGTTTGGACCATTGTTTAAATAAGATCATTGATCAGTACATACAACAGTGTAACCGATACTGTGTAACTGATTCAATCAGGCGTTGATAAAGACACTGAGCATCGACAGACAGTATCGGTGGATAACCTACAGTCTGTGTAGCCCATGATACTTCTGACCCACCCCCTGTCTCTAAAGCAGTGCTACAAATGTGACTCCTCTCGCTCTAAGCTTCTAATTTGTCTAAAGTACACACACCCATTATACTATTTTTACCACACTCTCCGTCTTGCTCTGTCTTTTCTTTCTCCCTCTCTGTCTCTCTCTCTCTCTCTCTCCTGGCTTTTTTTAGAGTGTTTTGCAGGGCTGACGTCATAGTGCCTATTTTCTTTTAGCAACGCGGAATGAACAAGACAGGGAGAGAAAGAAGAGAAAAGAGGAATATTGGTTTCCAGAAATACCTCCCAGCAGCAGCAGCAGCAGCAATTTGAAGCAGGAGTAATAGAAACAGAGAAAGAGGGAGACAAAGAGAGAAAATTCATCCAGCCTGGACTTTAAAATACATACCTTTGTCTTCCTTCTTCGTGTCTTTATGAACCAAGCCTTTTTTTCAATATTAGCAGCAACAAATCTTGGCCAGCACTTAGTGTAGCATTTCTCTGGATACAGGCTGGATCTTTAAAGCAGGCACACATAACCTTCCTGTCAAAGGCACACGTTGGAAATTCCCAGTTGGTGGATTGTAGTACAGCACTGGTGCATTCCAGTGGTCCGATACCAAAATAAAAGTCCTTACTTCATTTGTGGAAGATTCTCTAGTAACTGAAGCCGTGCACATGTGATGTGTCACAGTCATATGTTCATCAGCTTATCATTCATATAATTTATCTGTCACATCATTTAAATTTGAGTAGTTCTGGATCATTTCTGTTTTGTTCATGCTTTTTATTCAAACAGGAGGTACAGTAGGTCTTTGGACAATATTTTACCTGTCATGAGTGAATTGGCTGTAATATCAGCTGGATGTTATAGCAGGGGCGGCACGGTGGTGCAGTAGTTAGCACTGTCTCCGGGTACTCCGGCTTCCTCCCACAATCCCCAAAACATGCACAGGTTAGGTTAATTGGCTACTCTAAATTTCCCATAGGTGTGAGTGTGTGCGTGTGTGGTTGTCTGTCTTTGTGTGTCGGCCCTGCGATTGACTGGCGACCAGTCCAGGGTGTACCCCGCCTCTCACCCATAGTCAGCTGGGATAGGCTCCAGCTCACTCGCGACCCTGACGGATTATGTGGTAGAAAATGGATGGATGGATGATTATAGCATCTTCAACACACATGGGTAAAACCATTATTTTTAGCCTTTTTTTCTGTGATTATCAGCTGTAACTGTTGGCTGTTTCACGGATTTTCTCTCTGGTTCATTTTTTTAGTTGGAAAGACGTCCGGAGGCACTGTGGACTTTTTCAGTCCTTGTGAATTTACTTTCTCCGGAGCAAATGAAACACTTCTAGTGCTGAATGACGTGTTAGCGTGACGCATACAGAGTCATATTAGCACCAAGGAGTAATCAGCAGTCTGTGCTCATCTCTACCAGGATTTACTGACTGGTCAAACTGGATGGATTTTTTATTTTTTATTTTTTTTACTGCATCTGTCCTGATGCATGACTTACTGTGTGTAACTGCAGCGAGCTATACTCAGTTAGACTGATATGATTGACTGAAAGGTTGCCTCAGCCCCGCCTCCTCGTCAGACTGTACGTTAGTGTGAATGTGTGTGTGTGTTTACCAGACTATAAATGTCTTCAGTTTGACGTCAGACCCTGGCTGCTGTGGAATGCTGCTCTCTTGCCAAACGGACTGTTGTACACACACTCACAGACCAGTCTCTCACATACACACACACACACACACTGAGGCAGTGTGTGTGTGTTGAAGTGGAAGGGGAGACACGTGCGTCACAGTGAAATGCCAGAATATTTGTTTAGGTAATTTAGATGTGAGTGGCTGCACACATATACACAGACACACACATGCACACACAGACACACGGCCTTGTTTATCCCTGGCTCTCACTTTTTTGGTTTTAACCAACTTTTTCTGTGACTTTTTTTTTTTTTTTTCAGTGACGGAGCTAACTTAACGGTCACAAACCACAAAATCTGAAACTGGGCTGCTTCTTTGTCAGTGTGTGTGCTTGTACTTGTGTGTAAGGGAATAATAATCTTTTCACCCCACAAGATTTTGTCGGCAGTAAAATCTGAGCTTGCAACCTTTATATTCACTGTAGATACTGTACATGTTTCTCATGTCACGGGCTGAGGTCAGAGGTCAGGTTGGGATTAAAGACAGTAAAGATTTGAAAGGATGAAATCTGTCCTCCTCTAACTGGTCATAATCCTCTAGAACAGAGCTAATCATCTTGGCCTTATTGTGGATGTTGGTGTTTGATTAGCTTCGAACCCACGTGGGACACGAAAGCAGAAGGGGTGTGCCAGAGAATGGGAAGTGACCAGTCAGAACACCTTCGTAAAGAAGGGTCAGAGATCAGACTACACAGCAAGAATATCCTAATTGAATTTCCTCCTTGGCCAGCAGACAGGAAATATCCTGACGTCGCAACACGTTGCAGTGTGCGGCGTCTTTCAGGAAGTAGTCTGATTCCATAGCGTAATCACCCATGACCAGGAGAGCCTACTTGCCAGAGGCCTATGGCAGGTCAGGGTCACTGCCCTGCTCAGGGGCACATTGATAGCTGCTGATGGTGATAAGTTGGTAAAACCTCCGTCTGTCTGTCTACCGGTATGTTTCTCTCTCTTTCTTTTTCTCTTTCTCTCTTTTTTTTTTGTTTGCCCGGTCTGTGTTAGTATGTTAACCTGTTGGCCCTTGACTTGTTGATCCTCCGTGCTACAAAAAGCCAACCTAAAGAAATAGTTCAAATGACATTATATGCTCACTTACACACACACACACACACACACACACACATTCAGTGATCAGTCTAAGCTGATTGGAGCAGCTAAGCTGATTGGAGTTTCCGATCTGAGTGCTGCTGAGTCCCAGCAGAGGAGCTGAAGTGGTCTCAGACTTTTGGACCCCACTGGACTTAAATCTTGTTAAAACCTGAGTGCGTTTCCATTCACCTGCACATTTTCAGTTTGCACATTAAAAAGCACGAAATGTTGTGAATGTGAACAAAAACAATTTCATAAAAAAATAGTTTTTGCTTGGCTGAAGTGGAAAAAGGTTGATGTATCAATAAAGACAAAGTGACACAAAGTGCAAGTAGCATGTAGCTTAACTGTCCACCAGAGATTTGTATGGTTCAAAAAGGAGCGAGTAACCCTCCTCCTTTATACATAAAGCAGACATAAATGTCACATTACCATCATGTTTCCACACTGCTTTCATTTGTTTGAATCTTTTATTTACATCATCTTGTTGCATCTCTTCTTCTGCAGTATTCAAATGCCATCTGACATGAGAATTAGCGCCACCAACTGTTAAGATTTTGCCTTACTCCTAATATCTGCACAACAGTAGATTAAAAAAAGCATTAATTTGTATTTTCTTTTGCTGATTTTTTTTTTTTCGGTGTTCATGATTTACATACATGAATTCGTGTTGTGCTAAATTTGGATGGAAACGACTCTAGAGAGGGTGGTGAAGAAAATTAGTCAGTAAATCCATTTTCATACATGAAAATGATGCATGCATCAAAATAAAGTCATGAGGACTGTGAATCCTGTAACACTGACGCAAAGCACAGTCATTGGCAGCATGCGTGACTGTCAATAGTCAGTGTCCCAAAAACATAGTGTATTTTTTAGGTCACCGTCAAGCAAATCTACCCACTTGACCTCCACCAGCTGCTTGCACCAGCTGTTTGTAAATTCAAACTTAGCCTGGTTCTGACATAAGTGTTTACTATGTTGAGTTTCATGCATGGCTAAATGAAAACAGGTTGCCCCCTCACAAACTGGTAAGAAGAAATACTTATTTGAAATAAGTATAATAACTGAGAGTAGCTAACTGAACTAACAAAATTGACATTACCTTACTAGTAAAGGTGTGGAAGAGTAATATAAAATATAGTCGACATATTTTACGACATATCTGACCTGAAACATTCTAAATGCTGTTTAATAATGATGGCACAGCTTACACCGAATTATAAAATATGCCATAACATAATTACTAAATGAGCAAATAATGTCATGTTAGGTTAACTTAATTGAATATTTCCTTCAGTCAGCACTGTGGTAGGCCTGGTAGTAATATTCCTCAGGCCTCCTTTGGTGCTCTTTGGCCAAGTTTAATCTCACATTTCTGTGCAGTTTTATCTAGTTTTGTGAGCAACAGTGTTTTTTTTCTTGGACGCCGTCTGTGGAGGTTGACTTAATACAATGTCTTTCGTACTGTCTGAATCACGGAGTCACTGAAACACCAATTTCCACAGATAATTCTTGTGCCAAGTCAGACGCACCTCACAAATTGCGGAAATACGTAATTGTGCGTGGCGCCATCCTATTTTGGTAGTATGGCTCTTCCTATTCCTCCTAAACACTGCTGCAGCTGTGTTTCAGCTTATGTGCAGTAGTCTACTGATGCTCTAACCCTCTCCCATCTTTAAAAAATCAGGTTTCTTACTTGTTCAGGCAGGTCATTACCATGTACAGGGGTGTACACAGTTTGTCATATATGGTAAATACAACAAATGCCTACATTTGCAAAGCTTTTGGGCCCTTTTGGTAATTTTTGGAGTTTATTCTCTCTTCCTGTTTTCATAGTTAATTACATTTGATTGGACACAGCGCTACAGAGGTTTCCTAACATTCAATTTACATTCCTAAAGAAACTAGCCAATAGTTAGTAATATTTTAGGAAGGATGTTCAAGCTTAGTAATGCATCTATGAATAGCTGGCACAGCTAAATCCAGGAGACCACACAATACCAGACAATCACAGCAGGAATGTTCCCAAACACTGAAGCTTTTATTCCACTGGCAGACGTGAAAGGTGATGAATTCTTGCTTGCTGAGTTCCCATATCTTTCATTCCACCAGGTGAAATGTCAGCTAATGCGGCTCTGTTGCCTGAAGCAAGAAATCAATATTAATTTGTCATACAGATTAGCCCAAGTGGCTGCCACAAATCCAAATCAGTGCAAAGTAGCACATTTGTCCCTGATTGAAAGGGGGGGGGGGGCTGACATATTTGGTTTTTAACAGTTCCCACTGTATTACACTAATTTCTGTAAAGACAGAGTGCGCTGCTTCTTTCTGCTATACTGCTTTCTTTCTTCAATTTCCACCTTATGGCTAAAAATAACAGCAGCGTTCATGTGTATGGCACATTTAAACATAAACTGCAGTGTCCTTTAGCCCAGCCACAGTGAATATAGGCTAGGCTAATGCCAAGGTAACATTAGGAAAATTCTAAGTCAGTGTTACCCAGTGCTGGGCTGTGACGGGATGCTGGGTTCCTCATTTTCTTAAAACAATATCACAGCCTATTTGAATAAAATGGGAACTGCCTTTGTGTGTGTGTGCGCAAAGACTGATGTAATAGTGCGCTGTATCCCTGTCAACATTTTCCAGAGTAATCAATCACTCTCTCTCTGTTTCTCTCTCTCTCTCTCTCTCTTCCCTGCAGTAGTGGAGGTGAAGAGCAGCCTCCCATCGGGCATGCAGAGCCCAGTAGGAACAGCAAGCGAGCACAGAGGAGGAGGTGGAGAAGGTGGTGAGTGGGGAGTCCTCTAAGAGTCCTTGAGGTGGGGTGGGCTCGGGGAGGGGGGGGGGGGGGGTCCAGGTTTCCAAAAGGGAAATGATTCAGTGGGTTGAATGCTTCCTAAAAGTAGATCAGTGGCATGTCGAAGAGGTTTTAGGGGATTCGAAGGATCCTTGGGGTGGGTTCAAGTGTTACGTAAAGGAGCTCTTCAACACCAATCAAAGATCTCTAGAACTACAGTGAAATAGTTAGTCCTCTAAGTACCTCAGTTCTGTGCAGTAGATGTATTGTATGTGTATTTGCATGTATTGTACATGATCAGGCCATATTGTGCTTATATAGAAGACTAAGTCTTTCTTGAAGGTCCTAAAGTATCCCAAACCGACCACTCAGAGGTCTTGTAGCATCCATGTGTTATTTCCAGGCTCACATTAGCTATGGTGTAGCTTACACTGTATCTACAGCCCTAATCCATTAATGTACAAGTATAAACACAGCTGTACATAGAGGCTTTCTTGTTTACATTCTTGGTGTCACAAGATGCTTTAAAGCAAGATTATATAACTTTAAAAAAAAATGAAATGCAGTGGACAGTTTCGGTTCTGAACTAGCGAGCTAAACATTAGCTGTACAACATATTGTTGGTCCCCGGAGCAGCTGACAGTGTTGCCACGTACCCCTTAAGGCTAATGTTATCAAGTATACTACTGATGACAGATTAAAAGTGACAGTTAAAATCTCACCTCCAGTTCTCACTTAAGAATCGACAACCCACGAAGACCATTTCCTCATCCAGACTTGTTTAACCTTCTGCTTTTGTTGCAGAATATTACTAACTTCACAGCCAGGGGTTGCACCACAGTCTCCTTTTTGTTTAGATCGGCCTCCCCATTAGATCATGTGAGGTGGTGCATTGCTCCCTTTGGCGCAATAATCTTAATACTCTCTAGTAGTATGTCACACACCATTATTCTCAAATCTTGTAGTGTGTGTGCATGTTTGAAGTTTGTCTTCATGTGCGTGATGCAACCTAATTTCAAAATTGGTTAAGCTTTTACAATTCCTGTAGTCTGAGCCTGGTTTTAGGGTTGCTCTTTGGTGTGTTGGAAGCCCTTCCAGAGGACCTTGGTGGTCTCTGAGAAGGATCATGGGATGTGGTCTTAATTGGCCTTTACGAAGGCATAACGATACTTTGAGCAGGTTACAGTGGTCTCACTGGTCTCTTGAGATGGTTTCACAATAGTTCCAGTAAAGTTGGACTAATTCGTTTCCAAATTGTAGGCAGTCACTGCATTAGATTTACCTTAGAACCCAGCTAAGTGGGTAACCATCCTGGTTTGGAGAGCTTTCCTCAAGCCACTTTTGCTGGCAGAGAAGTAAGATAGTTAAAGTTAGAACATGAAACATGATGCAGAGAAAAGCAAAAGGGACATGATGAAAAAGCAACAAAATTAGCAATTTAGCGAGGATGAGTAAAGTTGACCTCTTGTCTATTGCTGCTTTTCCAGGTGGGGGTCCAGGAGAAGGCCCAGGAGGAGGAGGAGGAGGAGGTCCAGTGGACCTGCGGACAGAGCCCAGGGTGGGGTCTCTTTCTGGGGGTGCAGCGGCAGTGGACACAGCCATGAGAGAGCAGCAGCTCCAGCAGGAACTGGTGCTACTTAAACAACAGCAGGAACTTCAGAAACAACTGCTGTTTGCAGAGTTCCAGAAAAAACACGAAGTGCTAACAAGACAACACGAAGTCCAGCTGCAGGAACACCTGAAGGTAGCTAGTCACGTAGTCACTGAGTTAGTGTCAGAGCCTACAGTATGAGCTAATTGACAGAACAGCAACCTTCAATACTGACTCTCATCTGTAGTTTGTTGGTTAATTAGTCATCCCAAGAGTCATTCAGTAAAGTGTGTGCGTGTGTGTAAGCAACAACAGGAGCTGCTGGCAGCAAAGAGGCAGCAGGAGCTGGAACAGAAGAGGAAACTGGAGCAACAAAGACATGAGGAGCAGGAAAAACAGAGACTGGAGCAACAACTGCTGCTGCTGAGGAACAAGGAGAAAGGCAAAGAGAGTAGGTTATGCTCCTGCTTACTGATATTGCTACCATGATGTCCACATGTCTGCTCTGTGTCTGCAGGTTCATGTAGTGTGTGCTGATTGCTGTCTGCATGTGTGTGTTTTGGAAGGTGCCATTGCCAGTACCGAGGTGAAGCTGAAGCTCCAGGAATTCCTTCTCAGTAAGAAAGAGCCTGGTCCCGGTGGACTGAACCATTCCTTCTCCCCAAAGTGCTGGTGAGGATTATGAGAGCTGATCCTGTCCCTGGACAGATCAGTCACATCAGTGTCACATTTCCTCAGCTTTATTCTGGGAATGTTTTCTAAATTTATCATTTTAAGGTTAATACAGGCTGCATTCCTAGTTATTTAACTGGCAGCGACAGCTATTCTATCCAACCTGCCTCTAAAGCCGTAGTTCAGGTGACCAAGCCATCATGTCAAGTAGACCTTTAATACATTTTTGTCTGACTCGCTTGAAAGCTGTTAGAGTAAGTTTCCTAAAAAGAGGAGGCAGCTGTGTGCAAGGAGAACAGAACAGGAGACAGAGCACATTGTTGAGAAGCACCTGTGCTTACAGTCCTCTGACGCAGACTCTCTATGGTCGATCAGAAAGAAAGTCTTTTACCCACAGAATTAAGTCACCATTAACCCCAAGATCAATGAGTCTTTGTGAAAGGACGAGTTAAAGGCTGACCACACAAATAAAACCCTGGCATATCATTTAGCATAACATTTAGCATAACATTGCTAACACAATCAGCAGCGCATCATATGTAGGCAAACTGAAATTGGTTGTAGTGCCTGGCCAGATATGAAGTTAGATGACTAACCAGAACTCTGTCCATGGTTTTGCAAAGAACAGAAATAATTGATATTGGTCGAAAGTCTTTAATCATACCTGCAGTTGACTCTTTGGGTGCTGGATTAATTTTCTGTGCGTGTTTAACCTTAAAAATCTTGTGAATACAGTTTTTAATTGGGGGGGGGCAGGAAAATGTGCTGTATAAATGGGAAAATGTCACAGATTAGACAGTATCATTCCTTCAGATTACAGTAAGTATTTTTAGTTAGTGAGGTTTACCAGAACTCAGAACCTGCGTAGCCTCACATGAGTGGCTCCTGTAGCTGGGACGCAAACTCATCCATTATTTTAGTCAGTTGGAACTTCATATATTTGAAAGAAAACTGATTACTAATCTGAGAGTTTATCTGATGTGATGGCAGTGTTAAATGGTCACATGTCTGAATAAGCCTGAGTCACTTTTACATAACGGCAGTCTTACTAGGTCGGACCTAAAAATGTTTTAGATCAGTTTCAGCGTGGTATAAGTGTGAATGCTGTCAGATTAACATGAAGAACTACATGCACAGAGAAGGATTTAAAGCTTTAAAGTCTTCTTTCTTTTTTTCTTTCTTTCCTTTGTTAAAAGTTACCTCAGCTTGAAGGGGCGGCCTTCATAAATTCAAAGACCACCGTTCACAGAAACACTGTGAATATGACAATGTTAAGTTTAGGAGAGGAGCATTGGATCCCCTCTGTCTGAATGTAAAGGCATCACTTTAACAGACAGATGAATGTAAAGTGTTTGTCTGAAAAGGGTGTGAGGTCTGAATAGATGGCGTGATGCCGTGTCCAGTTTATTTTAGCCGTTCCAACTAAGCATTGGAACACAAAAAAAAAAAGTCAGATTTTAGTGTCGGTCCTTGAGAAGGTTTTTCCTAAATCCATCATTCAACAACGTTGTGTAGTAATACAGGAAGAAAGTAAAATATTTCCACTCTCACAGTAACAGGAAATAACAGGAAAGGCATTCGAGGAAATGTAGGCAATGACTAAAGGAGGCAGAGAGACACTGAGCAGGCTGACGGAAAACAACCTTTGGTGCAACACTTCACCAGTTAATATTGTGGAATTATTTTTCCAGCCAGCTAACTGGCTTTTTGATTTGTGTTTGTTTTTGTGTGCGCGTGTCTGCAGGGGAGCCCAGCACACCTCCCTGGAGCAGAGCTCTCCTCCGCAGAGTAACACCCCAGGAACTCCTCCTTCCTACAAACTGCCCCCACTGCTGGGGAACTATGAGAGCAAGGATGATTTCCCGCTCCGCAAGACGGGTAGGAGACACAGACTGAGGCAGGGAGGCAAATACAGACAGAGGGAGGATGTGTGTGTGTGTGTGTGTGTGTGTGTGTGTGTGTGTAATTTGTCACTTTCCATGTAAAAGTAGTTTGACGAAAGTCTATGCGGAGGAAGAGTGTGGAGTGTGGTGTGTTTATATATATTCATGTGTATGTATGTGTGTGTGTGTGTGTGGATATGTGTACTTGCTTTGATGACTCAGTCTGACTCACCAGTGAAGAGGTAGCTCAAACTGAGAGATAAAATACACACACACACACACACACACACACACACACTGTTTCTTGTTATATCTGACACCATGTGAAAGCATGTTCTCCCATGTGAGGTCAAAGGTCAGGCCCTGGACCTGGATCTGTCCGTACAGGTGCCTTCGCTGACCACTTCTATCGCTGTGTCTGTCAAGCTTTCCATTCTTACATGGTACACATGCAGATTACACTGATGATGGTAACAGAAATACCATCAAAATGCAAAGTCATTTCTTAAACAGTAAACGTGTTTCCACCTGTCTCCTTTGTGCAAATTTTCAATTTGCAAATAAAAAAAATCTTAGAGTTTGGAAATTAATGAAAACATTTTTATCTGTGTCTGGGCCCAGGTTGCAGGGGCTACTGCCACCATGCCACTACAGAGTGGGGTTCAAACCCACAACCCAGAGAGATTGAGTCTCGTGTTCTACCAACTGAGCTAACCGGACGGCCTGAAAAGTTTCCTGACTTTTTCTCATAGCAACTCTTTATATTAGCAGGCCCATTGTATTATATTAAATCCGTTATAGTGAGTACATAGTTAAAGGAATGTAAAAATCTCCCACACTTTTTCATAAGTCATTCAATCACTGATGTTTTTGTTGAGCTGACAGCATCAGGCTATTAATTATTAATATTTCCACACACAGTATAGACCTCCTCTTGTGGGATGACTACACGCATGAAGTTCTAGAAGTGTCTTCTTTTCAACCAGTAGTCCAAGTTCAGCAGCGGAAAGCACTTTCTTTTGCGCCCCACTGTTTTCCAGACATGCACATATGAAAACAGCGCACCATCAGGTCTTATTTAGCAGCACTTAGGCAAATCAGATGAACTGCAGTTAGGCTTATTTACATCTGCAGTTCTGTATTCGTAGTAATTACCCTGCTAAAATGAAAATTTACGATGTCACGCTTATTAAATGTCCTCTCATGTGTCCTGGGACACTGTATCCAGGCCCCTGCAGCCTTATACAAGTTAATGAAAACAGATGGATTTATAGCATACATTTAAAATATGGCCATTTATACCACTTGTGTCCCAGTCCCTGAGTGTTGCTCAGTCAGAGACTGTTTAGGCAGCATAAAGCCTGGGTGCTCTTTTCTCTCCCTGCTCTTTGCTCTTCACCTTTACTTTTAGAGTTAAATTACCTTAAGATACACCTACTGCAGCTGCTCATCCGGCAATCAGACTAGCCAGCCAATATGTGCAGCCAGCCAAAATGTAATGTAGGATTACAGCAGTCTCCTGCTGGCAAATCACCACTCACCTCAACATAACCCCATTAAACACTCTGCCAAACAAAACACTGCACTTTGCTATGAAATATATAACACAAGAGATACAAAAACACAAATTATATGTCGAGAAAACATAAAAATGAGAACACAAGATTAAAAATCGACAATACGCACAAGCAGCTACACTGACATAAACTGTGTTTCCCTCTTTTGCCTACATTAAAAACAGACTGTAATATAACACTGTAGTGTTCAAGTGACCATTTATTCTTTTGGCTCCAAACTTAGCAGTTTTCACCCCCCCTCCTCTCTCTCTCTCTCTCTCTCTCTGTCTCTCTCGTCCAGTTTCGGAGCCTAACCTGAAGGTGCGTTCGCGGTTGAAGCAGAAGGTGGCGGAGAGGCGGAGCTCTCCACTTCTCCGCAGGAAGGATGGAACTGTCATCAGTACCTTTAAGAAGAGAGCCATAGAGATATCAGGTGAACACACATACACAACAACAAGTATGTACTCAATACAGAGGTATTCAACTCGCTCTAAATAAATAAATGAAATTCTTCAATAATAAATTACATGTTTTATTGATTAACTTGAGGATGAATTCCTCTCTGTGTGTGTGTGTGTGTGTGTGTGTGTGTGCTTGTGTCCCTCGACCAGTCTCCTCTCTCTGTAATAGTGCTCCGGGTTCAGGTCCCAGCAGTCCCAACAGTTCCAATACAGCTATTGCCAATGGCAACACGGGATCGGTCCCGAACATACAGACTGAGGTATGCACACGGGGGCTGGTTTCATTTTCACAGTCATCCATTCATTTCCTCATACTGTACACCACACAGCTCAAGCATGCCCCCTACAGTTCATTGTTGTTTCAGAAAAGTCAAGTCAGTTTGGTTGTGGTGCACATTTTAAAAAACAAGTGCTGACCAAAGTGATTCTCTGTGAATCTCTTTGGGTCTGTAACACTTTTCTGTGCTCAGTTTAACTTGCAGCGTTTTTGTATTTGGTTGTGTTTTCTGTTTTTGCAGAGGGTTTCTGTGTTTGGTTATGTTTCTGTTTGGCAGCACAGTCTGTGTTTGGTCACGTTAGTAAAGATGCTTTCTGCATTTTCCTGTTTGTTTCCTGAGTTTGTTAAATGTTAAGGCAGAATCAAAGGTGACACCCAGATTTCTTGTGTGTTTATGGACATTTGAAAACTGAGGCTCAATAAAACTGGAAAAAAAAGATCAAGTGTGTTGCTCAGTTTTAGGAGGAAATATATGTGCACGTCACCAGTGTAGAAATGATAAAGAGATGAGATGGCAGGAAGTTATTAAGCATCTAGGTGGATCTAGGTTTGGTTTTTTGATTAAAGGTTGAATGATGTCACGCAGGAGGACGGGACATAAGCATTGACCAGGGAGATGGTTGAATGTGGATAAAATACTGGAGCCCAGTAATATCAAATACTTTGTTAAGAGAGCTATATATAATTATGTCCAGTGAGCAAGTAGTAAGCTTCAATGCTAATGATTCATACTGAGTTTGAGTGTTTATTTAATAGTGTAATACTCTTATTGCTAATGTAAGTGTGGTGAAATATACAGTTGTTGTCTTGTTGTTGTCGTGCCATGTTTTTGTGTCCGTGGATAATGAGGCTTGTAGATGTTGAGTCAACAGGCATCATCATTTATCCCAGTGAGTGCAGGTTAACTTTTATATGAGGATGTAAGTCTGAAGTGCAGTGTAAACAAGAAGTGGGAGGACACAGTTGGACAGTTTTGGTTAAACTGGCACGTGTCTGATAGGGATGTGAGACTGAATATGCAGCAATATACAGCAGGGCCCAGAAAATACAGCTCCAGAAAGAGGATTCAGAGGATGAAATGACTTGATGTGAGAGAGATACTGTCAGTAAATGTTAAAAACAGTGGTTTCCATAGCAACCCATATCAATCTACAGTGTAACCCTCAGACCGCCCTCTCTAAGACTCCCCAGAGCAAGACACCTAAACTAACCAGTCCGCCCTTGTGTCTTCTGTCTGTCTGCAGCTGAGATCTCTCCATCAGACTCTGGGGGCTGATGGGACATTGAGTCCTCTGAGTCTCTATACCTCGCCCTCCCTGCCAAATATTTCCCTGGGGCTCCCTGCAAACACACACATCACGGTTGGTCCGCTCAACACACACTTTCACCTCCACAAAAACACACACTGTAAAAAATGCATGTAAACTGGTGCCTTTCCAATGAAATGTCAACAGTATCTTCATAATATTCTTCCAGTACATGTTCAGGCTATTGGATGTAATAGTTTACAATATGATCATTCAGAGAATCCTTTTGAACTTACTCTACACTAGTTATTTTACAACCTGGGGCAAAGGATATCCAGTAACCTGCAGTTACTACTTTGGCCAACACAAAAATGGCCACCGAAGTGATCGTGTACTGTGCGGTAACCATAGTAACAGCCATCTCCCCCTCCAGGCCCCCCAGAAACTGTCTGCCCAGCAAGAGGCAGAGCGTCAAGCCATCCAGTCACTGCGAGGTGGCGGAGGTCTAACAGGGAAGTTTCTCTCCACATCCTCTCTACCTGCAGGTAAGCTTTACATCGCTCATCATTTAATTGATACAGAGTTATCACGCTTCAATTGTTATAATATTATAGATTATGCATGTAAACAATTAAAGTGTGGGGCAGTGTCAATGGCATAAATGGGGAAAGCAAAACAGAATTTCTTTTAAATAGTTCTGAAATTTATTATATTATTTGGATCTTGTAAAGATTTAATAATGTTTCTTTGCAGGGGTGGGGCACGATGCGGAGACCCCACCACCCAGCTCTCATTCTGCCCATTCCTCATTATTACAACATGTACTACTACTGGAGCAGGCCAGACAACAGACTGCTATGCTAGCTGGTACACACACACACACACACAAACACGTGCAGTACTCTGAAGTCCATTGCTAACATCAGGGGCAGTGTCCACCCACAGTGTCCAACTCATTGTCTTTCTGCTATGACCCTCAACCCACTCAGTCCCCATGTACAGCCAGTCGCCGCTGGTAACAGCAGAGAGAGGCGTGTCCAGTGGCATGCGGGCCGTCAACAAGCTGCCTCGCCATCGCCCATTGGCTCGTACCCAGAGTGCACCTTTGCCTCAGTCCCCCCAGGCCCTGCAGCAACTGGTGGTTCAGCAGCAACACCAGCACTTTCTGGAGAAACACTACAAGGTACACCTGTTAACCAACACACACACACACACTTACAAGGTGCACATTCATATATTAACATTAAATTGTGTGTGTAGATACTATCAAAGGGGACTGAACTTCCCAGGCCCCCTCCCACGCACCCAGAGGAGACAGAGGAGGAGCTAACAGAGACCAATGACATGCAGGAGGATGATGGAGGGGCGGGCCCTCACAGGTGTGACATTTCTGATGACCAATTAGTCAGTATCGATGACTGCTTAAGCTTCAGATTCATGTTTTTCCACATATATAATTGTCTGTCCTAATATTTTGACCAATCAGGCTTCAGAAGGAGGGGTCCGATGACAGCACACCCCCCTCTGAGCGACTTGGGGTGCACTTAAAGAGCGAGGAGGAGGGCGGGGGCATGCACGTGAAAGGGGAGAGCACCGAGAGTGAGCTGGACGAAGAAGATGAGGATGAGGACATCATCCAGCTGAGGGAGGGCGACGAAGAGGAGAGGGGGAGCTACACGCAGGTTTGTGTGTAGACACAACGCTTCTCTCTGCGGAGACTCAACGTGATGCGGTCTGCCGTTTTCACATCAGCAGCTCCACACACACACACACACACACACTCTCTCCACATCCGCTTATATTCTGTGACAGTGATTCCCAGCCAGGGGGTAAAATATCTCCACACAATATGTGTTTAGGAGAAAAACAAAACATCCAAATAGGATTACAAATTGGTGTAAATTTCCTGTCTTGTAAGCTACTAGCTTACTGTAGGCTATAGAATACACAACCAACCTGACTCGGTTGTATCGCATCAAATCCACATATTTCTATTGAGAGCACGACTCCAGTTAGCATGCTGTCAGAGAGAAGTTAGCTATAGTTAGCTAAAGGTCGCGGATAAATGCTTTAACTAGTCGAATAACAGGATAAAGGTCATATTCAAACAGCTGGAGTACTTAGGTAAAGTAATGGATTTTGAGAAATTTGAAATGATTATGATGATGAAACACTTTTGTAGTGTTTCTTAACATCCACTTTTCAATCAGTTGGAATAAACACATTTGGGACATGATGGATGTGTTTGAGCTCATCTGGTCCCCGGTGTGGGGGCACGCCAGACGAAAGAAGGCTGGGAAGCACTGCTTTAAGGTTGGTCAGTCTTAAACTCAGGGCATTTTGGTTACACAGCATCATCCCACAGAGGGATGAGTCACACAAATGCATCATCAGCCAACCTCCTGCTGTTTGGTGTCTCACTTTATTTGCTGTGTTGCAGATGTTGCTGTGTTTTAGCGATCTGACTCATCATAGCTAACAGTTGGCCTGTTACTTCCGTCCAAACCTGAGATGGCTTCAGGTGTTTTTCACCTGTGCACAATTGTTCTCACACATAAAAATCCTGAGCTGCAGTGCGTTTGCGTATCACTCTTGGGTATTCGTGTGGTGTTTTTCTCTTATTGAGCTGCTCCTTCAGAGAGCTCATTACATTGCATGTCTATAATCTTCTCTCAATGACAAGTACATGTACTTTTACAGTGTATTTTCCCATCACAGATGAGATTTAGTGTGCTTGACTAACTAGTTTAAATGATGCCATATTCCTACCAGTGTGGTACTCTGACCAGTTAGTAGTGTTCATGTTGTTTCAATAGTGTTGGTGTTCTATATGCACTCTGATCTAAGCAAAACTCTACTTTTAAATGAGTTGCACATTACAACACAAATGATTCCTTCAGACATACAGCACATCAACTTTCTCAGAGACTGAGTAAAGCTCTCTCTTTGTCTTCCAGCCCTAACCTACACATTTTTAAGCTTTTTCCATTGATCTTTTTTCTTCTGCCTCATCGCACCCAGCACACACCTCTGACCTATGTTCTCTGTGGGTGGCATTTGTGCTTGTGGAAAAAGCAGCTTTTATTTGAGGGGATGGTTGAACGGATCTGTCTAAAATGTATGATCACAGTTAACTGGTTAGAAGCACACAAGTCCAGGATGAGTCATCAGGAGAAAGCTTTGACATTTTACAGAAACAGAAAAGGGTGGGATTTGAATATAAAATTGCAGGACACTTCAGCTTCAGTGTGCCTGTTCATTGATTCTACATGTCTCTGGGCTCCGCTCGAGGGATGAAGCCCGTTCTTCCAAAAGATGCTGCCTCAGTAGTGTTTTGATGATGGTGGTGGACAGAGCTGTCAAACACGTCAGTCCAAAATCTCCCCCAGGTACTCACTTGGCTGGAGATTTTGTGACTACAAAGTCCACAGTATATGATTCACATTATTTTCATACTCATCAAACTATATGACCCCAAATGTCCCCTCACAGCATAACAGACCCCCCCCCCCCCCCCCCCCCAGGTCAAGCATTCAGACCTGTACCGTTCTCTTGGTGTACGCCACACTAAACCTAACCCCTGTGCTCAACAATGCACCCTCTTTTAAAGTCACTGAGATCATTTCCTCTTTCACCTTGATACAGAATCAGCTGTTCCTGCTCAGCATGTTAACACATACGCATTTTAACAGAGCATGACTGGATGTTAATTGCTTAGTTCACCTGTGTGGAAGCATCTGCATTTGTTATGTTTCTCCATTGATTTATTCAGATTTTTCCTTTAATTTGTCACCCACCTGTGGACACACACATACGCACACACACGAGAGCCTTGTCGGTGTCCATGCAAGCCAAAACTGAGAGACTTGACACACCTCACACACACACAGTTGTTGACGTTGTGGTGACATCACCGGCTGGTGACTCAACCACTGGACTCACTGCTCTGTGTGTGTTCCTTTATGTCTGTATATCTACAAGTGTGTGTGCTTTAGTGTCCACCCACACATGATGAGTCACCCAGTGTGCAGCAGGGAGCACAGCAACATTCCCTATATATAGACTGTACAGAACATGTGTGTCTGCAATGCTTACACAAACCATAAAACACACACACACACACACACACAGAGTGGGGGTTGGTGATTGGTGAAATTTTGTGGACAGTCAGTCAAGATGTCAACACAAGGCTCTAAGAGCCATAAAAAAGTGTAGTAGCAGTTTTCTTATAATCAGTCAATCAATCAATCAGCTCCAGTCTATTTAATTAATCAATGTATTGGTCTTAATTTATATCACATGTTTTCATACTCTTGGGTGTAACAGATTTTTATGAATGATACAGTATTTAGAATTATAATGATTTCAGTGTGTGTGTGGGTGTGATGACAGGCAGAGAGACAGGAGCAGTGTTGGTGTTGAGCATGCTGTCCCGTTTTATGCACAAACACACACACACACGCACAAACACACTCAAACAAACGCACGCTATCCATCATCGCAGTGAATGGACTGAATTCTGATTCATCCTTCTGGTATGAATCCTAACTTTCTCTCCTCCTCTGTCTCTCCTTCCCTTCCCATCAGGCCTTGCAGCATCTGGGTGTATTCCAGTCCTCACTGTCCCACAGACCTCTGGGAAGAGCGCAGTCCTCCCCTGCAGCCACTGTCAATCCCATCAAACACCTCTTTACTACCGGTCAGTTTGTTGTGTGTGTGTATGTGTGTGTGTGTTTGTGTGTGCACATCTGGTTTGTGATTGGATGAGAGTTTGACATCAGTCCACCTACTATAAGCTATGATGCTTGTTGCTTAGCAACAAGGAGCTGACTCTCCGCTGGCTGATGAGCGAAGTGAACTGAATGAAATGCCATAAATTTTAAAGTAGTGTTTGTTTTACAGTGTTTGATCACGTTCAAGTCATATCTCTCAGTATTGTTGTATATTATCACTTACTTTTTATGTGGTTATTTGTTGTGTTGCTGCTCTTCCCTGTTCATATTTACTCCAGATTTCCCGTATTTGTTTCACTTTACAAGCACTTTATTGGTATCACCATACTAATACTGGGTTGGGTGGGTTGGGCCTCCTTTTGCCTCCTTTCATGCCGCCAATTTCCAGTTCTACCACATCCCAAAGGTCTTGTGACTGGGGAGTCCTGAAGGACACAGGCCAGTGGGATGGTTAACATGCTAAAATGCTCATGCGCCTCGATGTATTTGAGGAAGACAAATTGAAAATTTACTTTTTAGATATCAGAACAAAAAAGCATTGTTAAGGCTGTAAGAAATTAAATTGCCATACCAAACAATAAATGAAATGACAATTTGACTGCTTGTTTGTTTGTGTGAAAACGTTTATAAAGTGCTTTTCAACCCATTAATCCTGGCTGACCTGTGATGAAGGCGTAGGATGAAACGTTAAGATTTGATTCAGCAAAATGCTTTCTGAATTTAAAAAAAAGCAATCGATGAAAAGGTCAAGCTGTTAAGAGCTCCGAGGCCACCAGCTCCAGGGTTAGACAATAACACAATACATTTGCTATTGAACTGGCTTTACAAGTAAAGATCACATGGTGCACACGTGTATCAAAAACAATACATATGGTAATAATGGCTGTACAAGAAGTAGCAAAGTGCAAAAATTTTGTTTTTTCCAAATCCTTAACTGCTTGTTATTTGTGGCTTTTTTTCTTTACTGACAGCCTGTACGGCACAAGTTATAAACTTATAACATATATGTGAAGGGTACTGTTTGATGAGATGTGATTTTCCATCTAACCTGATGTAGGATCTACTGGCTGGGACACTGCAAACTCTTCTTAATTTGGTCATATGTATACACACATATTATAGCATGTCTGCTACAAGTGCTGTGGTAAATTCAATGTCCTGCATGTGTCACACACCCAGTATTTGACTTTTAGATACTGACATCTTGTGGAGTGTATTTGTTACTACAAAATACAATAACACAGTGGAGGACCATTAACATACATTTGTTGCTGGGGATATGTAAATATATTTCTCATCCATCCATACATTAGCTGCATTACTGTGTATCCTTTGGGGGTTGCAAATGGGCTGGATTTCAGCTGACACTGGGCAAGAGGCAGGATACAGTCTGGACAGTCTGTCACAGGGCTGACACACAGAGACTGATCACTAGTCATGCACACATTCACACCTATGGGCAATTTAGTGTCGCCATTTAACACCTGCATGTCTTTGGGAGGAAAGCCGGAAGGAAACCCACAGGCACAGGCACACTCCACACAGAAAGGCCCCTGTATATGTACATATTTTATTCTCTATTTTGTACATATTGTACTGGGACCAAGTTTTATTTTTAAAGGCCACATCTCCGCTGTTATTGGAGCACAGGCCTTTATTTGAGGATACGTGGTATTCACACCTGTCTGTCTCTCACTGTTACTCTAGGGCTTGTATATGACAGTCTGATGCTGAAGCATCAGTGTGTGTGTGGCAACGCTCACATCCACCCAGAGCATGCTGGGAGAGTTCAGAGCATCTGGTCCAGACTGCAGGAGACAGGGCTTCTGGGCCGCTGCGAGGTACAAACACACACAAACACACACACGTTTGTACTTCTGTCTTTGTGAGGGCACTTATTGACATAATACATTAGCTACACACCCTAACCTGAAACTAAACCTTATTCTAACAAAACTCAAACTGGTCCACAGATACAATACAAGTACCACAAACACACACACATAGACTTTAAAGTCTCGACACAAGACCCTTGTATTCACAGCAGAGCTACACCCACAGTGCTGTATATCCATGGTTTGCTGCTCAGTTTCTTATCATTCACTGCAAAGATCTTTCCATCACCCTTAAAGGCATCATCTCTGCATGTATACACCAGAGTAGCATCATCTCATATACAAAAGCTTTTTTTTTTTTTTTTTTGAAACAATTGGTTGTTAAAAGTAGGTAATTGCTAATTATCTGTTATATATATTTTTTCTAATGTGCAAATTAAAAATACAAAGACCTTACTCAGTCTGTCTCTCTGTATGTGTGTGAGCAGAGGATTCGTGGGCGTAAAGCGTCTCTGGATGAGATCCAGTCTGTTCATTCAGAGTTTCACACTCTGCTGTATGGAACCAGTCCGCTCAATCGACACAAACTGGACCACAAGAAATTGCTGGGTAGCGGTCTGTCTGTCTGTCTGCCTGCCTGTCTCTCTGTCTGTATGTCTTTAGGCTATTGCCTCAAAATAATATCATAATAATACAGTGTAATAGAACAGAATTCATGTCCATATGATAAAATACAATCATAATTACTTGAAACTAATACACTGCACTGTGCTGTTTATTTAGACCTCAGATTATCTTGTACAGTCTCTTCACTATATTTCTTGTTTTCCTTGTGCTCATCTTAGTTGAAAGCAACTAGTCGTGCTGTATGATTGAGAAGATAAAATTAGCAGCAATTAAGTGCATTATTTAATATGTGTTATACAGTTTTGACCGTAACTAAGTGCATATACAATATACAGTATTGCTAACATGGACTCTGTGGCTTCTCTGTAGTGCATCCTGATGCTCACACAGTACAATGCCAGTAACTGCTAGTGATTGGTTGTTTCAGGTCCAATCAGCCAGAAGATGTACGCTGTTCTTCCCTGTGGAGGAATAGGGGTGAGACTATCTTCCTGTTTCTCTGTCTGTATCTTATACTGTACAAACACACAGATTTTAAGTCCTGGACTGAGCTCTGTGCGTCCCCCTGCAGGTGGACAGTGACACAGTGTGGAATGAGATGCACTCGTCGGCAGCGGTCCGCATGGCGGTGGGCTCGGTCATCGAGCTGGCCTTCAGAGTGGCGGCAGGGGAGCTGAAGGTGAGAAATATTCACAAGTTTGTACACACTCTTCTGAAAATAAACTTTTGTCTGACCCGTCCTTCGCTCTGTGTTTGGTTTTGCACCAGAATGGCTTCGCAGTGGTGCGTCCACCAGGTCACCATGCTGAGGAATCCACTGCCATGTAAGGACACCCACAGCATTACTGTTACACAGCTACGTATGTCGCCACTTCACATCCTGATGGCGACTAACAGTTTGTACCCTTTTCTTTTTGTATATATACACATATGTACATATGTGTGCTTGCATGTGTGTGTGTTTGTGTTGGGGTGTGGGTTTGTGTGTGTGTGTGTGTGTGAACAGGGGCTTTTGTTTCTTCAATTCAGTAGCTATCACTGCCAAGCTGCTGCAACAGAAACTGGGAGTGGGCAAGATCCTCATTGTGGATTGGGTGAGTAACACAGATGGGCATACACACACACACACACACACACACACACACACATCGTCGTCAGCATGGTCACCTGTGTCAGGGAACAAACATTTTGTATTTGTATTGTATTATTGCATTATTGTATTTGTATTTGTTTTTTTTTCCAAGGCTTAAAAGTTTGAATAATTCACTAAAAACAATATTTGTATTTAATTTCAGTAATTACATTGTTGGATGATTCAATAATGTTGGATGAGACAACTGCAGATACTTGACAACAAGAAGACAGAGACAGAGAGTTTTACTCATAAATAGTAAGATCAAAATTAGTAAACAGGAAGAGTAAAATTAGCAAAATTCTCAAAAAGTCGTGTTCTTTACTAAGTGGAATTTACCAGCCAGCTGATTCATTCCCTCAACCACGCTGCCTTTTAATACTGTCTTGAAAAATACACCCACAGGCTCCTTGGCTCAGGGTCCGTGGGCACCTGCGCGTCTGGCCCAAGTTAACGTCTGTGCTGGATTAGTTTGTTCCAGCTCCTCACTGAAGTTATACAATGTTTACACTTTTTAAAGAACCTCAGCCTGACATTCGTTATCTTTGGGATCGCTACTAGAATTCAAAATCAAGTCCTGTGGGTTTGAGTAGCATCTGGCTGCGCAGTATGATTTTGTAATGAAAGAGCCAGCAGCAGGACAGTGGCTCTGAAGAGAGTAAAAGAATTTAGAGTAAAGCTGGAGGCTGGTTTGCACCATGAATTGTTTTTACTACATTGCTTCTTGAAAAAGAAGACTGACTGGGTTTATTCACGGCTGTCGCAGTACGCTTCATGTGAATGGCTGATTATTCTGAACAGGCTTTTGTGAAGGCAAGCAGGACTAATCTGGATAAAATGCTGACCAAACTCGATGTGTCCGTATCATAACATCCCACTGACCTTCTCTCTGATGCCGCGGTGACCTGTCCCTGCAGGACATTCACCATGGCAACGGCACCCAGCAGGCCTTCTACAGTGACCCCAATGTCCTCTACATCTCCCTCCATCGGTACGATAATGGAAACTTCTTTCCTGGGAGTGGAGCTCCTGAAGAGGTAAACACACACACACACAATCACAAAGTTGATGTGAGAATTCAGAAATTGTTGAACTGGCGTCAGATGTACACACACTAGTGCTTCCTCTCGTCACTGTACACCCGTTGTAGACAGTAAGCGCACTCTCATGGACTCTCTGACCTGTAGCTGCAGCATAATTACATTTATTTCTGATATTTTATAGTAATTCATTAAACTTATTGGGTTCGCATAATATATGGGTGGTTCTTTGGTGTTTGTTTCATATTTAAAATTTCTGACCAACTTGCACACACACAAATATACACACACAAGAATCACCAATAGCTGATGATAACAACTATGACATCTCTCTGTCTCCCTCTCTGCAGGTGGGATCAGGTGCAGGCGTTGGTTTTAATGTGAACATAGCTTGGACTGGAGGAGTGGAGCCACCTATGGGTGACATGGAGTACCTTACTGCCTTTAGGTAAACAGAATTATTATAATTATTAGCATTAAATTGTGTGTGTGCTCCAAGAAGTGTAGACTGAGGTACATACGCCTCCACCTACTGGTTATGAACACTTGGAGCATTGGCTGTTTGTGGAGAATAAACACTGTGTTCAGTATGAACATACCTTAAGGAAGTAGTTTGCTTTAAAATGTCCATTGTGTGTGTGTGTGTAGGAGTGTGGTGATGCCCATCGCCCAGCAGTTTAGCCCCGATGTGGTTCTGGTGTCTGCAGGCTTCGATGCAGTGGAGGGGCATCAGTCTCCTCTGGGAGGCTACAATGTCTCTGCCAAGTGTGAGTACCACCGTGGTTACCACGGTGACCCGGACTGGGGCAGCTTTTGATTACTATCTCGACGAAATGGTTGTAATTAGTGTGTCTTAACTGTGACTGTTGTGTGTTGGCAGGTTTCGGTCAGCTAACGCAGCTGCTGATGGGTCTGGCAGGTGGGCGGGTTGTTATGGCGCTGGAGGGCGGTCATGACCTCACCGCCATCTGTGACGCATCAGAGGCCTGTGTCTCTGCGCTTCTGGGAGACACGGTGAGGCAGAGAGTCCGATTACCATCCATTATTATTCATGTTTTAATTTGAAACACGAACCATGCTGGCCTTTCTCAGACTGGAGGTGTTGTCCACCATTAACATTATTTGCATTTTTAATGGTCTGTCTCAGATTGCATGTTAAGTCTATGATCTGGTAATTAGCTGGTGAAATGGTGTAACTACAATTCAAACCAAACGAATCTTCATGTATTAGCACACAGTGTGAGTGGCCACACTCTTGATGCTAAGCTAGGCTAACCATGTTAACCATGACTTGAGCCTTTTAAACAGACAGAGACGTGAGAGTCCTTTCAAGAGAGCGAATGTGATTTTCCTAAAAATCTTAAATTATTAAACTGTGCAAATCAAAACATGCAAATGAAGCCGTCAGTCAGTGACACTGAATGTGTGAATCTACAGTGATAAACTGTGAGATGTTTGTGGGATGTATTTGAATCTGTTGAACATAAAGTAAGATGTTTATTTCATACATTTCTATTCACACAGACTCTCTGTTCTTCTCAGTGTGACTCTGTGTTTCAGTGGCCTCAGGAGAAGCCATGTCCAAAAGCCTGCGCCTCACTCGAGAGAGTAATAGAGATCCAGAGTAAGAAGCCCACACACACACACACAAACATACAGTAAATACACACAGTGAAGTGAAGCTACAGCATGTCTTGATCCTTAATCCCTGTGTATGTCCCTCCAGGTAAACACTGGTCTTGCCTCCAGAGTTTGTCTCAGACAAGTGGTCACTCGCTATTGGATGGCCCCCTTGGTGCTCTGGGCCAATCGGAGAAGGACGAGGCAGAAACAGTCAGCGCCATGGCTTCCCTGAGTGTTGATGTTGAGCAGCCAGGCTCTGTTCCTGACAACTCAGAAACCAGCAGGTCAGCAGTGCACTGTGATGAGTGACTTTCTGATCGTCACAACATTATGAAACATGACGACAGTCTGAGCACCAGCAATGGAAGTACTGTACAAGCCTGTGTCTGTGTCAGGCAGCTCACAGGCAGCAAGCAGCATGCTGACATTTAACCGCATGGTGTCCAAGCGTAACAGCAGGGAGCTTTTCTATGTTATTGTGCCATAGAAGAATTAAAAAGAAGCAAAGACACACAGTAACTAGCACAATTTTTATATTATATAAGCTTTTGAGTATTTATCTACCAAAATAAAAAAAATGGTATGATCCTGCAGGGAATAATGATTATCATAACGAAACAGAGTCCTGACTGAGAAGAGCTTCTGGTGGACAGTGGCAGTGAGACAACTGAGGAATGGTGGATATTATTGATTGTGATGTTTGATTTTGAACTGCCCACAGGTCCACAGAGGAGCCAATGGAAGAAGAGCCTGTATTGTAGGAGGAGCTTAAACAAGAAGCACACAAAAAACTCCACTTTCACCTCCTTCTAGCACCTCCTCTTCCTCTTCCTTTTCTTCTTCCTCCACGGAGTTTGTGTAAGTACACACACACACAAAGTGGAACTGTGCCGTTGAGGAGAACTCCGATCGGCCCGAGGAGAACACTGTCGAGGCAGGAGAAGGCGGGGCTGTGAGAAACGTGGACACATCTCTTTTCTAGTGGTTCATCGGCCCAAGGAGGAGCAGACGACTTGTTCGCATCTCCATGGAAACCACAGGAGGGGATCGTCAGCAAGGACGCACGTCTAACCTGTATACTTTAACCACCAGGACACAGCACCACTGAGAACCTCCCCTCCGCCCTTCAATCATTCTTCTGT
The DNA here is from genome assembly GCF_017976425.1 of Toxotes jaculatrix. Lineage (NCBI taxonomy): Eukaryota > Metazoa > Chordata > Actinopteri > Toxotidae > Toxotes > Toxotes jaculatrix. The sequence goes on along the minus strand of NC_054411.1, from coordinate 19,263,867 downwards.
CTTTTTATTTCGTCCCAACTCCTCTGTTTCCACCGAGAGACAATGGCTGTGGAAAACCTGCATTTGAATCCCAACGAAATGTCAGACTCCAAGAGGATGACTTGTCTTCTTGTGTGTCTGTCGGTGCACCAGAGGGACAGGCTGAGCGAACTTTGGGTTGAGGAGGAATAACCGATTTTTAAATGAGCAAAGGAGGAGGAGGAACTAGGTGCCTTTTTTTGTCCACAAAAACAAAACCATTAAATCAAAAACCACAAAACACCACCGCCGCAGCACCTCAGCAAACCAACCAGCCAATCAGGACTGAAGAAATACACTGATGCACACAAAAACACACACACACACAAACTGCTGTTGTTTCAGTCGGTCAGTTCATTTTTGAGTCTTTGTTTCTTCATCTGGATGCCTTAATTTGTTCTTATCTCACTATTTAGCAACCTTCAGAGGGACAGGGAGAGAAAATCAGGAGAGATGATATAAATATTATTCAGAAATGTATAATAACTGCTAAGAAATGTACTTTCTTTCAAATCTGACAATATCTATGTCAGGTTTTCCCAACAGACTTTGATTTTTTTTTTCTTTTTATTTCTTTGAGGGAAGAAAAGCCTCTAAAGCCATCATCACACACTAGAAATATCCAGTAAAAATCTCAATTGAATATTAATACGAATATCAATAATATTCAATCAGACTTTTATGGAATCTGGTGAATGTGTCTCAGGATCAGCTCAGTTTTAGCAGTATTCAGTGTTTTAAACCCCCCCCCCCCCCCCCACACACACACACACACCTTTCTATCAGTCCTCTCTCTCTTTCACTCATTTTGGTTGAGAGTCTTGTGACCTGAGCCCTGCCCCTTTGCTTTGTAAAGGGAACTGTGGCTGTACATACATATATGTATAAATAACAAAATACTTTCTCTTTTTGTATAAAAAAGACATATACATACACACATACATATATATATATATATATATACACACACAGACACACACATACAAATATATATATATATTTATGTAAACAGTGTTCTATCCAATCAGATTGGATTTATGAATATATTCTATTTGGAGGTTTGATGTTTTAAAGGTTTAGCTGTTTGACAGGAAGTAAGCACTGACATCATTGGACCACCACCTGTTTGTTTGTTTGTTTGTTTATACAGATGTTGAGGATTGCTGGATGTTGTGGTGGTGGTTGTTTTTGTTGTCGCTGGAGGTGAACAGCCAGCTGCAGTTCCTCAGGAAGGACCAGGCAGGCGGTGCTGCCTTCCACAGGCAAACAGCAGCATCTGCAGAAAAGGGGATATTAAGGTCAAAGGTCACGACTGGGTAAATAAGTTGGTCCAGTAATGGTGTATTTTTGTAGTCCAACAGAGAGTTAGCTAGCCCCTCATTAGCCCTAAACGTCGTACCACATATCGGTTCTGTATTCTTAGCTTCTGTGATTCAGACGTTTCAGTCACTGAGCGGCACGTAGAAATTGTTACAGCAAGAATGTTTGAGATGTGAACTCACTGGACAGTCGGCTCTCTTCTTAGAGACTTACTGTATAAGATGTAAAGTCAACCATGTAAAGTCATGTCAGTGTTGCAGGAGGTCACAGTGTGCTCAGGATGCCACCAGTGGCAGCACAAAGTCTGGCCTCAAAGGCCCCGAACCCACGACTGTCCAAGAGATGACAGGGAATGGTACCTAGCTAACTTTAGCTAAATGCTGATTATTAATAATAACAATAACAATAACAATAATAATACTTCTATTGAACTTACATTTCACTAAACCTGTAATCTGGAACACCCTTCAGGCAAGATTGCACACTGTCTGCTCGGTTCATATTTTCAGTACTCTCGCTATAACAAGTCTACATGGAGGCTGTTTTTGGATCAGGGCTAACAAAACCACTCTGTGACTGAAATGTCTTGAGTAAAGAAAGATGGCTACTCTGAACTACATAATTGTTTATATGTAATAATCCTCACATACCAGCATTGCTTACACAAGGTCAAAGGGATAAATCAGTATTAATCAAAAGCTGACAACAGGCTACCCTTTGAAAAAAAAAATACACGGTGGTCTTACTGCTCTGGTGCCATTTGCATAAACACTTTACTCTTTACACTAATGCTACGTCCCTACAATTTAAATAGAGCACATTTTTAACAGCTACAGTTCAGTTAGTAAATCCATTACAAATGATCGCTCAATTTAAAACAGTGTACTAGAGTTTTAAGGCTTGTGTGTTAAAAATACAAATACAGCCAAAACTCTGTACACATCCCATTCACTGTTAGAAACCATGGGTCTGACATGCTAACTACAGTGGGTTAGCATTGGAGGTTGTGTGACTAGGCTTTACTCACAACGCTTTAGGCCACCTCCAACCTCCAGCTTCCTTCTTTCAGAGAATTTTTTTTTTTTTTTTTTTTTTGCGTGGCAATCTTAAAGCACAGCTCAACGTTTTCAGAAGTGTGATGTGTTTTCCAGCGTCACTTTTCATAAACTGACAAATCACATCAGAGGCTGGAGGTGTAAGCAAACCGTTAGCCACTTCTCTCCTCGTTGACGATGCATAGTGGACAAAAAGAACCTTCAGAACTGGACTACTCTGTTATTCACATCTACAGAAACACTATTGTGTGACGTCAGTAAGCTCACTCTACCGGACACAATCTTCAACCTCACTAAACTCCCATTTCCGAGGACCCTCTGCGGTGTAGCAGGTGTTGTAGCTGACACTGCTACCTCTGGGTCTCATCCGTACAAAGCAATACAACACTGATAGGACAGCAGGGACAGGGGATGGAGACTACAACGTCCAGCTTCAGCATTGCCATGGTAACACAGCAGACAGCATCACAGCTTGCCTTGTTTGTGGAGCTCCTTCTAGCTTTTACACACACGGCTGAGTGCTATTTGTGTGTATTATATGTCAGGTGAAATGGATAGACCATACTAATTGATCAGGAGATTGATTGGTTGATTGATTGATTGATTGTGTTTCCAGGTGGTTCAGTGTGGTCTTTTTGTACAAATGTAAACACTAAGCACCAGTTTGTCCATTAAATTCAGGAGATCTAAGACAGATGAAAATTAGCCATCAGACGTGGGAGGGTTGGATGGGTCTGACAGCTGAGCTCGACTGAGGCACAGAGGAACACAATAAACAACTGTGGTGGGACGAGCAAGCAGCAACTACCACAGCTGAGAAACCTGTCAACTAATCATTTTACATACATGTAAACAACAATTTACATCCTACTAAAAATGCCTTAATGTTTTCTCAACAATTTCTGTTTTTAATTACCACCACCAGGTAATGAATTTAGATTGTATTCATAGCAGAAAATTGGGATTTTCCTTGTCACTTGAGCAGCATCTTGTGGCCATATGAGAAACTGCAGCTTGAAATAACAACATAAAGGGTTGATTCTGGTTTGTATAAATTTGGACCTTATTTTGTGTTTGTGGCCATTATACCCATAGGTAATAAGAAAACTGCACTCTTCAACTTAATAGGTACTTAAAAGATTAGAGAAAGGTTAGAAAATATACTGCAAATTTGTCCAACTTTTCTATCGTCTCACACCAACCGGGCAAAGTGAGACACTGCCCCAGAAGCCCTAGGTTCACTGTTATCAGTGCAGTTGGGGTATTTAGATCAGTGTAATAAAAATCAGTCTCAGAGAATCAGTCTCATTCATGACTGACAACAAATTTGGGGATTTTAATGAATGATTACCAATCTGAAAATAAATGGAAAAATCATCTAAAATGATGAAGTCTTTAAGAGAGAACAGGAACTGAACTTTTTCCAAGCGCCTTTCACACAACTACCCCTGTCACATTTCATGTGTACAACCACGTGCAACACGATAAATGCCTTTGAGGATAAACTGTCCATGAGTGTGAGCTCGTTTGAACAATGACTGCATCCAGTCCCTCGCATTTTTACCTTCGATAAAAAGTAGTCCATTTCAAACAAACCCAGGCCATTCATTGTAGAGATTCTGCCGTGTTGGGAGATTTTTGGTGAGTGCCACAAAAGCAAGACTCAAATTCCAACAAATCAGACCTCTCTTTTCAGTCGTGATGGTTGCTGCTTGGTCTTGCGCTGCTGTCCGAGGGCACACAGAGGCACAGGCTGTAGACTGAAGCAGTTTCAGTGCAGAGCTGAGGATGCTCAGTTCTGATTGGTTAGTAACTGAGACCGAGCGCAGGAGCTGCTGTGGTCCTACTGAAAAGAGGGGACACCTAGAAAACCACCTGCACCGCTGGAGTTTCTATTCTGTACATTTTAAACTCTACCAATACAATACGAGCAGTGTTGACACAGTCTGATGGTTTGTGTTGTCAGGGCACCTCCCCAGTCCAGAGGCTACACAGCTTTACTGTTGCTACCACCCACACTAAGGTGAAACGCACATTTTCACACACTCTCAGACTATTTTGCTACATGAGTTAATACTGTATATTTCTTGATATGTTTGATACTGTGGTGTAACTGTAGTGTCCTGCTGTGATTGGTTGGGGGGGGGGTGGGAGTGGTTATTTTTGGACTCCTGAGTGGGACAGAGGAGGTTCAGTATCAGTGTGACTGTCACCTTCTCTCTGTTTCAGCTCCTTCTGTTTCTGTGGGGAGACGTTCTCTCTGTTACCTTTCTCTCGTCCGGCTCGTGACTGAACAATTTGGAAAAGCTTTGTTTTTTTGGTTTTTTTTTTGGTTTTGTTTTTTTGTTTTATTTTTTGTTGGAACTGATCACAAGCACATTCCTGATTATTCTCTGTCTGTGCTGTCGTTTTATCCAGATTCTTTCCTGTTGCGACAATACAACATGTTTAATTCTTTCTGACTCACATGTATATAAAAGTGCATATATGTGTACACATGTGCAATACACGCTATTCGAGCAATCTATTACTGTGACTATTATTGATGATTATACTTGTCCCTTTTTCGAACCTTCAGTCCGTTTTTTCTTCTCGTCCTGATTTCCTGTTGATGAATTGCGTTGCAAGAGCTTAAAAAGGGAAGGTGACTCTTGTGATTCTTCACACTCAGTTTCATTTCAGGGTTTGTGGACATTTTAACGAAGCCCTTTTTTAATTAGTCTCACTGTAATGTTGTGACGTTGATCCTAATTATCTGTTTCTTTGTTGTTGTTTTTTTTAAGTGGGTCTGTTGTTAAACTTGTCTGGAAACTCAATAAAGCAATTCACTGACTGTTTCATTTCCCAGTGCTCGTATAACCAATGCAGAATCATAACACAGTCGTTCTTCTCTTATTCCACGCAGGAAGGGAAATTCCAGGAACAGTTTTTAAGGGAATAGTTTAACATTTTGGGAAATTTATTGGCTTTCTCGCTGAGAGTTAGGTGAAAAAATTAATACCACTCTCACGTCTGTACTAAATATGAAGCTACAGTCAGCAACTGTTAGCTTAGCTAAACATAAAGACTGGAAACACATGGAAACAGCTAGCCTGACTCTAAGATTACAAAATGAGCCTGTGTTTAAATGAATTAATAGTCCTCTGGATCCAGTCATGTAGTTACTGTACAGACAGGGGAGTGGCATCAATTTTCTCATCCAACTCACTGAGAACCATTTATAGTGTCCTGTGAACACTGCCAACTACAACTACTTGATAGGAACTTGAAGGCAACAGGGGTTCAGCAACTAATTTTTGCCTCAGGGCCTTTAAACATGCTAATCCAGCCATGCTCTTACAGGAGTCCTGACCTCTGCATTGGAAACTAATGATTTAGAAAATATGGGATAACTGTTTACCTGATTGTCTAACTTCTCATGTTTCTTACCCTTATTTTACATTTTTAATAAATTACATATTATAATATATAAATATAAATATACATATATTACTTCTTACCATTTCCGTTGTCACAGACTAGATTCTGTTCATATACTCCGGCACGGTAGGTGGCGGTATATACCTACAACTTTATATTGCCCAAAAAAATTTCAAAGAAGAAGAAGGAGGCGGAAGTTGTGGTTGTTGTGGAGTAAATATATGGACGTACGGTATATCGTGAGTTATCAGCAGCAGATGAGAAATGGGAAATAACCAGCCTTTCTGTTTTTGCTGTGCTGTTTTCCGCAACATGAACTGTTTGTAAATGACCGTGTGATGTCGAAGAGACGCCAGGAAACACCCGTCACGTAGTCCTGCTAACCAGCGGCTAACAGCTAGCAGAGGAAGGTATGAGTCCAAAGTTTGAACACATGGCTGCGTAAATCAGCGGGGGACAGACTAATGTCTGCGAGATGTGGCTCTGTTTGTTCTGGATTATATCTGTATATGGTTTAAAATGGGGGAGTACCGTCAGTCTGCTCTAATTGAAACCGGTTTGAATAATCTGTTTTGGGCCAAATCGTAACACACGTTCTCTGAAGGCACCTTACATGCAGTCATATACTTCTCCATAAAGGAGGTTACATGTTTAAACCCTCAGAGTTGTTGTTGCCTGCTTTGTTTACTTAACTTAAAGCTCTGGGGAACTGTAAACTCTTATGCAGAAGTAAAAAAAAACCTGACATTTTAACCTGTGTGCTTAGCCCCAGTTTGTGTCTCTAATTATTAACTTTACATGCTTATCACAGAAGTAGAAACATTTGTTTAAAGCGAGGTTTAGAGAATCTGCACAGACTCCTTTGTCAATCTAGATTAAAAAAAAAATGTCTGCTGCACATTAAAAAATAATTAAAATTTCTTTCTCAAGTTGAAGTTACCTAACTGAAACAAAGATGGTGGACAGGAATGACATAAGTCTTTGGTCAGTTTGTGCGAAAAATCCAAGTGTCATTATTAGTTATACAGTATATCAGTGTGGTTTAGCTCTGTGACATGAACATAATGTTACATACACGAGAGACACAAATCATGTCACTATTTTTTTTTGCAGCAGCAGCCATGGCCGAGGCCGGAGCTCATCTGACCTCCACCGCTGTTAACGAGCAGCCGTCGATCTTTGAGGTCCTGGCACAAGAGTCTCTGATGGAGGCGGTCAAACCTGCACTGAGACACGCCGTCAAAGTGAGTGTCATGACTGACAGTTGATTAATCCCTGCCTGTGTGAAGCGAATGTCCTATCGTAGCTTAGCACCTATAACCAGGTACAGTAGGTCTGCTGTGGATTCCGTCGTGCAGGGAGCTGTAATGATGCAGACACTCAGTATCTAAAGAGTTTGGAGGGTGGTGTCTGTTTTTAGCCTTTACAAAACCACAAACACAAACTTTAAACAGTGGATTAAACTGTGTGTTCTCCTGCTCTGATGTAAACTGCAAACATTAGCATTTCCGGTTAACAAACCTCGCTGTCAACCTCAATGCTGGTTACCCTCTCAGGTTCTGGCAGAGTCCAACCCGTCCAGTTTTGGCTTTCTGTGGCAGCGCTTTGATGAGCTCTACCTGCTGCTGGACCTCCTTCTCCAGAACCACTTCCTGTCTCACTCCAGTGCCTCCTTCTCTGAGAACTTCTACGGCCTGAAAAGAGTTTCAGGTAAGCGGGGGGGACTTGCTGCTCGCCTGGGACTGAACTGGAAGTCGCACTGGCGATCTCTTCTTCTTCTGTGCCTGGTGCCGTACCTGCGGGCAAAGCTGGAGACGACGCTGGCGCAGCAGAGGGATGAGGAGGACTTCTCCATTCAGCTGGCACGAACCAGGAGCCAGAGGCTGTACCGGGCGGCCGTGGCGGCGTACCCGTACGTCAACACAGCCTGGCAGGCCTGGGTCTTCTGTCAGCAGCTGCTCTTTGTCTTTGGCGTTGCTAAAACCCATAGTCCTCTGCTGTGGCTGGCCAGGGTGAGACTGGCACGACTGAACGCTCAAGACATCAGAGACATAGAGCTGAAGGCCAGCAACACTGGAAACCCAGCTGGCAAGAGGTAGATCTCAGTTTAATTGAACTGTAAACGTGTGCGTCTGTCTGCTATTGATTTATCCAAAATATCAGTTACACATTGCTCTTCACTTTCACTGCTTCCCTTCTAGTATCTCTCTGAACATTGTTCTCTTGCTGATTGATTATTGGGGCTCTATGTAGCCCAGCAGGTAGACTGCAGACACTGCTCAGGGCTGAAATGAGCACATTTGCTTTCTGAGTTATTTCAAATACAAAAATAGTTATATTCATAGTTTTAAGATTTTTACTGAAAGTAATTGGACATGAATCAAATCAGTAAACTAAGTCTCTAATGCAGCTCTGATGTTCTGATACAGACTTTATCTATCATTAAATATCAGGTCTGTGTCAGCATGATGTTTAAATTTGGTTGGTGCATTAACATGTTATCATTTTATTTTAACTTTATTGAGAGTTGGAACTTTCTGAACTCTCATATGAGCAAACCTCACTAAAAAGTGGGAAAAGTTCAGGTTAAGAATACAAAGGTTTTATTGAATAAGGCTCAATGTCAGACAAAAGTAAATCCACTACCCACAATGCATTGTTCCTCTGTTTGCAGCCTGGTGCACAGAGTGTGGTGGTTGATGTCACAAGCAGCGAGGGCCGTGGCCGTCCCCCTCTCCACCTCCCTCTCCCTGGGCGTGTTCTTCCTGCAGTTCCTGGAGTGGTGGTACTCCTCTGAAAACCAGAGCACCGTCAAAGCCCTCACCTCCCTGCCTGCTCCTCCGCCCCCCCTCCACCTGCAGGAGGAGCACAGCCGCGGGGATTCTCCATTCGTCTCGACCAATCACCGCAAAGAAACTCAGCAGGGCTCTGAGCTCAGGAACTGTCCTCTGTGCCGGAGGCTCCGCACCAACACCACGGTACTGTCCACCTCTGGCTTCGTCTTCTGTTACCGCTGCATCTACACGTACGTGAAAGCCAACCGCCGCTGCCCGGTCACCGGATATCCCACCGAACTGCAGCACCTCATCAAGATATATTCACCGGAGAGCTAGACCACAGTGACAGCATGTGGGGAGACCAAGAACTCCCCCCTTTATCAGGAACAGTGGCCTTGCTTCAACATGGTGAAACTACCTGTGGGTGGAACACTGTGTATTTTTTGAGATAAGAGCACTTTGTTTGTCTTTTGTATAAAGTAGATTTTCCTGTGTACATATAGTTTTTGATAAATCCCTCAGTGATATGAGCTGATTTTGATGTGAAGCTTAAATTTTTATTTCAGGCTGAATATTTATAAATTCAATTCAGATTCAATAATAAATCATTCCTCAATGATAATAAGGGTTTTTATTATTATTATTATTTTCCCCAGACCTACTGCACATGTGGTGAGTTATTGGCAAGTAAAACGCCAAACTTCTAGCCCTGAGACCTTCATATTGAGTAATAATATTTACAGAAAATGAAGGTGAAATGAAGTGAACAGTAAGCTGGGTAATTAAAACAATAATAAGTAATTAAATTCAAAGGAAGGGAGAGGGTGAACTGGGGGGCACTTGGATGACAGAGCTGCTTTCAAATGCATGTAAACTTGGCACATTTTGTTTTAAACCTTTGCTATTAAAAGTGAAGTCACACTGAACCTGCAGGTCACAGCCAAGACAATGCAGGAGTGGCTTAGGGACAACTCTGTGAATGTCTTTCAGTTGCTGAGCCCAGAGCCCTGACTGGAGCCCAATCAAATGTCTCTGTCCAACCTGACAGCTCGACAAGATCTGGCAGGAAATCTCCAAATCCAGGTGAGTCCAACGCAAGAAGACTCGAGGCTGTAATCACTGCCAAAGGTGCTTTAACTAAGTGCTGAGTAATGTCTGAATATTACTACTACTACTATTTCATTTTTTCCTTTGTAATGATTTTGAAAAATCATTCTAAAGTTCTGTTTTTGCTTTGTGGTTATGGGGAACTGAGTGTAGACAGATGAGGGAAAAATGAATTCAAACAATTTTAGCAGCCATAAGGTAAGATAAAGTGAAGGTGTGAACACTTTCTGAACTCACTGTTCATCATTCTTTCTCTTCGCAGTGAAACACATAGGACTTACTGTTCAAAAGTTTAAATCCCCAATTATATGACCCCTATTCTACCTTTAGATTAGCATTAGCACTGAAATGTGACCTTATTAAATAAAAAAGTGACCTGAAATCAGAAATTATTATGAAAATGAAACAGACTTCTGAAAAAGAAATCCTATAAAACTGCTGAGAACATTTCAACCTAATAAACAAATTATTGGTCCATTTATGTGTTTTGGCTGGAAAATCTACTGTGGCTCTGATTCTCTGTGTTGGTTTATCTTCCGTTCTTTCTGCCTGTCTCCGAGAAATTCCCTCACACAGACTCTTCACAAGCTGTTAAGAGTCTTTATATAATATTTAAGTCAGTGAAATAGACGGATGGAGAAACTCCAAGGCTCCCTGCTGGTATTAGCAGGAAAATGAGAGGAGGGAGAGAAACCAAGCGAACTGCCAGAGTTTAGTGGATGAGAGGAAACATTTGGTGACTGGAGAGGATTAGAGGATTACCGACACAGCTGACTGCACTTAGTCTCCACCAGCATCAGCATCGCCAATCGTCTCCCCGTCTGTCTTTGTCGAGCGGTCATGCGGCGAAGTCAGAGGACACGCAGAAGTTGATGATCCGGGATGGAGGTGTTTGGATTCCTCATCAGCAGGAGAGGTGAGTCAGGTGTTCAGTTTTTACTCTTTATTTCTGAGTGTGTGTGTTTCATTGTCAGATTTCATCTTTACAATCTACATTTAACAGTCTTCACAGACTTTTGTTTTCCTCCAGTTTAATGAGTGAATAGTGTCTTGTCAACAAAACTACTGTTTTTTGACAGTAAATTATAAAAAGCATCTGTTACTGTTGTTTTACACTGTGTTTTACTGTGAAACACAGCGGAGTCATCAGAGACGGTCACTGATTTTAATCCTTTCTGCTGCTCTGCTCTTAATGGCTGTGATTATGATGGCTGGGATGATGATGGGAATTGGAGGACAGACACAAATGAAAAGCCTGCGTTAAAAACCAGTCGAACAATTACAAGAACGACTTCAAATAAGTCAGTTATGTAATGATGAAAATTTGGATTATTTATTTATTTTTTAATTCCAGCATTTGCAGAGAGTATATGTGTGTGTGCCTCATCACACACTGCAGCTTTAAACATTTATTAGATCCACTAAAAACTCTGCACTCTTTTGTCCAGGTTCATCTACACTGACTGTGAACAACAGCAGAACTGAACTACGAGTCTTCATTCGGCTTTCTACTCTTTAACTGCTCCACTGATCGAGCTGTCCGCAGAGCAACATGTGTCTCCTCCTCCCGGCCCTCCTCTGCCTTCTTTTTGCCTTTTATTCACCCCCGTTCCTCTTCCCATCCGTCGAGTGCTCACGTAAATGTCCGCACCAGTGCGTTTGCTATGAGCAGGCTGACCTGGTGGACTGTCGCGACCGTGGGTTTGAGCATGTTCCCAGGGGCCTCCCACACGGGACGTGGCTGCTGGAGCTTGGGGGGAACAATCTGAGCGAGATTGGTACCAGAGCTTTCACTGGACTCTGGTCCCTGAGGGTGCTGGTAATGACAAACAGCCAGATACAAGAGATACAACCACAGGTAACAACAAAGGGGAAGTGTTTTCAGATGTTACTGTTCATGCTTATGTGAGGTTGTAGCCGAGTTACCATTAAAGCTGAAGCACTTAAGAACTTAAATTATCAGTTCAAGCCAAGAAAGCATTTGAAGTTCAAGCACTGAAAGGAGCTGAGGTGAAGTTCAAATGTCAGCAGAAGGTTGATCACTGCATAGCTGAAGTTTCAGCTCTGTGAAGTGAGACCACTGAAAGCAGTAGAACTGTCAGGTGAAGTGTAGTCACTGAAAGCAGCTGAAGTCTTATTTAAAATATGAAATAAAAAGAAGCTGAACTGTCAAACTGAAGAGGAAGGTCACTGATTAACTACTAGCGGCTGCAACTCTAGCGTCATTGTTCTCAGATGTGCTTGTGTACAATGTGCTGAACTGCACCTCGCGTGGCTTTAATTTGTGAGAATGTGCACAATTAGTGCTCACAGCAACTACAGGACATGTGTCGTAGCCATGGTGCACATGCAAACATGCATGGACCTAAGCTGACAGTTCAGCTGCATGAATATGTTGAAATGTGAATTTATGTGTAAATGCTGAAAGCAGTTGAATTGTCAGTTTGTGGGTAAGCTGTGAAAGTACTCGAAGTGTCATTTTAGGAACAAGAGAGGACAAAATGATAAGCAGCTGAGGAATAATAGAGGACAGCAGCTGAAATGTTCGTTGATGTGTAAGAGAAGTAGCAGTAGCTGTAACTCTTGAGTCAGGAGAAAAAAAATCTGTTGAAGTGTCAGAAAGCTTTTGAAATGAACACCAAGCCGCTGAACTGAAGCAACAGGGGGTAAAGGAAACTGAGGATGGAGGAGGAAGGAACGGAAAGTTAAAAGATTGAAGACTTTCTGAAGCCGTTTCTTTCTCTCTCTCCACAGGCATTTTTCTCTTTGTCCTTCCTGGAGAAGCTGGATCTCAGTTGGAACCAGTTAACATCTCTCCCTGCAGACTTCTCTGCCAGCCTGTCAGCTCTCAGGGAGCTTCGGCTGGAGCACAACAACTTACATTATATATCTGGATACAGGTACCTGTCTGTCTGCCTTCAACATGCAGCAGATGTGACTGCTCTCACTGGGTAGTTTTTAGCCCTAATAACCAACTGTACATCACCTGTCCAGCGCTGAAGCTTACTAGCTAGCTAGTAAAGAAATAAAGAGCAAGAACTGAGCTTGGTGTCCTCCTTCCTGTCTCTGTATTCCTCTGTGTCTCATTCCATAACTGTCTCCCTCTCCTTCTGTCAGCTTGGAGTATCTGGACAACATGGAGAAGCTGGACCTCAGCTATAACCGGCTGGCGTCAGTTGGCCCCGGTGTGTTCAGGGGCCTGTCCAGGCTCAGACAGCTCTACCTGCATAACAACAGGCTGACTGTGGTGCAGCAGGGGAGCCTGGACATGTTGCCTGGACTAGAGGTACACAGCTAACTGTTTAAATAATTATGTATATAGACCATGTTGTCTGTATGCCGTCTGTCTAATTACCTGTCTGTCTGTCTCTCTGTCTCAGGTGCTCCAGCTGAGTAACAACAACATCTCTCGGATCGACAGCGACGCTCTGGCTCCTCTCTACAGCTTGACCGTTCTGGCTCTGGAGGGAAACAACCTGCATCACCTCAAGTTTAAAACCTTCATCAGTCTCCACACGACAGCCACACACATCCAGCTGTCAGGTTTCTGAAATCATCGCTGATATTACCTGTGTTCATCTTCTTCCTCTGTTTATCAAGTGAAGAGGCACCACTCTGGCTCACAATATGAAGGCATTTAGTCACTGTGTTAGAGAGCTGGAATAATAGTGAACAGCTGTCATAGGGTCTGTGTTAGACAGTATTTACTTCTTTCTCAAAGGTATTAGAAAAAGTTTTAATTTGGACATGATAATGGCTTGAAATGAAAAGTCAGAGACTCACCAAAGTTAGTAGGATTCTTCATCTGGGAACCATGAATGTATAAAATTTCATGGAGATTTTTTTGCACTGTATTATTTTACATGCATGAGATAAATCATCTTGAATGGTCTTGATTGGTTTTTAGCATTTACCCACCAGGCAACAGAGATAAAGAATTTACAGACAATATATTTGAACGGTTGACACTGAATAAATAAAAAAATGTAAAGAGATATTACAGAATGAAGAGTATGGTGGACGTGTTGTAGTAGAGTCAACCACTTTATGTTTCACTCGCCACTCTTTTTTCATCTATCTCTACATCTATCCTTTCACTGCCCCTCCAGGTAACCCATGGAGCTGCGACTGTGAGCTGCATCGTGTCTTCAGTAAGATCCTGCACGTTCGCCACCTCCACATCGACGACTACAGGAACGTGACGTGCCAGGAGCCGCCGCAGCTGACCGGGGCCTCGCTGGCCTGGGTGGACAGCCAGCTCTGCGTGGCGGAGACCGCCACCGTGCTCGTCATCACTGTCACTGTGCTGGTGACTGTGGTGGCAGCTTTGGTGATGGCTGAGAGGAACAGGAAGAGGAACCACGGAAAGAACTGGGACACTGAGTCCCAGACTCAAACTCAGAGCCCACCGTCCTGAGAGCCTGTATGATAAACAGAGAGAGGTGGAGGAGGAGGAGGCCTGGCTTCTCTAGTGGCAAGTAAGCATGCAGCTTACAGTTCAAGATGGCTGTCACAAATGGACGATTACTTGAACGGACAAGTTCCCTTTTTCCTTTGAAATTCAGGGAATAGAACGTACTGCCTGGTACTGTCTGAAGGACTCTGTGTAGTTTGAGTTTTTGGTCATGTTTTTACTTTACAGAATATTTTGATAATACTTTTAAAGCCCCTACGTGTAGATTTTTTAAAGTGCCGTCTTATGTGTTGTCTTCAGTCATGGGATTCACCAGTCAGAAATTTTCAGATTTCAAAGACAGGAGCTTTAGTATAATTCAAAGTGTATTTTGATGTGCATAAAGCATTATCACTGCTTGTAAATCAGTTTAGCCAATCCTGTCAGGTTTAGTCGGTGCTTTCAAACAGCACAGAAAGAACAGTCAATCAGTGTGAATGAAGAAGACCAGTCTGAATGCAAACAGAAAAATGAAACAGATATAAATCACACTCACACTGTCTTTTCAAATATTTACCATGTACCCAAAGCAAACTGTCAGCTTTAATAAGCGCCAGCTCCGGTTGTGCTGCTATGCAGTTTGGGTGATAATTTAAATGGATATTTCACCAGTTCAGAATCCACAAGGTAGAGAATGCTTGGGAGAAACAGACTGATAAAACCAGAAGAACAGAGGACAGGAAACACAGACTTTGAGTCCCCAGGATGGAACAAACTCCAAGATCACTGGATCCTTCCTACATTTACCATAAAGCAGCTCAGTTCAGTGTTTCCTTACACACCCTCCCTGCCTGGTAAACACCCTCATATTTCAAACTCCACAAATCTAGTTTCTAACTCAGGCTCCTTGTAAAAGATTTTTTTAGTCTCAAGCCTAATCTGACATCATGAATAAACTGATCTCTGTATAAAACTGGTGGCATGTCCCTCTAATATTGTTGTTGGTGGATATTATTATGTTATATATTATTACATATTTTGTCAGAGCTCTGACATACAGAGGGAGCTCGGAGTAGAGCCGGTGCTCCTTCGTGTTGAAAGGAGCCAGCCGAGGTAGTTCAGGCATCTGATTAGCATGTCCTCTAGACGCCTCCCAGTAGAGGTCTTCCAGACACGTCCAACAGGTAGGAGACTTTGAGGAAGACCCAGAATATGCTGGAGGGATTATACATCTCATCTGGCCTGGGAACACCTCGAGGTCCCCCAAGAAAAGCTGGGAAACACTGATGTGGAGAGGAACGTCTGATCTGACCCCAGGTAAGTGGCAGAAAATGGGATGGAGCCATATTTTGATGGTAAGGTCTTATCATGTTCCACTGGTAGTTCTAACTTAATCATTCAATGCACACTTTAAAACAAACAAAATTAGTTTTACATGAGTGCAGTCCAGAACAGTGGATCACAGCTCACTGCTTTTTAAATAAGTTTGATCATATAAAGGTGAATATCTATGCGGTCCATTTGTATCTGTACAGTTTATGTGTGTCTGCTTTTCTAAGGGCCTTTTTCTGTCCCCAATCACACATGGTCAAATTTTACTGCTGGTGGAAGTAACGGTCCACTATTCATCAGGAAACTGCTCTGATTGGCTGAGCACAGATCAACTCACATGGCGGCCTGGGATCTGACTTGGTGGAGGACTACATTAAACGTGGCTGCAGGATCGGTAAGAAAAAAAAATGTGGATCATAATGTACATGAATAGCTACATTCACAGTTTATCCTGCTCACCCAGCTCTGCACCAATCAGCACACCTCTGTCCACACCATCACTCCTTCACTGTCACTGCCCTGGTTCACTGTTAGCCTGCACTCTGTGATTAAAGCACTTGTGGCACCTAAAACTGTCAAGTCCACCCAAATGGCAAAGTCCTCAGTCTTTAACACAACTGCTAACAAAACTTTCCGTCCTTAACTTTACACTGTTAAGGACGGTTCTCCCACAGACAAACCAGCTGCCTGCTGCTTTGATGTAGAAACTGGATCCAATTCTAATGGGCCTGTAAAGCTGAGGGACATCTTGTTGTGGAGGAGCAAGAGCATTGGCAGCAGTAAGTGACTTCATATTTTCACAGCTTTTATTTTACTCCTCTGAGTTTATAAAAAACACAAAACTCTCTGGGTAGTCACCTCTACAGCACCTCTGCCTGTGACTGTCAGACGTCCAAATACATTTTGAAAGGTTTATTTTTACACTCTGACACTCAGGCAGACAGTCAGCTGTAGGGAGAGAGAGAGAGGTCTTAATAGGGACCATATGGCTCTCGACACACACAGGATTAATGCTGGGCTGATGGGGGCAAAGAGAATAAGAGAAACAGTCCTATTGAGGTTACAGGAAAAGGCCAGATGTCAGGATGATTACTGCTGGATTGGAATCCATTTATTAAATTTGTGTGTGTTGGCAGGTATTAAAGAGACAGAGGCCAGACAGGCAACGGACTGCCATCCTTTTTTTTTATTGTCATGCAGAATTATTTTTTCATAATAATTAATTTGAGTGTTCTTTGTATTCACATATTTATAATTTTAATTTATAAGATGATCCATTCAGTTGAATAACATTGGGAAAGAGTCACATGATTCAATTATTTTATTCCATCCACATATGAGGGAAGCTAACAGGAAGTCACTCGGCTCGGCCGGTGAAGGTCCTGGATGTGGACGATCTGAACCTGCTTGACTGGAGAAGGACTCTAAGTGAGCACAGAAACATGAGGATCCCACAGAGGCGTTTTCGGTCTATGTTTAAAAAATATAATGTAGTCACTGAATTTTAAATTGTAGTCCCTCACATTTTATCACATTGCTGTAAGTCATTACTAATTTTACCCGAGTCATGTGAGCAGCTCTGATTAACACTAAGCAAACCCCGCTGGATTACCCCGAAAATGGACTGTGAAATATTGAAATGCAAAGAGAAAATGTGGCGATCCCAGAGTTATTCAGCCAGTGATGGTGTAACTGCGCATCACTGGAAGCTGAAGGAAAAGGACCGATCATGTCATGAATCAATGAGAGACAAATTTGACCTCCCTGTCCTTCCTTTAGATAACAGATTTTAAAGCTGAACAGAGCAGACTGGAACAACAAGGATTAGAGGGAGATTTACCTCACAGTGACTGACTGACAACAAGGATATTTCAGACCCTAACTGAGTGGTGGGGGCTGAGGAGGGGGGGCGGTGGATGAGTTGTTACTCTTATCTCCTGCTGGATGAGAGTTAGAGTGAAAACGTCCTGTTTTGGTGAACTGGATTTTTCCAACCCTGCATCCTTGTCTCTTGCTGCTCTGTTGATTTTTAGTGGAGAATTCAGTTTCCAGCTGTGCAGGGCAGGAATTAAAGTCATAGGTGTAACCACACTGACTGTCCAGCAGATGGAGACACCTAACTGATTATGTCCATTTATCCTGAGGGTGAACGCCTACAGTAATATGACTCCATTAAGATGTGCCACCTCTTATTTAAATACAGATTCTCTACTTCTTTTCATTTCCCACTGTTCATAGCTTGTGAGAGCTGTCAATCAAAAAATGTCAGCATGTACCAGGTCTGATCATTGGTGTGTTTTCAGGTTCATTGTGTGTATTATGCAGATGTAGACATAAGCAGGACACACACACCTTTTCCACCTTGGAAGCTCAATAGTAGCTTAGTAGTAGCTTCATAATAAATAACTTGTCATTTTTTCATTATCAGCCTCGCCTTCAATCAACACAGCATTAAATCACCAAAAGTTCAGTTGATAAACACACATTTTTTTTTTTTTAGTATTTAAACCTAAATCTCAGTATTGTGCGTGTGTGGGGCTCGTTCAGCATTGCACTGTTACCCATACTGATTCTATTTGGCTGAAAAATAAACTGTTTCAGAACTGGTTACAGACTAACATTCATAAACCCACAGACATAAATACACATATATGTACATATGTTTATAGATCACTGAATAACACTGAATACTGATCCATCAAACACTAATTTAAGCACAGTAACAGCTGAGAACATTTTTTTATTTCATGTATTTGCCTTTAAATAGTTTTAGTTTTAAAAATTACACATACTCTTATTGACAGACTCTTATTATGAAAGGTTTACTGATAGCTGTTTATCGTACCTGATAATGATTATGTTACCTTCTTTATATTCAGACTGCAGGAGCTCAAACTGAGCAGCTGTTGGGTCACGCTGTAGCTTCAGTTGACACAGAAACAACTTGTGTTGTGCGGAGGGTTGTTGCACAGATGCAGGTGTTGTTTGCAGAGGTTGTGGTACGGAGGAAAAACTTCTCTTCCTCTTTCTCTCTGCACAGAGATCGACCTGCAGCTCGCTCTGTGACCACATCCTCTGCTCTGCTGTCGCTCTCAACGCCTCCGCAGGCCTTCATGCCCCAGTTTGTTCTTCACAAGCAGCAACCTTCAGCCTTCCTCTGTACTGAGGTGAGAAACATCTATTTCCTGTTGTTATGGGCTGTGGTTGGGCTCACATTTGAACATTTACTCCTTCAACCTAAAGGCATATGTCTGTAGCTTTACAGACACACACAGCTGCAAATCAGTTTGTGCAAAATGGAAAAACTAGATCTGAGTCCAGTGAAATGAATGTGTAAATGATTTATAGTTGTAGATTTGATTTATTTTAGCATTTTAATGTTAAAGTAGAGACATCCTTCTTTGTTTTACTCTTTGGAAAATCTCATGATCACTGAAATGACGCAGGGCTGGGGCTTAGTGCAGTGAATGGAAACACAACAGAAACAAAAGGCTTATTGTCACAAAAGCGACAGATGAGCAAGCGGCTAAAAATACTTCCTCTGAGTCTGTAATGCCACGAGATATAAGGGCAGTGAATTCCTGTCTTCATACATATATGGAAACTGACAACGCATCTATGATCGCTGCCTCCGGCCAATAACAACTGAGTGATCATCACTAGGATGTGTTGTGTTATCTTAGACACCAACAAGTCAACGTCATGTATCGCTTCTGAAATGGGTTTATTGAGCAGAAAATTCAGCTTAAAGCAGTTCACAAGCACTTACACAAACAGAAAGTATCATAAAATATTAACCAGCTTTGGATTATAAAACCATGCAAATGCTTTTGAGTCGCGCCAGTTGCTCTAAGTTGTGCAGAATGTGATCAGCTGATTGAACCCAGAGAACCCACCCAGCCGTTCAGCTCAGCTCTGCGTTGTTCTGTTTTCCAGGTGGAGCCTGTGGGTCAGTTAGAGAGGGACAGCTTTAACAAATAGATCACCTAAATATCATGTCGTGGACACAAAGGACTAAAAATCACTTCCTGCTCGATAAAATCAAAGATGACTGGTTGATTAGATGAGATTAGACCCTGAAGCCCCCTTCTACTGAAGGGGGGGTCAGTGATGCATTAACGTATAAATATTAAGTCAATTAGTTTCCTAGAAATTAAAAGTAAGTCATCATAGTAAACTTAACTGCTGCCTGAATTATATCCACAGGTTAAATTTGAGTGTAGAAAGCATCACATCTATGCACCGCTCGACCTACGCTGGCCGTCTGGCCACAAGCTCTTTGATTTAAAATATACTGAATCATTTCCCATGGTGTGTGCAACACATCCCATGGATTTCTATCATCTTTAGAAAAGCCTGCACCAAACCCAGAACTAATTCTTGACTCTACTATTGGGGAAATATATACAGAGACATAACTATACAGTGTGGTGATGTTAGGACGAACCTGAAGCCTCCACATCAAAAACACCACAAAGACTCCATAGATGCTGCTCTTGACGATCAAAGTGCTGTAGCACAGTTTGGCACTGTGAGTGGTCCTCATGTATTTGCCTGCAAAAAAAACAAAACATCATAGGTTTTCACTGACATGTTTCAGCAGTGCTGATGTTCTGAGCTGAATGTGTTCACACAAAACCACGCTCACCTCTTACAACTCGAGGTTCTGGTCATGACGGGAAGAGAAAGGAGATACAGGTTTTATCAGTGCAATTAGAATTTTGGAGTTTCACTTCATGAACAGCATGTTGAGGTTCTTCTAAATGAACATACTTAAAATGCCTGTGGTCCAGTTTGACGTGTACACAGTCGTGTTTCCATCGAAGAAGCTGACGGTGCAGGTGAAATTCGTGTCCGGCACGTGCCACTGATGGAGCGGGACCCTCAGCCTGCTGGTGAGGCGATAATATTTCCCATCCCGCAGGGCAGCACTGTCGGTGGCCACCCCTTTTTTCACATCTTCCCTGTTGATCTGCCAGGACACGCTCACATGGTCCGGGTAGAAACCAGAGGCCACACACACCAAGGTCTTCTTCTTTGTCTTTTCCTTTTCATTTTCACACTCTTTTTCTGAAGGCGTGAGCACTGTCACTCTTGGCCTGGTGATAGGACAGTTTGGTTCTGCAGGAACAAAGGAAGGGAACAAATTATTAGAACAGTTTGACATTTTGGGAAATGGACGTCTTTTCTTTTCCTTTCTTTTTTTTTTGGTGAGAGCTAGAGTAGAGGATTGAAAGCACTCTCATGTCTGGACAGGAAATATTTAGCTAGAGAAAGCAGACAGTAATCTTTGCTGAGTATAAAGACTGGAAGCAGAGGGAAACAGCTAACTAACCTGGCTCTGTGAACACATTCAGCTCAGTATTGTTCTCTGAAATAAACAGAGCACTACACAACACTCACATGCAAACAATGGCTGAACAAAACAATTAAAACGCAATGTATTAGTATGTCACTGACTTATAAATAGTTTTGTGTAAGTTAAGTTGCTTTCTGTTTGCTTTATTTAAATTTTTCCCTAGAGATTTCATTCAGTTTAACTTCTCTAAAAACCCTGCATTTGACCAAAAACAACTATTATCACAAAGTTTAAATTAAAAGATTATTTATGGCGTGTAATATGTAGCATTTTCTTACCTAAGACTGTCAACCTGGTGCCGCTACCAAAGTAAGCGGGATTGTAGTTAGTCACACTGACACACTGCTGTAGTAAAAACTGCTCAAGCTTTCAGCACTAACAGCTCTAAACTGTCTTTTTGCTCCTTTTCACAGGAAAAAAAACAAAACAAAAATGGTTTCCAAATTCAGACTGTATGACAAAGTGAAACATCTTCTGACAGTTATATAAAAATTTAAGAAAACAGGTTAACATAACTTACCTTCTAAATATTAATCCAGTTAATTTGGGATTAAACCTTACAGGATATTACATTTTACATTTGACTTTTAAACTCTGCCGTATAAACTCACAGTGGTTCAGAGGGTTGGTAAGAGTAGTAATGTGGACACTGAGCCAATTCTTTTATTGCGGCAGCAGTGTGGACAGTTAGTTAGTTAGTTACTCACTGGTTAGGACCGAAACCAAACTAACTTGTGCCACAAGGCTGTTTAAAGGCAGAATATAACATTTACTGCTAATTTAGGAAAATAAAATCACCTAAAAGCAGAGTCCAGGTATTACCTGTCCTCTCATATTAACAAGCTGTGAAAGGCAAACACAGAGCTTTCTTCAGCTTTGTCACACTCTGTCATGTGGAGACTTTCACTGTGATCTACTGTAGCTGACAGTGGATTAAGCCTCTCTCTGCTTCAGATCACTTTTATAAAAAACTCAGCACATTATTCTGTGACATTTTATGATCATTTAACTTAATGTTGATTTCTTACCTAAGACAGTTAATCTGGTTCCTCCACTAAAGTAAGCCTGGTAACCACCAGCAGCACAGTGAACCTGAACAGTGCTCAAATTTGCCCGAGGATGCAGCTCATGCTTTTTGCCTTTAATACTTTCAGTTTATCGTTTACTCATATCACTTTCCCCTAAGTCCTAAAATCAACATCACTGTTTTACTGAATGTTAAATGTGGAAGACTAATTTTTTTTTGTCTGAACGATAGGTGAAACAAAGAGTGAGGCTTACATCATGTTTTCCTTCACGAATGGATTCATGAAATGAAAATTCGGACGCGTTACTCACCAAGAACAGTCACTTTTGTGCCCGGCCCGAAATAGGCTTCATAATCTGCACAGTGAATGAGCTTGATATCAAAAAGGCCTGAGTCCAAGAAGGTGAGGTTTATAAAAACTCCTGTTCTGGTCGCACTGTGATTCAACCTTTATTTACCTGCTCCTGCCTAAAAGAGTCACACCTGCATCCTTCATTGTCTAACAAAATAAACATTTTTTTTTTTCATGGTGAATTGAAGTTATGAGAGATCAAACTTACCTTTAACAGTTAGTTTAGTTCCACTTCCAAAGTAAGCTTCAGCTCCAGTGTCACATTAACTGCATCCTGTACCAAAAGTAGTCAAAGTGCCTGTAAGCGGCTCTTGGAAATGGCCAAACAACCTGTGATGTTGCATTCCAGGTTTGCTGGTTTTTAATTTAAGACGTGTAGATAACACCCAAAAGCTGCGTGGACTGGATTTTATTTTATTTTATTCCAAATGAATTTCTCACTGAGGTTTGGTTTTGTCCAGTGCCGCCCTGCACAGACACAAACCAACATGCTGATGGGTTTTTATTTTTTGCCAAGCGTCACAGTGAAGTTGTGGAGCTCCACGCTCAGCATTTTAAACAGGAGGAGGAGGTTTTTGTACAGCTGCTCTATCTGATTGTATCACCGTGCCCCCCTGTCTACACAGTGAAAAAGCACGATACAAAAACTTCTCTTCTCTTTGCTCCTCTCATCTTTCCTTCCCCCCAGCCGGCCTCCTCAAACCTCAGCCTCCATCTCCCTCTCTCTCTCTCTCTCTCTCTCTGCAGGTGTGCAGCTTGGGCTGACTGACAGCTGAGGTGAGCTCCATGCAGCCTGACTGATGCTATTTCTGTGACTGCTAAGAAAAGAAGAAAACATTGTGTTTCTATGTGCAGGAAGCTGCACAGAGGAAGTGACATCTTTCCTGGTCACACCTCTTTATCCACCCAGTTATAACTCATGAGATGCATTGAGTCGCCTTCACTGAAAGGTTGTGTGTGATCCTCAGAGTGTTTACAGTGGCGATGTCAGTCTGACTTTTCTTCTAACGTTTTCAGTTCTCACTTGGATCTGTTTTATAGATATAAACAAAGAAATTTAAATCAGCAGATCTCTAGTGTCTATTTCTTCTTTAAATACTCAGGATTTTTTAATGCGTCATTCCAAATGTGTCCTGCAGAGGTCAGTGTATGATCAACTCCTAAACTGGTTCTTTCCTTCCAGTGATAGAATGAAACACTTTCATCTACTCAGGATGCAAACAATAATGAAAGAATTGAGGCTGAATGAAAGAGATGTGAGTGAAGAGTCTTCTGTGGGGACAGACAGCCATTCTTTACTCTGCTGTAGCACCTGTGTACTTATCTAACACATCTAGTTGGTTTTCTGTGGCACAGCTCAGTCACTGCCGTGGCTCTTCAGAGTCCATTTGCTGCAGCATGGGCAAAACTCTGTTCACCATGTTCTTAACCTAAACCTGTTGCCTAAATCTGATCTATGATGGATTCATTTTTCATTTTTTTTTTAATAGTTAGAGAACACTCCTATAGGCTACATGTGAGGTTAGAGACAGGAGACATGGTTGACCTATGAGGTTGGAGGACTTGTTGAAATAGTCCTTCATTCCCAATCTTATCTTGTACCCCAGCATTTCACTCAGAAGGCCATGCATCGTTACAGTAAAAGTGTTTATATTTGACTCTTGTCAGCAGGTGTGCAGGGTGAGATAAGGGTTTTTGTAGCAGCACTTGGGGATTTTCTGTTGTGGTGCGACCATACGCTGCACAGAAATAATGCCCACTGTCTCTGGGATGCCTCAGTTTGAGCAAATGAAGGAATGCCTCTCTGTGGCCGTCTCCGCTCACGTTGAAGAAATGCTTGTAGGGGTTTTCAACAACATGAACGGATGTGTAACTTGTTGCACCAACTAGGTTTAAAGAGGTGTCTCCTCCCGGGCGATGATACCACAGAACGGTGTAGCAGTTGTTGAGGCTGTGTTTGCAGCTCAGTTTGACTTCACTGTTTGTGTTTCCCAGCAGTTCACCTGGAGTCTGGTGAACATTTTGAGTTTTATTTGCTGATATTCCTGCAGAAAAGAACAGAAAATTAAGGATGTTAATTCATGTTGCAAAAGTCACATGATCAGTGTTGAAGTAAAAATAAATTTACCTTTGATCCAGAACAGTGGGATGATAACTGCAATCAACATCATGTTTACGTTCAGCATCACCTCAGCTGAGGAGCAACAGCTCTTTGCTGTATGTGTGTGAAGCAGGAAAGGAAGTGATGCGCTGCAAACAAGATGAGAAGAAGATGAGCAGACACGTGACTCATGTGGTGTACCTTCCCTCTGCAACACTCAAGTGTTCTGTCCAAGGATAAATATGAACCAGACTAAGTCAAACTAGTATATGGACCGTGTGTGAGGGTGGCCGAGAAACCCGGAATGAAACAATGAGTTGCAGCACTTTCTTCTCTCTCTAGCTCCCGGCCACCACAGCCTCCTCACTTTTATACTGCTGGACTACACCTTCCCAAACAATTAAAATCAATTATGTCTTCCAGCACAATTACAGTAATAACAAAATCACCACTGACATCAAATAACACATTGTCAAATAGAAGTTCAGCTAAACTTACTTTACATATTTCACATATTTCTTTTTAAGCAAGATACTTCTACTGGTTATTTCAGCACAAAAGACAAAACACCCCTCCCAGTCTACCACACTTGGTTTCTTCCCCTGTGAACCCCCCCCCCCCCCCCCACCTATTTAACCAAATGGAACGCTCCAGCTCAGGTTTGGCTGTTCCTGGTCTAACAGGGGAAGAAGTGAAACAAAGGAGACAGGTGAACACAGTTTAAATTCAATAAATCAAATACCCAGTCACAATGTGTCTTCTCCCTTTCACCCCCTCCTCCAAATGTTCATATCACATACATCCCACCAGCAGTTTCCACCAGGTATTAACATTCTGATAAAATCTACCTGAGTAAGAGTGCGTAGTACATGTGCCTTACTTTAGGACACGGGGTCTCCCTGTGACACCATTGTATGGTCAATATGTAAAATTGAGGATGTGGGTGAAAACTGCTGTGTAACCAATGTAAACAATTACGCTCAATATAAAAGTAGCTAAACCTGCTCGAGAAATTGATTAATTTGTCATTAGACAATCTAATATGCTATTTAGCACATGAATGACGTCACTTTGTTGTATTTCCACTCTGCCTAGGTTCAGCCGGTTGTAGCCCTTTATCTACTATTTACTCTCATACTCTTTGTGCTCACATGTACAGTAATTTAATACAGACATATTCCCAATTAGCTGCTCTTCTTTACATGTTTTTGTCTCTTTCTGTTGTCAGACAACTGAACAGGTATAAAACCGTGACTGTAACACTGCCCATTAGGACTACACATTAACCAGCAGTCGCTTCCATCTGATCAAATCACCGCACATATAAGTAAAAGACAAAGTCTGTGCTGTGATTTTGTCTATATTTACTTGTAAAGACAGAAGCTCATTCATATCTATGTCAGCTACCATACGGTTAACTGAATGAGACAGAGAGACGTGTCCTTTGTCCAAAAGGTCTCTAGATTTGTTGCTTGGTATTTTAAAAAAAATGTACTAAATTGGTCTGAAAAGTTGGTAAATCTAGTGACAGTGGCTCTAAGTTGAAAACCTGTTCATGCTAATTTATTAAGTCTGTGCAGATTTTCAGTTGCCCAGGTCATGCTTATCCAAGAAGGGTTGAATTTAGAGCAGCTGGACTTGACTGTAGCTCTTGTAGACATTTTTATCTCTCATCCAAAAGGCTTCTGCAGTACTGACTGACAGGTAGTGAGTCCCAGGTATTTAATCTCTGTAAGGTCGTTACCGAGACCATTGATGTTTGTTGGTTTGTTAATGCTCCTTGCTTTTGTAACAGTCGTTAGCTTCGTTGGAGTCACATGAATGTGAATGGTTGCTAAATATCCTGAGAAGGGATGAAAGGACAGCATAGGTGAGGGATAAGTGGTGTCATAGACCTCCTCCTCCTCCTCTGTTGACCAGGAGATTGATAGACTCTGTCTCCTCTTTCAAACCACCTGTGCTCCCTATCTAAAATATGCACCTGTCCTCAAAGAGGTGTCCCTTATCTTTCAGGTGTAGGTAAAGTCTTGACATGAGGAGTCGGCCCTCCTGTGTTAAGTCATGTATTTGTTCAGTGGTTGTTTTCTTTCACTGATATATATACGTCTGTGCTTTCCTCACTGCATTGGACTGCATACACTAGATTGCTTTTCTTGTGTTGGGTCTTTCGGATTGGGCTGCTTTCTGTCTGAGTGTGTTGCTGAGTTTGAAGAACACAGGGACATGTATGGGACATGTATGGGATGACGACGTTGTTGCACCTGCAGCCTTGGTGCTCTGGTACTTGTGGCTGTTTTCAGAGAGGTCTAGTTTGGATGTCCACAGGTTTGAAGTCCATCCCTCAGGTGTTTGTACTCCTTTTCTTGGACCTGGGTGCTTGGGCACATTCTCAGCTTGGTAGTGCAGGATTCCTTCATTTAGAAGTTGGCCACAATGGGACATACTGGTGGGGCACCTGGCACAGCCATGCTTTGGTCTCTGAAACCCCCCTTTGTACTGGAAATAGGTGGTATTCAGGCAGATGTCCCGCAGTCTGCAATGAGATTGACTATTATTGTAGGTGTTGTCACATAGCAACTGTTGCCTTATGATTTCCATTTGGTGTAGGGGAGCTTTACATTTAGTCAGGGGCTATAATGATTCAGTATAATCAGTTCGACTTGTAATGGAGTACTTCTATGTAACCTTCCCGACTCTGTCAACAAGACACATCTGTAATATTCAAATCCACATTACAGAACAGCATTAGCTGATGGTGATAGGATATCGAACCAAATTACAACCACTGAAACAGGTGCCTGCTGTTCCACATCATGTACAAAACCACCGATACTGAATGATAGTGGAGAGTTTTTGTAAACAGCACAGAGACTTTGTGTCATCGTGAATACTGAGCTGCACAGTAGTACACGGCACTGTCCTCAGCTCCAGCCACCTCAAATTCTAGAGAAACATTTTTGTCCGCATTCAGATTGCCAATGATCTTAAATTGCTGTTCATAGGCCCTTATCATGTTCACATTCTCATAGATCAAAGATCCAATGAGTTTCATGTCTGTCTGTCCTGGTGGCTGCTGGTACCAGAACATCACCCTGTAGTCTTTTTCTTCATGGGTGCAGACAAGCTGCACTTTGTCACCAGGGCTTCTGATGAGGGCAAGAGGAGTCTGATGGACCTCAATACCCAGACAACCACCTGAAAACAAAAAGAGAGAGATTTTTTTTTTAAATTTTCAGAATAATTGCGGAGAGAACGAAAGCCTCCCCAAATATTTTCAGCAGAAATCTTTGTCATTACCTGTCAGGCAACAGAAAAAGGAGAGAAAGTAGATCATTTTCTCTTTTTCTTCCCCACAGAGATGGAGTGCTATCTAATCAGCCCCGTGCCTCTGCTGAGCTGCCTGAGGTCTGAGGAGGGAGCGAAGGGAAAACAGAGTGAGGTAAGAAATGTGGCTGGAGCTGAACTCCACCTCCACCACACCCAAGTCACCCGCTGCGGCCGCTGGCTGTAATAGCAAGTTGATTTTTCGTCCGAAAAATAGCTATGCCTAAGACAGCTATGTATGCTTGTTTGTTGTTTGTTGATTTTTATAGCAGGTATCAGGAAATGAAAATTCAACTGAAAGGATTTATATGATATTTGGTGGCAAGTGTTTTTGGTGTGGATAGCTCCACCATGTGGCAGCATAAACATGGTGAACAACTTCATGTAGGCGTCAAGTATAGTTGTAATGTTGTTGTAATTTATGCCGTTAAATTTATTGCCATGAATTCTTGTACATACAGACATGGATGATGACCAGTAGAGTAATACCCTGACTTTTCTTTTCATGTAGTGCCACCATGGGGTTGCCATTTGTGTTTCTCAGTGTGGACTGTTAAGACATTTTGTAAAGCTTTCCATGTTCCTCTGAGGATAAAACCCAGAAATACTGGTGATGCCCTAAATTTTTTTTCTGTATCATAAACAGTAGGTCAGAAGTTTTGCAGTAATCTGATGAAAAATCTCACCATCAACAACATTGTGTCGGCTGATGGCACAAAAGTACAGCGCCAAGTCTTTCACAGTAAGAGCCCTGCTCTCTGACAGCCCCTCAGTAGTCCAGATGCCCACCAACCATTGCGTGTGGATGATGGCTTCCTCTGTACACCGCCTGTACCAGTACATCTATGTGTGAGAAGCATCTCTCGTGTTGCTCCTCCACTTCAGTTCCAGCAATCTAAATGGCAACTTAAATATGATGAACAACCGATTAATCATGGTGATCCTTTCAAAATAAGACAGTGTAGAACCATGATAGGCATATCATGCTGGTGTTATACAGAAATGATAAAATTTGTGGCGATGAGGTTTTTGTGCTGAGGAGCATTGGTAGATAACACTGTGGAAACTAGCAGCGCAGTAGTATGCTGTACTGCTGTTCAGGCCGAGTTTCTCCGTTGTTAAAGTGTGTAAACAGTTGAGTTTGGCCGTCTGTCCTGGAAGTGTGTATATGTTAGCTGAGCTCTGCTGGACTTGCTCACTAAATGTGGCACCTGTGGAAAAGATGCAAATAAATACCAAAAAATATTCAACAGATAAAATTCAGAACTACCATTAGTAACATACACTGGGAACAGAATTAAAAAGATCCATTCTTGCTCAGCAGCGTTGCCTGAAACCAGAACAGTATTACAAGCTATGATCAGGAGTAAGATGATCATGTTGTTGCTTTGAATGGCTGTCCTCAGTGGATATGCAGTCCCACCGTTTACCCACATCCTTCAGTTTAACACACAGACAGTCTTAAGGTGGGTGGTGCATGGGCGTAGATTTGGGTGTGGACTAATGGCTGTATATAACGTATTATAGAAAGCATCTCATACAGTCATTGGTATGGACAGTAGAGACATTTATGTAAGTATTTACAGTTTAAAGAACTGAAAATGTCTTCACTCGACAAAATTAACATCCATATATATAAACTTCAGTGGTTGAGTTTTAGCTCGTTTGTGAGGAGCAGATGGCTCCCAGACTTAGTTAAGACACCAGGTCCTTTTTAAAGAAGAGCTGAAGTATAAGTAACAGCTGAGCTCAGCTAGTCAGAAAGTTCTGTAATCAATCCAAACATGCGTCGTATTTGAAATTAGCTGGAGAAATATTTACTCATAATAGGCTGCACTGCACTGTACAGGAATATGTTTCACGGTCTTCTGATGTTAGAATTGTGACTGATGCCTCCTCGCTCAGATTTGTCTGCCGCTGACTGGTCTCTGTATGAAGCCTGGCTCAAGGTTGACAGTGGTGAAAATAAGTTGCCCTTACAGGTAAAGATACCTGTTTTGGGATCGCTTGTGCACGAGGATCGGGTCGTCGTCAGGGATGACTGACATGACTGCAGCTGAGAGACACACATTCACTGCATGTTATTGTTTGATGAAGTCTGATAACTCTCACCGATAGGGACAATGAAAAAGCAAGAGGGGAAAAAAAAACACCTGCCATGTTACTGTCACGGTCACTTTGATGTGACTGGAGGTCAAAGGTAAATTCAAACAGGTCCCTCCTTTAGGACGCAGTGTTGAGCTTCACATTATTTTTTATGCTTGTTAAAAATGCTTCTCTGAGTCTGCAAGATTCAGGTGGTCTTTTTTCTGCAAATATCTTAATTTCCCTACATATGTTTTATTTGATTCCAGTGAATGTTTGAGTTCAAACATTATGACAGTCATGCCATTTACATAGCAGACATGTGAGACTGTTTGTGGAGAGAAACACTGCACTCCACTGGGTAATAAAAGTGTTGCATCCCTCAAAGCTGTGGTTCGCTGTCTGATAGTGTGGTTACAGCAGGTGAGAATGGTAGTTGTGTTAGAGGGTTTTTGTTAAAGTCAGAGGGTTAACGCAGTAACGTGCTTCACTGGCGGCACAGAAATACACCGCGCTGTTATTGGCTTTGTTCAGCGCCACAAAATGGAGAGATGACAGACTTTTCCCATCACCGC
The DNA here is from genome assembly GCF_017976425.1 of Toxotes jaculatrix. NCBI lineage: Eukaryota > Metazoa > Chordata > Actinopteri > Toxotidae > Toxotes > Toxotes jaculatrix. The sequence goes on along the minus strand of NC_054411.1, from coordinate 19,233,622 downwards.
TCACGTTATAAAATTCCTTGAATGGATGTTCAACAGCCAAAACGGTATACCTCGCATACCCAATGAGAGTCATTTCTGCACTCCCAGCAGACTGTTTGTACCACTGGATCATATTAAAATCACTGTCAGAGTGGCGGCAGTTAATCTTGATTTCTTTTCCAGGGTCTTCGATCAGGTCAGGAGGATCCTGATGGATGCTTTTTGTTGAGAGCTCTGCAGAGATACACAAGCGGTATGTACAGTTTTACTTGAGATAATAAATTCAATTTTAAATTAGTATTTAAATGAGCGGTGAGTTCATTCAACATTACCTGCTGAACAGAGCTGCAGAGCAGCCGCATGTATGAGCAGTATGATCATCATCTCTGAGCAGGACAAAAGCAAAAGAATCATGAAGAGTGAAAACTGAGTAGATAGAAGAGAGGATGGGATGGCACTTTGAAATGCAGGGGAGGGGCCAGAATTCACAGAACTGTAGTTACATGTGTGACTCTCATTTTAACGTCTGTGAACAAATTCAGGTTGGCAATTAACAGATGAAGGTGATCTGTGTAAATGTGGAAGTTATAGAGACTTTAAACATGTAAAACATGCCTTTTTAGTTCTGGGGTGTAGTGTACCAAGCTATTTATATATTACACTACTGTACTGTGTAAAGAATTATTTTAAAGAAAGATGCAGCAGAACCAGAGATAGTGACTTTTTTATTCCACCAGATTTATTTAAAGATTGGCACTTACTTTACCCACAATGCAACAAAACCCCCAACAGTTCTGTTGGAGATATGGGTGTCTTCTGATAGCACCGGCTAGCACCGGCTGTAAAATCAGTGGAGTTGTCCTTTAATGGACAGGAAAACCTTCATATCTGCTTAAGCATTTGTCATAATGTTGGTTAAAACAGGCAGAGTTTACGTCTTCTCAGTGACAAGTTCCTGCTAAAGTTTGTGGTTACACACAGGTGTGCTCTCTGTTCCTCAGAGTTTATTTTATTTAGTTTAGTTAATTTATCTGTTCATCAGGGAGGGTTTTTGTAGAGAGGAGAAAATGATACAGGGCAGTACTACATACAAATTTCTATGTAGCAATTTTCTGTGCTTCTTCAGCTGAAAAACTGCAGCTCTTTCTGATGACCAATATCTTTTTTTTTTTTAAATTTGAGTATTAAATGCATGCATTAGTTACTTTGCACAATCCAGAAAACCCATTGTGACACCATTGTTCATAGTTCTTTCTGTATATTACCATCTCCTTTTCTATCTGCTTTCACCTCAATAAGATCCCTCTGATGTTTTCCCTTAGTGTACCGTCCTACTTGCCTGCAGAGGGATTTCCTCTTCGCAAACAAGAGCCTCCTCTGTGTCTGAAACCAGAGAGGTCAGCATTCCTCTGCCCAGGCCTCAAACAGAGACCCAGATTCTTGCAGAAATAGTCCAGATTCCCGCTGGGAGTGGAAACCTATCCTCTGTTCCTGGGCAGCTGCCTCCCTCAAGGTGGACAATCAGTGTCTTTGTGACGCCAAGCGGGTGCCAACAGACTGAGCCCAGAGCAGGTCCACCCTGCAGCCCCTCAGTTCTGCTGTCTGAGCTGAGTGCAGATGGTTTGCCTGGCTGTGGAAACACCTCATGAGTTTTGATAAAAGATGTCTACAGGTCAACTCAGGATGCACAAATATCATCACAATCAGTGCTGGATTATCAGAGCTATGTTGGATTTCTTTGTGGATTATGGACGTTGAAAATCTTCTTCTTGGATTTAATGGCCCAGATGAAACATCACAAGCTTTTTGGGATTACCTGACAAGCTCCTGAGTCTCCACCAACAGAAAGGTAGGCCACAGTTATTCCTCTTTTCTCACTCAGACACTGTGCCCATTTAGGAGCCACATTTACTAGCAAAATGTGGGCCACGTGTTTAGGCCACAAACAGGAATATTTGAGATCACTGGGGGAAACAATGTTGAAAGTTGTGTAGAAAAGTAAATATGCAAATGTTACACTTTTGCCCCAAAATGTTTTCCAGTCTTTTCTGAGGTTCTAAGCATAAAAGGACACACAAAGCCAGGACTAAGACCTGATTTAGCCCCTAAACCAAAGTTAAAAGTCAACAAGCAAATCACCAGGGAACAAATCATCCTCCTGTTGCATCTTTTTCTCTTTCAACACACTCACACTCTCTGTCTCAGTCAGGATTGGCCCTTGACATTTCTGAGATTTTTTTCCCTTTAAGCTATTTTCACATTCAGTCACTGTACAACTGGTTAGAAGGTGTAAAGCTGCTTTAATTACCAAAAAAAAAAGGGGGGGGGGGGGGGGGGGGGGGGCATTCAGTGAGTCAGTCAGGGAATTAGGCAGGATTCAATGTTAGACCACTTAACATGCTTTATTTCAGCATTCAAAATAATTAAAAACATCTCAATTTATTATACATATACAAAATAGGTACAGATCCTTGTGGTGTTTTTCCCCCATAGGTGTATCTGTCTGCCTTCTCTCACAAACGTTTCGCTGATGGCTCTCTTTCTGTGCAATTTTTTTTTTTTTTTTAATTTCTATTTGATTCCAATATTTTGTTATTTTTTACTTTTGAGAAAATTCACCCAACGCACAAGAAAACAAGAAACTAACCACAACAGATATGTGGCTGGAGAGGTGGAGAAGAATTTGGATGACAGTAAGGTGGACAGCAGGTTCAAAACATAAAACCAAAAAGTGTGACGAAGAGAAGGGATGCGGATCCACTTTTCACTTGAACTCAAAAACAGAGCTAGAGTTTCACTGCCAGCACGATCAAGGCTGGGAATAGAAGAAAATCTGTCTCATGCTGGACATCAAGAATAAAAGCTGTGGTTTCATTTTTTCATTTTAGCACCAAGAGGGCCCTGCCACGCCAGAGTGACCTTAACCCTACACAACAGTCTGGCCATACTGGACGTGCAGGAGACCTCAAAGAAAGAATAGCACCGTAAGTTTGAGCTGTTTCTGCTTCTGCTAAAGTGTCAGTAAACCTCGACTACCCCACCAACCGCCGCAACTACTGCAGGCACTTCTAAAACACTGGGCCCATTTTCATAGCTGGAATTTCCTTGCTTTCTGAGGTAGCCATAGGATTTTTTTTTTCTTTCAAAAAAGAGTTTTAAACCCATGTTTCTCTGCTGGTGGTTTTAATGTGACTTTTCTTTATAGAAAAAAAAAGAGAAATAGCGAGGAACAAACAGGAAAGCGACCACAACAAACAAATCACAGCTACATCTGCGGAACAGGATGACAGAGTTGTCCGCCTTGTCTGGGGCAGACGGAGGATGGGGGCAGAACAACAGAGACAAACATGGCTGTAAGTTTCACCGTTTATTCATCAACACCTGAAACGTGGTACAAAGCAATTGGGTTCTGTCTGTTGGGACTGTCCTTTCATTCCTCTCACCGCAGTGGTGTATAAAAATACAAAAGTCACCTGTGTGTTTCTGTTGGTTTCTGTAAACTCCAGAGAGGCCTGGTTTGGCTGGATGAAGAGGGGAAGTAAATTTTTTTACACTTTACAGAAGCATATATTATTTTCTTGTTGCCAGTGAAACAAAATGTCTTCTCTACAGGATCCTTGGTGTTGGTGATGGTAAAAAAAAAAAACAGAACAAAACAAAAAAAAAAAAAAGTCAGAAACAAAAAAAGTAGTGGTCCCAAACACGGTGATGCAGACACTGCTACATCACCGCCATCTTGTTGAAGTGCAGGTTTTAGGCAAAGTGGACCATCGGAACAACAGCCGAATGGAAACTTGTAGAATCAGGAGCGAGGGGCTGGCTTTTTCAGAAAAATGGCATTAGAAGAACGTTTTGGTGGGGTTTTTTTTTAGAGAGAGATGACTGCTAGAAAAAATAAAACACACTCACACACACAACAACAATTTCAAGTCCAGATTTCTCTTTTTACAAGAAACAGACGGGTCCAACTTCAAGGCCAAACTCTTGGTCTGGAGCACCAACGTCCATAGGAGCAATATCAATGATGGGCAGGCGAGATGTTTTCGATGTCTTGTAGTCGATGACTGTCTTGCCCCATGTACCGGTGTGTGACTGGAAGGAGAGAAAAAGAAAGTGGAGTTAGAGTCAATATTCAAAATGGCCACTGCGCAGTTAATACTGGAAATTTTGAAATTTTGCTTGAAATCTGAAGCACACTGCAAGACTAGATACAGCAGTTAGCATGCATGTAGATGCCTTACACACTCCTTTATGTTGTTGCTAGCTTACTCGAGACCACTGCGTGTATATCATCAGGACGTATATATGCATCCTGAATTGTGACCTAATTGTGATCTAATTGCTCTATTTCTGCTGTCTCTAGAATTAGGGAAAGAGTATCAACTAAAGATTCCTCACCGTGCATCCATCCTCCAGGACGCTGTAGGTGAAGCGGCTGTTGCCCTCGGCTCTGATCTCAATCTCGTTGGAGCCCTGGAGGAGCAGGGCCTTCTTGAGGTTGCCAGCGGCGGCGTCCATGTAGGCGACGCTATTCTTGCAGTGGTAGGTGATGTTCTGGGATGCCTCGGTGGACATGAGACGCAAGAAGGTCAGCTGGATGTTGACGTCCTCTGGGAGAGAGCCCTCGCTGCCGTACTCGAACTGTGTAGGAAAAAGAAGGAGGGAGGAGTTAGTGACTGAAACTGTGAGCCCTGAGGAGGGATAAAAAGCAGAGGGGTACAATGGAGTTGAGGAATACATGGGAAACAAATAGAGGAGTTAGAGGAAATGGAATTGAGAAGAGAAGAGGGACAGAGGAGGCAGCAACTGAGATGGAAGTTGACCTAGGAAAGGGATGGAGCCCATTGGTAGAGTGAAGTTAGTGATTGGAACAAGAGGACGGTTTAGCAAGTTTACCTGGAAGCCATCGGTCATAGCCTCTCCGAACCAGACATGCTTCTTCTCCTTCATGTTCTTGCTGACGTACCAGTTCTTCTGGGCAACCTCGCGTTGAGTTGGGGATACGCAGGTCTCTCCAGTCTCCATGTTGCAGTAGACCTTGATGGCATCCTGAGTGCAGCCCTGGTCAGGGTCAATCCAGTACTCACCTGAAGGAGTTCAGAGATGAAAAATCAGAACCTCAGCTGTTTGTCTTCCAGACAATCTCCCTAAAACTAAATTTTCTTAGTCTACCATTATCCACTCATTCTACTTCCTCTGAAGGTTAATGAATATGTGTATGCCCTGAAAATTTTTCATCAGTTCAGTAGGGCCACCGCCACTCTGACCTTTCAATTGTCTTATCACTATTGAAAATACTTACCGCTCTTCCAGTCAGGGTGGCACATCTTGAGGTCACGGCAGGTTCTGGCGGGGTTCTTTCGGGTTCCGTCAGGGCTGCGGATCTGCTCAATCTGCTGGCTGAGGCTCTTCAGTGTGGTGTCAACCTCAAGGTCGCGGTCGCGGAGAACGTTAGCGTCATCAGCACGGAACATGCGGAAGGGATCAGGTGCCTTCTCCTGAGGCTGGGCAATGAAGCCAAGGTCGAATCCGCCACCAGGGGCGCCAGGTGCTCCAGGAGGACCAGGAGGTCCAGGAGGTCCCTGAGAGGAGAAGATGATGGAGGAGGGACAAGAAGAAGTTGGTTAATTCATTACCGGTAAATCCTTTGTGGTACATCCCAAACTCCATATTCCTTGAGTTAGGAGTCACAAAGTAAACAAACATATAAATGGATGGATAGTTAAACAGTTAGTTAGTTGCTTACAGCAGGTCCCATCTCTCCAGAACGTCCACGAGGTCCAGGAGGTCCGGTGGGTCCAGGCAGGCCACTCATACCGTCCTTACCAGGAGAACCAGCAGATCCAGCAGGGCCCTGCAAACAGCATAGAGTAAAACCTCAAATGTCTAAAAGTCAAGACATGGAAAACTGCAAATATGAAAATGTAAAACTGCTCTAAGCAGTTGAAAGGATTGTTTGGTGTATTAACTTACTCTAGGACCAGCAGGTCCAGAAGCACCAGCAGGTCCTTGATCTCCACTTGGTCCCTATGGGTTCATAAACAAAAACAGGATTAAGAGGGTGAGTGTGTACATTATGTGTTGTTTGTAGGCAGTACACGTGGGCTAAAATGTGAAGTAACATACAGCAGGTCCAGGAGGTCCCTGCATGCCAGTGAATCCTCTGTGTCCCTTCATGCCTCTCTCTCCAGCCTCTCCGGTCTCTCCCTTGTCTCCACGAAGTCCAGGAGCTCCCTGTTAGAAGGAAGGAGGAGATGAAGAGTTTTGTTTTACCTTCCCCTGCATGGTGATCCATCTGTCACAGCAGTCTATTAATGGTGCTGATGCTGGTACTTACAGAGGGGCCACGAGGTCCAGCAGGGCCAGCAGGACCAGCAGGGCCAGCAGGTCCCTGAAACATACAAAAATCTGTTTCATGTAGACGCAGTTTGCAGTCACCTACAGTTGATCTAATAATGGTGGCTAATTTTCTGAAGAATTATCAGGGTGTCCTCATCACTCACAGTCTCTCCACGGTCACCGTTCTTTCCAGCGGGTCCAACAGGTCCGGGGGCTCCAGGGGGTCCAGGGGCACCAGGGGCGCCTGAAGGGCCAGTCTCGCCACGGTCTCCCTACAACGCAAACACAAAATAACTTAATTTCACCAGCTGTAGTCTTTGTATGTCATTATTATGTCATGGCCTTTCCAGTTCTAGATCCAAGGAAGTTAAAGGTCTGCGGTGGTGAAAAGATGAAACCAAATATCTGTCCTTTAGGAACTCACAGATCTTTGGTAAAAATAAGCTTTACAGTGTGTGATAATGGTAGCTTTTCAGTCAGCTAACTACAGTAGATGCTCATCTAGATATCAATGAATTTAGAAGGAGCCACTGTGGTGTAAGAATGTTGTTTACTAAATGACCTTGGTCTTGACCATTGGTTGATTAGGATCAATTGAGCTTCTAAAGCTCAGTACTGTGGCACAGACTGAAATTAAAGACAAAGCTTATTGTATCACTATAACCTAGACCATTGGGAAGATCTAGCTTAGCCAACCAGTCTCTTTGACAAATTTATGGGCACTTAGCGATGAACTCACCTTGGGTCCAGCGGCTCCATCGCGACCAGCTGTTCCTTCATTACCGGGGGCTCCCTAAAGCAAAAACAATCAGGTTAACTGATTAAGAAACACCTACTTTTATTTATTTGTTTGTTTATTTAACAGGGACAGTGCATAGCTCTCAGCCATGCCAGAGTTAGCTACCAGCTAATTTTCATCTGTAGTCCCTGAGCAGGAACAATAAACACTGAGTATTAAGACAAAACACTACAGTCCAAGATAAGTAAATACATACATAAGAATACAACAAATATTAGAATACTGTCACTGAAACAGCCTTCTCAAACAACAACGGGACAACAAACAATAACAATCAGACAGCAACAATAACAGTTTCACACAGCAATAAAATCACAATGTTAAAATTACAAATCAGTGGATTATGAACCAGTAGGATTTATGGTTGATGAGTGCATGATTGGGTTGATTTAAGCCATGATTTTATCTTAGATTTACAGGGCTGACTTATAAACAGCCCTGTCTGTCTTTTGTAGTACAGAAAAGACAGACAGTATAGAAAAGACAGACAGAGAGCCTTGTTGTTCTAAAGTGCAATTGTTTTGTCATACCTCACGTCCAGGCTCTCCAGGGGCTCCAGCCAGTCCAGGGGGTCCCATGGGTCCGGGAGGTCCTCGCTCACCACCGGGGCCAGAAGGTCCCTGCTTTCCAGGCTCTCCCTGTGGGTGACACAGCCACAATCAGTTCAGTTATGATATTCTCAGTTGCTTTTCTAACTGTTTAAAACTGCTCTGTCCTGCAGGTGCCAAGAAAGCAAATGGGAAGTCAGTAATTAAACTTGCTTGCAAGAGGCCACACAGCATTACAGTCAAGTGAGTTCAGAGATGCCATTGACTAGAGTTGAATAGTGTTTCTCAGAGGTTTTATTTTCAACATCAGATCCTCTTTGAGTGGTTTGTACACTTATAGGATTTAGGGTTATATTTGGTTCTGAACATGGTGTTGGCCAGCTAAAGACTTTTTAATTTCCTTTCATTTTGTCATTAGATCCATTGTGCACTTTGTAGTTTTGAAGCAGAGTAAAATTAAGAACTTACAGAAGGTCCGGGCAGGCCAGGGAAACCTCTCTCTCCCCTCTGTCCAGGCAGACCAACAATACCACGCTGTCCAGCAATACCCTGAGGTCCAGGCAGACCAGCACTACCCTGCAGGTGGTGACAGAGAGAAACAAAGAAAAAATTGCTTAGATTTCAAGATGCAGGGTGGAAAAACATATAGCAACAAATTCAGTGTCACTACTTTAAGTAACCTCTCCATTTCGTCGGTATCAAATCAAGATGATGTTTACTGGCTATCAATCATCTAGTGCTGTGATAGACTGAGGTTTAAGTCGGTCATTCCAGTAGTATTCTCAAAGTTACTCAAAGTTTTGTGGTAAAGATAACTTACAGGAGCACCATCACCACCAGGGTTTCCCTTCTCTCCAGCAGGTCCTGGGGGTCCAGCTGCTCCAACCTCACCAGGGCGACCAGCAGGTCCAGTCTCACCACGGTTTCCTTTGGGACCCTCCTTGCCAGCTGGTCCAGATGGTCCGGGAGGTCCAGAGTTGCCCTGTGTAAGGTAAGATACAACACTGCTAAAAACCATCCGGGACTTTCAGCTTTGCCACAGGAACAAGAAGTGCCAATAATAATAGAGACTTACAGAGGGGCCGGGAGGTCCAACTCTGCCAGCAGCACCAGGGAAGCCAGTAGCACCCTATGGAGACAGATGAGATGTCTTAGATGAAGGATGTAAAGTCAGTGCAAACGATCAAGCTCTTTCAAGAACTGACAGTATGGTATGGAGCACTGTCACCTCTGAAATCTAGACTACTGTTTGAGATGTTCCTGATCTAAGAGCTGAAGCTGGAGTCAGGCAGGTTGGTATAAATGCAAATGTGATAGAGGAAGAAAAGGACAGAGTTGATGAAGAGTGATGACTTACAGGAGGTCCAGCAGGTCCACGGGCTCCCTTGGCGCCAGTGTTTCCAATGGGACCCTGAAAAGACACAGTGTAGTTTTAGTCAACATGAGAGAACATTGCAAACTACAACATGTTCTGTACTATAATGGGGTGTGAATATTTTAAGTTTACAAACCGCGGGTCCGGGGGCACCAGTGGGTCCAGCGGGGCCGGGGGGACCAGCATCTCCCTTACCACCATTCTCTCCAGCCTCTCCTTTAGCACCAGGCTGTCCATCAGCACCCTGTATTGGAATGGTGGTGGATGTAGAGAGAGATAAACAATTTCTCAGTAAATTCTGTGTTAAAGCTTCAAGCAAAAGAAAAACGGTTGGTAAAAGAATCCATGACATTTGTGAAGAAGTGACTTACAGGAGGTCCGGCGAATCCAGCAGGTCCAGGTGGTCCAGCCTCTCCACGCTCACCCTGAGGAAAAGGCGGAGGAAGAAAGGTCAATCAAGGAATTGAAGATTCAAGAGTCAAGCGGTGAGAGAACTTTGAGCTGAAGGTTCGTTTTCTGCTCTTGAGAGGCATAGACAGACTGTTTACTTACAGGGGCTCCACGGGCTCCAGCAGGTCCAACAATTCCAGGGGCACCAGGCTCTCCCTTGTCTCCGGGGGCTCCAGCAGGTCCGGGAAGTCCAATTGGTCCAGTCAAACCACGGGGACCATCCTTACCAGGAGCTCCATCAGTGCCCTTAGCTCCTTGGTCACCCTAAATTATTGGATGGGGTATACAGGGCATGATCATACATCATATCCTGAAATACTGAGAGCATTCTGTAGGTGGTACTACAACAGACAAGTAATTACTGTTTATGATATGATGTGGTGATACTGGGGAGCTTCTGTCACAAGGAGTAACTAGTTACACCTCATGCTATATACTTGGAATATCAGGAGTACTAGGAATACTGCTGGAGCCACTCACTCTGTCTCCTCTCAGTCCTGGAAGACCAGCGGCACCGCGCTCACCAGGCATTCCCTGCAGTCCAGGAGGACCCTGAGCTCCGGGAGCACCAGGGGCTCCAGCATCTCCCTGAGGAAGAAGAAGAAAATAAGGATTAGGAAAAAGAAATCAAAATAGAAGATACGCTGCCTAATCTTAGGACATCCATTCTTCAACAACTGCCAGGTTTTACCTTGGCACCATCGTTTCCAGCAGCTCCAGGGGATCCACGAGCACCAGCTGGTCCAATAGGGCCAGGTGCACCACGCTCACCAGGGAATCCTCTGTCGCCCTGAGGGGAAAGGGAGGCAGAGAGTTAGACAAGTTGAAGAAGGAATGCAGGAATGCTTAAACAAATCCTGAGGACCTATGTAGCTGTGGATTTCCCATCTAAAAGGTAGATGGTATTCCCCTCATACATAGACTTTTTCACTAACAAAAAGAGCTAAATGGTAAGCATGGCTCTTTTTTTATGTAGGGCCTTTCCTCAAGTGGCCTTACTGGAGGTCCTTGTTTTTAGGCAATGCTGTTTTCACATATGACCTCATATGCTTCATGTGTGAAAAGGCACACACATAACACACAACATGAGATGGTTTGTGTCAGATATGTTCACACCTAGTAAAGGTTTAGGTGAGGGGTGGTGCCTTGGTAGTGCAGGAGTCTGTTTAATGTCTGGTTCAACTGATTTGGAGATTTGTATTCAGACATACAGGTCCTCTGGGTAATGCAAAGTTCATGGTTGAAGTGCATGTGTGAAAGCAGTTTAGTAGTTAGCAGTAAAAACAGGTAGCCAACCTCCCTATAGAATTTGCCTATTACTACCTAGTGGTTAGCAGAATCAACATCAGTGTGCTAAATGAACCTGCTGGCTAGTTAGAAACCTAACAATGTTTTGAACTAAACACTAAGGCAAAAGTTCACTGTAACTGCAAATACAACTGTAATACACAACTTTCCAATGCTGCTCCATTAAAGGACACTGCCACGAGCAGACTAGTGAGTAATTGTGAATATGATGATAAGGAGTGACTTACTCTAGCTCCAGCTGGTCCAGGGGTTCCAGCCTCACCGGGCAGACCCTAGATAGACAGAGAAACAAAGGGAGAGGCAATTTAATGCATTAATTCACTCAAAAGTATTAATATGATCAGGGTACGCAAATCAATCATATCTCAGTACCTGCTCTCCAGGCTTGCCAGTCTCACCAACAGCACCCTGGGGTCCTGGGAGACCCTGGAATCCAGGAGCTCCAGCAGGTCCTTGCTCTCCTCTCTCACCAGCAGGACCCTGACAATGAGCAAGAGAGGGAGTGTCAGAGCTAACAGAAATGACCAGTAGTAATGTGTTGTGTGGGTATTGCTTGCTGTGCATAGCTACATGTGTAGTTTGAAGTATTTGGTAGTGAGAGGCCATCAGGCTAATAAGGTATACAGCCTGAGCCAGGTGTTAATGTGAGCATGTGTGTGGTTTGTGTGTTTTACTTACAGCAGGTCCAGAAGGACCCTGGGCACCAACATCACCGTCCTTTCCGGGGGCACCCTGGGTAGAGAGATGGTAGGCTTTTAGACACACAGCTTAAATACATAACAATAAAGTACAGTAGATTCAAAGACTAGAATAGCTTGGACAACTTACAGCAGGGCCAGTGGGTCCCATTACTCCTCTCTCACCGGGCTTTCCAGCCTCACCCTACAGACAGGAGTAGAAATGCACTATTAACGGAGATGCGGAAGCCATTTTATCAGCAGAGCAGTTCTCACTAACCCAATCACTGAACTATTCATAAACATCTGATCAAAGATGCTGTGCAACAGTTGAGACACATTACTCACAGCGGCTCCCTTGGGTCCAGGGAATCCCATGACTCCAGGCTGGCCTCTAGCTCCAACGGGGCCAGGGGGTCCAGGGCGGCCATCTTGTCCAGGGGCTCCCTGTTAAAAAGAATTAATTAAGGATTAACTTACATAAACTCAAAATGGCGGTTTTAATGAGACTACGATCAAATGTATTATAGTGAACATGAACTTACAGCAGGTCCCAATTTGCCATCAGGTCCAGGGCTGCCAGGGCTGCCAGTCATACCCTACAGGTCAGAGCCAGAGGTCAGAGGAGAGCCTATGCAGTGGATATGTTGTTGACAATTATGATAGATAGTTAGTAGGGTATCTAACCTTAGCTCCAGGCAGACCGGGCTCACCAGTGCGGCCAGGCTCACCAGTGGCACCTTTAGGTCCAACAACACCAGGGGCACCACGCTCACCAGGGGCACCCTATAGTGGGCAGGAAGAGGGAGAAAGAAAGAGGCAGACAGGAAAGAATTGTAGAAAGGCAAGGATTAGTTAAATCTAAACTGTTCTGAAGCATCTGAAAAGAGAACTGGAAAGATGTATCAAATGCATGTGTGTATGCTTTACTCACTTTGGGTCCAGCAGAGCCATCAGAACCAGGGAAACCACGACCACCAGGACCGCCCTGTAGGGAGAATCAAGTACATCTTGCTTAGCCCTATGACCGAAAGTCAGCACTGTTACATGTAGACAGGGGTGCCGTACACCATGAGCTCAATCTTGTCCTGTCCTTTGGCATGACTGATCCATGCAAAGTGTATTCTGGAAAGAAATTCAAGTTCTACTCTACATTAGTTAGATTTTATCAACGAGTTTAGAATTTTTTTTTTAAATTGATTCTGAATTCATACAACATTTTGTATGAACACTCAAACACCTAAAACACTTTTATACTTCCTGTGCAAGGCCGGGGGGGGGGGCTCTTGTGACATGACCACCCCCAAGTGGCAGCATGATACTCTGCAACCCCGAGTCTAAGGCTATTCATTTTCTATTTTATTTCATTTGTCTGTCCATCATGTAACAGATCAGTAACTTTTTTTTTCCAGATGTTTCATTTACAGTTCTGCTTTTTTCTCTGCAGGCTCTCTAGAGTGTTTGTTTACATGGCCTTGATGAGACAGAAGGATGTCTGCATCATAGGTAAGTTTTGACCTTTGTCCTCTCTCATGCTTGGATTCCAAGCAGAGAACAACATGTCATTCAATTTCCAATGGCCAGCATATTTTTGTTTTTATTTAAAATCATGTTAAAACTGAAGCTGCACAAAAGTCATCTGAATAATTAAAAAAAAAGAATACACCACCAGAAGGCGACTCCATGATTTTCCCTCCCCATAACAATTAGTTTAAAGAATATTACAGTATAATCTAGTGAAAATTAGGAAAGATACATACTCTCTCTCCAGGAGCTCCACGGGCTCCTGCAGCTCCAGGCTCTCCTCTGGATCCTCTCTTGCCCTCCTCACCAGGAGGTCCTGGGGGTCCCTGAACTCCTGGGACACCAGCCTCTCCCTTAGCACCGGCCTCTCCCTTGGCTCCTGGGGCACCAACCTCACCCTGAGGGAAACAAGCAAATAAGCAAACAAACAAAGTAAAAAACAGTTCAGTAAAAAGACTGGTAGGAAAGTGAAGCAATACATCTACTACATTGGCATTTGATTCAGCATTTTTACTTCAGTAGTATATTTGGACTAAAGACTTTTTTTTTTATGTCCATCACAAGAGACCGATTCAAGAAAATGAATTTTGGCTTTAGCTAGTTCTGAGAAAGCTTTACTCACAGTGTTACCCTTTGGTCCAGGGGCACCAGCAGTACCCTGAGCTCCTGGGGGTCCACGAGGTCCAGGGAAACCAGGAGCTCCTGCAACTCCAGCAGCACCCTGCAGGGGGCAGCATATAACAACATAACAGTCAAATCATGCCGTACTGTCCTGGCAGTAATGAGTCTCTGTGGCTATGCTAACTGCCCTGGCTGCTTTGTTAGTGCCTTGCTCAACCTGTTGAGCCAAGGGATTCAAACCTTTAACTCTGACATGCCTATGAAGGAAATGTGTTGGGAGAGATACTCACAGGGGCTCCCTTAGCTCCAGGGGCTCCATCAGCTCCGGGGTTTCCCTGAGAGGAGAAAGAAAAGGAAAGATTTTCATGAACAATCCAGGATCCGAAGGGTTTTTGTAAATTTACCATTATATAATCATAAAGGAGCAGCTCATGTGGAAGCTTTTCTTTCTTTATCATTTTTCCTGATGAACTTAAAAAAGTGGACAACAAACAATTCTTCTGTGGCCCATTTTCTTCCTGTCTGACAGTCCTTAATTTGGACAGTCTAGGGTCATTAGAATAAATAAATCATTACTGTTTGTACTTACAGAGGGTCCGGCAGCGCCAGCAGGTCCGGGGTTTCCAGGCTCACCACGGGCTCCAGATGGGCCCTCAGCTCCACGAGCTCCCTGAGGTCCGGCGTCACCCTGAGCAGAGGGGAAACAAAGAGCAAAGAACTCAGATAGGTATGTCCAAACCAACAGCAGAGCTATGATCCAACATGGCCAAGAGGAGTGAAAAGTGCTGGTATCACAGATAAAAGGCAAAAGGAAAGAAAATATGACAAACGGAGAACGGAGAAATGCCAGTGTGGTGGTGTCAGTTTACAAAATTACAAAAGTAAAGCTGTGCCCCAATTTAAAACTCATGGTAATATTATAAAGTATCACTGAAGACTGATCTTCTAATAATATCTTCTAATATCTAATATTAGCATTAATTAGCATGTAGTGTGGAATTGGGACACAGAATGAAATTCCTATGTAACTCAGATGACCTTGTACCTTGTGTATGTATGTATGTATGTGACCCCATTCACATAGTCGAAGGGTCAAGGGTCAAATTAAGAGTCAACTACCTTCAAAGCACTGCAAAGTCAATGACTTTCTAATGAACCTTACAATGTCTCTTGGGAAAAGAAGAGAAGAGAAGAGAAGAGAAGACTGTCTGAAGCAAAATGTCATGTACGGTGTCATTTTGGATGGTGAAAGATGTTATTAGGGAAGATGAAGGACATTAAAAATGGAGGATATTAAAGATTACTGGTGTGGATCATTTAGGGCTTAGTTGTACCTTGGCTCCAGGGCCACCAGGGAATCCAGGAGGTCCAGCGGGGCCAGTGGGACCCTAAGAAGAAACAATTAAACAAAGACATTCAGAGAAACACTGCAGACTTATCTGGCCAGTGCCACTACAGCTAATACAGCAAAATTATTTTGATCTGATTGATTTATTGATTTAACAGAGCAAAATTCAAATTCTGCTAAGAATTACTCGTTTTTCAAAGAGTGAGGGAACATTCAAAGTTGTACATTAAAAACAGCTAATCAAAGAGAAGAGCTGCAGTTTCCCCTCACGCCTAAAACTAGAGATTTATTGAATCTGAAGCTGTGGGAAGAGCTGAAGCTTTAGAGAATGGTAGACTTACGGGAGGTCCAGCAGCACCAGCAGCACCATCGTTACCACGAGCTCCCTGCAGCACACAGACAAACATGATTGGTTGATATATTCATTGACTGACTGGTTGATTGAACACAGGAGTTGGATGTGTGTGTGTGTGTGTGTGTGTGTGTGTATGTGTGTGTGTGTGTGTCGACTCACAGCAGCTCCAGTAGCACCAGTACGGCCTCTCTCACCAGGCAGACCACGAGGTCCCTGAGACAGAGGCAGACAGAGCCAGTCAGTTTTAATCTGGCATCACTTGGAAGGGAAAGAAAAGTATAGGCAGCAAATAAATAGAAAACATTGGATGTTTTACTCACCATAGCACCAGGAGTTCCATTCTCACCAGGAGCTCCAGCCTCTCCCTAAACAGTCATAAACACAGGTGATGCAGGTGAGGTGATGAAAATGAAAGAATGAAACTGTAGCATCATTTGTCAACATTAATTCAACCAGCCAATATGGCTGCCACAAACGAATAACTACCCAATATGGCTGCTACCACTTTTTCTTGTAACAGTACTGTGATTACAACTAATACTAATTCCTTACTCATCTAAAGGGACAGTCCACTGATTTTACACATAAAAGTAAGTTTGCAAGTCGTTAAGGGTGGATTATGGTGAGTGTATTTATTTATGTGGCAGGGCAGTCCTAAAGAAAAGATGCTATTGGTTGCATTATGGGAACTGTAGGAGCCAGTTTAAGCCAATTTTAGGGACTGAAAGTCAGGACATCATAACGTCTGCAGGTTTAATTTTACCCATTCTTTTTTAAATCTTATATGGAAGTGTAATACTAGTACAGTGGTCCATTAATACTCTGGGTATAAGTTCTGCTCCTGATAGTACTATTACCATAGCTATTAGCACCATTTTACAGCTACTTCTACTGTTACTCCTGCTGCTAATTGTACTATTAGTACTTCTATTAGTGCTACGATTATTACTCTGCTTCTGTTATACTGCTACTGAACTAACCCTCCACTGGAAGTTCACAATTGACACTGAAATGTAACGTGGAAGAGCAAGAAAAAGAAAAAGAGGGACAGTCACCTTAGGTCCAGCGGGGCCAGTCTCTCCCTTAGCACCATCCAGACCACTGAATCCCTAAAGAGAAAGAGACATTCAGTGAGTCCACACTTGTCCACAGCCAGGAGATGCTAAATTGCTGATTTGTAGTTTGCCAAATGGGGAGATGTAAGTTTTGACTCACTCTGTGTCCCTTGATTCCGGGCAGGCCGGGGGTTCCTGGGAAACCACGAGCTCCCTGAGAGAAAGATAAAATAGGGAGACAGAATTTACTATCACAGCTCTGTTTTTGCTTTTACATCACACGGCAAGGAACTGTGTTGCCATGGCAACTTACCTGTGGGCCAGGGGGTCCGCGCTCACCTCCGCGACCGGGTTTGCCAGACTCACCCTGAGAGAAAGAGAGGCAGAGAAAAGAGGATGAGTGGAAGGATAAAATCATTCTGTGATCTAAACTGTGGTACAGCTGGTGAACATAAACAGGTCCAGTGGACTTACATCCTCTCCGTTCTTTCCAGGAGCTCCAGCGGGGCCACGGGGACCCATGGGACCCTGTAGAGAAAGACACACACAAGGTGAAAATGGCAATAGAGTAGCGAGGTGCAATGTGGATGTGATGAGTTTCCATGTGGTTGACACTCACAGCGGCTCCAGGCTCTCCAGGCTCACCAGGGGGGCCAGTGAATCCCTGAGGTCCCTGTAGGGGGAGACACACCAAGACACCATCACTAAAACACTCCCAATACTATATATGAGCCACTTCAAACAGGAGATGTTGTCTGTCTTGCATCACACACAGGGACACACTACTATGTGTTTGACCTTGGTCAAAACTGAAACACAGACCTACAGTATCTAGCCTCCTATCATTGTCCAAACCTCCAAGTCAGTCTGACCACTGGACCATTTGTGTTGATTCATCCCAAACAGCATACCAACGTTACAGATATTAGAATAAATAGAACAAACTGTGTCTATGGGAGTGCATTTGTGTTCAGATTCATGAAGCCCCAGGGTATGTGAGGATTTCTCACATGAACTGAAACATTTTCAGCTCAGGCAGCTGCATGTTGGCATCAATTCACATCAAATTTGTGTCGGGTGGGTTTTTTTAAAACCTGACTCAACTAAAATATTAATCACTGAAATAGAGTTTGGCACAAACTTCCTGCCAACTGGGTGCTGAGGAAGTGATGTCATGATGATTTTGTGATGGTGTATGTGGTACACATTCTGTCACTGCCCTCTCCTCTATCCTCACAGCTGCAGATTTGAAACATTTTGAGTAGAGGAAGGGAGAAGTAATGTACTTACGCTAGGACCAGGAGGTCCAGGGGATCCACGGGGTCCCATTGGGCCCTGTCAAGTCAAACAGAGGCGAGGTCAGATACTGCATCATCATAATTCAGAGGGAACTAATACAGTGTATGTGTATGTGTATGTATCTACCATGGGTCCAGGCACAGGCATGGCAGGAGATTTCTCATCATAGCCACCAGACATCTGAGGGGAGAAGTTCTGCAAAAAACAAATAGAAATGGACACGTTAGTGTTTCATGCTGAAATATTCAAATTCATCAGTCATATGACATATTATATGAAAATGTCAATTCCCTGCAGTTTAGGTTTGAACTTTCCATGACATAAACAAAATACCTTCTCTCTATGTTCTTTTGTCACTGAGTATTATATACCAGTTATTTGTAAAACACCATTTTCACACAGTTTTATGACAAGATCAAAATCCATGTCTCTTTAATCTTTCAATGACCAGCCAATACATTTCTGGGCAGTCCAGCCAAAACAGCCTAAATTTTTGTCTCAATCACAAACTATAAATTAATTTTTATGCAGAAGCAACCTCAAGCAAAGCAGTATGCACTAAGTAACAACTACGATACTGGTTATACTATGTGTAGCTGTAAGTGTCCAACTCTCCAACCTCTCCTGTTTCCTACTCCTGCTCTACCACATCCCATCATTTAGTCATATTTCCAAAATATGACTAAATCCAAAATAGCCTGTTTCACCAGTCTTGTGGATGATGAAGTATTCCAGTGCATTTTGTAAAGATTTGAGTAGAAAGCTTGGTTCCCTTCACTCTTCTTTCAGCCAGGGCCATTCCCTGACCTTTGACCTTATTGTGGTTAGGTAACAGACTGGCTGAGCTCAAGGTCCTCTCTTTGGATGCTGCTGATCACCTGCAGCTGATCTGACCACCAAAGTCACTTTGTGACACACAGGCACAGTGCATGTGCAAACATGGTCAGCATTTATTCTATTAGAACAAAAGTCTGTTATTGACATGTTGTGATTTGTTAGGATTGAAATCAATTCTACTTTAACACGCTACATTCAATTTATATAGGGATAACACTAAGTATTGTAAACTGAAGCATGCTGATATTTCCAGCTATTCATGGCAAGCATTTAGTTACCTGTAAAGCTCTACATCAGGATGGTAAATAAGACTGAGATCTTATATCATGTTAGCTTAGCCTGGTTAGTTAACCAGTGGGTAAATGGGAATTGTACATAAAAATGTGAAATTAGCCTGGGAACTTTAGCTCAGTATCCTGAACTTGAAGGAGAGTCAGTGTGGGAATGTTATTTTCATATGCTAACCTGCAAGTCAACGATAAACTGAATCATAGCATACTAAATTATATTGTGAGACTAGCTTAGCGTGATAAGATGGGGCTTGTGGATATGAAATTCTTCCCATGTCAAATTCAGCCATTCTACAATAAACAAGCATCAAAAGCATCTCTGCTTCTCTTCCCTGAGCATCTTCAGCATCTTTCTATTGACACTAATGAACTCCTGACCTTCTGACCTCAGACTGAGAGCCAAAAAATGATGATGTGCTGGATCATCAAGATGATGGAAAAGCCAGAACTTTAGTGTCTCAGATCTCCCTGATCTGTCTGCATTCACACTCAGCATGCCCTGTCTGGTTTATACTGGTCAGCTGTTATGCCATTCTCCAAATAATAACACAGAGACACTGGAAATTTTAGGAAAACAGAAGCACTGAGTTGCTGTTCATTTCATGTGAAAATGCAATCTAACAAGGAAACACAAGGAATTATGGGTAGTGGGCTATGAGTACCAGTAAGCCAAGAGGAACAAAACAGAACTGTTTTTTTTTGTGTGTGATCTTATCTTGTCTGACCACCACAGAAGAAGAAGTTGCAGTTATCGACACTAGCAGGCTGACACAATATCACAACTCAGTCCAGGAAATGAGCCACATGCATGGGTCATTGCACAGTTGTTTCCACCCCTGGTTGGACAATAACTGGTTAGTTTAAACCTAGTCCAGTCAAGAAGACAAAAAAAAAAACTCAGACAACTTACTCCACCGAGGCCAGGGGGTCCAGGGGGGCCGGGAGGTCCAGGCAGTCCAGGCTGTCCAGGGATACCATCTTTACCAGGGGGACCAGCAGGTCCCTGCAGGTGGGGGACAAGAGGAAGAAATAAAGAAAAGAAGGAAGGTCAGGCTCAAGAGTCAGAATCAAGGGCTACCAGGATGCAGGGCTGTGATGCAAACACAACCATACGAAAAGACAGAAAACCACAATCTGCTGTTTGATTTGTTCAGCCCTGAATCACATGACAGCCTATACTCATGCTGCATCATCAGACCAAATCTGTGTATAATATTTAATTCCCTATGTGTATATTTACAGGCTAGCAGCATTAAACCTAGAGGAGATGCGGTTTACTTCCCTGCAAGACTGACCATGTGGCCAACCAGGAAGGAACTGGTAGCAGTCATGTGACACCAGGATACAGGAAATTGGTAAGAACAGTCAAAAAAGTCTTTTTTTTTTTCAGAAAGTATTTGTTCTCTGGGGAATAAAACCAACATCATCACAGGCTCAGAATAAGTGATTGTAATTAATTCTACTTTGCAGCTAACATGAGGAACACACTATAAAAATAATTACTGAAAACTCCTGATCACAAATGATCATAATTAAGTCAGCTTCAAGAGAGTTAGCCTTAAGAAAATAGCCAGAGTCTTCTACAGTTTCTGATCCAACTTGTCAGCTAAACAAAGAGATCTCTGCAGCTAGATGAATCAGATCCAGTGATTGATTACATTAAAGTGATCAATTCAAAATCAATTTAGGTCAAAGTGGCATCACAAACAATTCTAAACACTGCAGGAAAAAAATTAAAGCCAACTTTGAATTTTGAGAGTATCAGTCATTTTTGTTTCATGTGTAAATTATGTCTCAATAATTCAATCCCCACAAAAATTGAGCAGTTAATGCCAATATTTACTTTACCCAGAATCTTGGGCTTGGGTTTTGGCTTGATTTTGACAGTGAGCTTTGGTGGGGAAAAAAATCTTCATTAAAGTTTCCAACTTTCAGTCTGCCAAACAAAGTTTCAACTTCCTGTCCTTCCCCACACAACTTCAGCCTCAGTCTTCAGGCTTCAACTTGAACCCCTGGCCTGTTTTCAGTCACTGATCATTTCACTCCTCTCAGTAAATGACAAACTCTGTTAAAGCAAATTGTTTGCTTTAATTTACATTCTTGCTTTAAAATGATGTCAAAAAACAAAACATATTGACATAACTCAGCAGTGGAGATAAAGTACAAGTATTACCCTTCAGTGCAGTTTAGATGGGACTTTTAGCTCTTTATCTAATGGCTGCAGCTGCTTTGCACGAAAAATGTTTCAATGAAAAAATCTGTCCATAAATATGATGCAAAATTTTGACAAATTGCCAATAAGTAGTTAGACCTGATGCCATTTGGACCAGCTACTGTTTACACCATAGTCAGTGTGTATTATGCCTAACACACAACTCTGGACTGGACTAAATGATCTCTGAAAAGTTTTTGTCAGTTTAGCTGCTTCTGCTCTGTCTGAGTGCCAGACCTCAAATGCACCTCATCTGGCCCTCAGGTGACCAGAAACCAAAGACTCATAATTGAAGCATGGGAGAAAAAGAGTAAAAGGAGTGTGAACCTACTCTGTCTCCCTTGGGTCCACGCTCTCCCTTGGGTCCCTGTGGGTACAAAAAACAACAAAAAAAAAGGTCTCAGTCTATAATAAAACAAAATCCTGTTAATATATCAGGATATGATGTATCTGATCTAATCAATAAAGTGATCTATTGATGATAATGATCAATCAACCAACTGTATCTGCTCTTTCAGACCAATAAACAACATCCATCAGTGATCGATCAGTAATCAATATGACAATCCACAGTAACATCAAACCAATTAGGTATAATTGTTTTACTGTATTATACTGTTTCGGTGGTGATGATAACTACATTGACCCTGTAAGACATTAGTGATTGCTAAAAACTATTCTGACCAATCATTTCAGTGGTTGATGATCAATTAAATAATCAATATTTACCGCAACTTGAGCCTCCTGGAAGCCTGCAGAGAGAGCAGAGGGGAGACAGAGATGTAAATTTAGATTATGAGAGTAAACACAAAAAAAGATTTTTATAATAAATGTGGAGCTAAAGTTACAGAACTTTAAATCCTCAAATCACGGTATAAGTAATGTAGTGGTCGAGGAGCAAATATTTGTGTAATACTGGAGGAAAAGTGAGTGTGTGTGTTTGTTTTTGTGTGTGGGGGGAAGGGTAACGTAGGCAATGTGTTTAGTCACGCTGGGAGTGCAGCCCGGTGTGTTACAGTGCGATCTAAAATACATACAAGACAAAGTGAATTATCAAGCAAAGAAAGAAAGAAATCATACCGTCGTCGGGGCAGATGGGGCAGCACTCGTCGTGGGGGATGACGGGGTTGGGGCAGTCTGTTGTGTCCTCGCAGATAACCTCATCGCACATCACCGTGCCGCTGTCGCACACGCAGATCCGACATGGCTCCGGTTTCCACACATCCCGGTCCGCATACACCTGGCCGTCCAGGGTGCAGCTTCCGCCCGTGCCTGAGGGGGGCGACAGAGAGTGACAGAGAGGAAGAGACAGGTGAGATACCTGAGCACACAAACACACACACACGTGCACAGAAATACAAGGGTCTAGAT
Organism: Toxotes jaculatrix; assembly: GCF_017976425.1. NCBI lineage: Eukaryota > Metazoa > Chordata > Actinopteri > Toxotidae > Toxotes > Toxotes jaculatrix. Next base: position 19,211,235 of record NC_054411.1, on the reverse strand, counting down.
GAAGACGTTAAATTAGGAAATTCAGTGCTCAAAAATATTACAATTATAAGGGTGAGGGGAAAAAAAATGAACTTGATTAAACTGCATTTATTATTATAACAATATCCTATTTTATAAACGTCCAGCTTTCATTTTAAGGGTATTTAACGATATTTTACTAGTCCCTAAAATATTCAAACCCATATTGCATAACCTTAAAATGTACATTCCTATCAATCATGTGTCATTTTGTATATTTTATAACAGTTGGGATCTACACAGGCCTATAGTTTTGTTTTAAATACCACTTTTAGCTTAAAAGATACTTTCTGAAATGCTTGACCTCGAAGAAACAAATAGTAGAAAGCAAAGATGTGTTGACACAAAAAACTATGACCACAAACAGAGGAAATGATTGAGGCAAACACATAAAAACAGCAAGGTGGAGAACTCAGAGTGGGAAAAGTTTGGACATGAACTGAGCCATAGAAACCGGAAAGAGGACACGCTGAGGTGACAGAGAGGACACCAGCCTGCTGTGTCTCGATGCAGGTCACACCGTCGTTACGCACGGTGAGATGCTGCTTACGCACGGAGCGCACGCGTCCCCCGAGTGACTTCATTTCCCTTTAACAACAGGAAAAACTGATCGTTCCTCTGCTTTAACACAAAGTCACTTTTTCCGACCTGAGCTCCATCACTCCTGCTGCTGTGGATTTCTCAGCAAAACTAAACCCAAAGTGGGGGCTCCTTTTAGGGCTTATAAATCTCCCAGCGTGCCAAAGTGCTGAGCTCAGAAGGAAAAGCAAGCAGCGCTGCAGACTGTTGGCTTGGCAGCTGCTGCTGGAAACACTCCGCATGTGTTTGCAATTAGAGGAAACAATAAAAAAAAAAAAGAGAGCGTGGAAACAAGAAGAAAAGGAGGAGGAGGGAAAAAAAGAGGGAGGTATGGGGGACGTGGCGGCCAGATGTGTCTGCAGGTGGCGAGAGATGCCTCTGGGTGGCGCTGTGACACAGTTCAGAGGGTCAAACCACATCTGCTGCGGATAGACAGGCAAAGCAGGCAGACAGCTGAGTCCTTTCCAGACAAGAGGAACATCTGGAAAAATAGAATTTCAGCTCCTTGGGTCGGGTTGTTTCCAGAGCTGAGCCTGTAAGACTGATTTTCTTTGTCTTCTTACAGGAGGAAAATGTTTGTGTCTAAACACCAGTAGAAGTCTTTGTTCCACTGAATAGCAAGTGATTTCTTTTTCTGTGCTGTGCTATTAATACAAACTCAGAGCATACAGTAGCAGCTTGCTCAGACTGTCGAAATCAGATGTTTCCAGCAGACAAGACTACGCCTGCTCATCTCCCATTCTCCCTGTCTCTCTCTGTTTCCCCTCTATGTGAGTCTCTCTCTCGCTCACCTGGCCAACTCACCACTTGGCCTCAGGCAGTGAATTACTCTGCCACATCAATCAGGCCTGTGAGAAGCTTTCCCTATCTGACTCGCGTCTGCTAGAAGCAGAATAATCCTCGCTGCTGATGGAGCGCAAAGACCCATCCAGTCCCACATCTAAAAACGGCACTGTTTACCAGCTTTACCAACCAGGTTGAGGTTAACTTTTGGGAGGCTGGGGTACAGGCAGCATAGTTAAAGGCAGTAGACTCACAAAACGTCATGGAGGATTCAAGCTTTTCAAGCCAGAAATAAAATCTATGTTTTTTCCTGCTCCTTTTCTTGCTTTTTTTTTTTGGTAGTCTCCATTAGAGACCCTTGCCTGGAGGAAAGCCTGGAAAACCTGCAGCAACTTGCTTTGCATGCATGTGGGGGAGGTGGGGGGTAGAAAGAGACATAGACAAACACAAGGAGAGGGGGAGAGAGGGGCCTTCTTGAGATGCCCAATGCATTACGTATACACTGTACTGTCTAAACTACTGTCTATCTATCTATTTATCTATCCATCTATCTATCTATCTATCTATCTATCCATCTGTATGTCTGTCTGCCAATGTGGAGACAAAGGAGCAGCACACATCAAAGTTCTTATTTCTAGTTCAAACTTGTTCCTTTCTTCTCTGTCTAGATCTCAGCAGCCGTCCACCCACGAAAAGAAAAATCCACTTTCAAAAACCCGTGAAAAAAAAGACAAAAAAAAAAAGGGTTGAGAAGCTCCAGTAAAGTGATGAAACTTACGGTCGTCCTCGCCCTGCGCTCTGACCAGGAGCACTGCTGCGCTGAGCAGCAGCGCCAGCCGCAAATCCACAAAGCTGAACATGTCTAGATGCCACTAGACATGTAGACTCTTTGAGGCAAGAGAGGAAAAAAGTTGGGGGTGTTTTCTCTTTCTGCTACACTCCACTCATACACGGGTGTTTGGGGCAGGGTCCGCTCGTCTGTTCACAGTCCTCCTGACCCCAGCAGAAAACTCCCTACTGCCTACACTCACTTTCCACCAGGGTTTTTATATGGGAGCCTGAAGAACTGGGAGGTGCTGGGGACTGGACCGACTGGGGACGCACCCTCATTACCCCGCTGCTGCCGCTCACGTTTAGGGAAGACAAGAATGGACCCCTCCTTCAAAGAGAAAAAAAAACAGAGGAAAAGAGAGAAAGACGAAGGAGAAAAAAGCAGGTCCCTCCTTCCATAATTCCAAGAGTTGGAGTTTGGATCAGAGAAAGAAGGGGGGGGCTGAGCAGGAGGAAACCTGATCCTGAAGAGCATCGGAGGGTCGAAGGAGGATCTCCTCCTCCAGCAGTGCATGGGTTTAATCCAGCTTTTATTTCTGGTTCTGGTCTGCTTCCTGGTGCACGTTGATTTCAGCTGAATTTTAGACTGCTTCTGGTAGTCTAGTATCAGTTTTAGATTTTCAGAGCAGTTGTAGTCTTTGTTCAGGTCTAGTTCACAAACTAATGTCTCAGAACATTCAGTTTTAGTCAGTTTTGGTTTAAGCTAAGTTCTCAAACATTTTAAATTAGTTTTTGGTTGCAGATTTGTCACAGTTGTTTTAGTTTTTTGAAGTGTTTTCATGGTTTTAGCTGACAGTGTTAACATGTGCTGAACATGGCTGCTGGCTTAGAAGTGTTTGGTTTCATTTGTAGGTTCAGCTTAACTTGTGTTTTTGTTTCTGTTGCCAGTTCAGTTCTGGTCAGGGTCTGATGTCAGGTTTGGAAAGTCTCATTATTTGCATTGATCACGTGACTTTAAATAAATGGATATCATGTTTAGTAGTTACAACCTCTTGCAGCAAAAATATAGTTTGAAACCTTTAATTTGACAGACAACATTGACAAAACACATTTTTGGTCTCAAAAAAATCCTGTACAAATCATTTTACATGTTGTCACTGCAGAAGAATTAACTGTTGCTTTATGGTTTAAGTAATTTCTCCTTCCTCTTAAGCTGAATAAAGAATTTAAAAGCCTACTAGTTCCTACTTGTTCAATAGTATTAACACAAATTTGTGTTAATACTATTTGTTAAACATAACTTGGTGCATGGAGTTAGAAAGAAGGAAGCATTTGCCAGACAAGCAAGAGCAAGTTGCATTATGGGAACTGTAGGATCCAGCATTTTTAGATATTGACCAATGCCAGAGACTGTAAGTCAAGATATCCCTGCCTCTGCTGCTTAGATTTTGACCATTCCTGTGAGTCCTGCAACCTTTATGAAAGTGCAATACTCAATATCTGGAATGTACCTTTAATTTGCATCTGGCAACTCATTGACCACAGCCTCTTACAACCAAATGGCTCCCTGAGCTTGTTGTTAAGGAGTGTGTGAGGGGCTTTTTCGTCATGGGATTGTACTTCAGACACAACTGAGATCTTTATCAGTGAGTCATCCTCCCTGAGTGTCTGTGAGCGAAAGGTATTCTTCTGTTTAATTGTGCTGCTGAGTTCAGAATTAACACAGCAGAACCAGAGATGTTATCTTTTTTTTTAATTTTGTGCAGAGGCTAATGTAGCCCCCCAAAGACCTCCCAGAGACCTGTAAACAAACTTTGATGTGTAAAATTGGCAGAATTCCCCTTTAAGCACACTTCAAATCTCTGAAAAGTCCTGATGCTGACTTGTGTGGCTTCAATCGCCACTAGATAAATAAATGAATATTCTGATGATTTTATTGTCCTAAGATTTAAAAGTAGAGTTTCCCCTGATGGTGGCCTCTCAGGAGTAATGACATGCTCACAAGCTATCAACTGCCTTATGTGTTATGAGGTGTGTTGTATGCAAAGGTGACATTTTGGCTTGAGAAAATCCCACAGAGTGTCTAAATCTGAACATGTTCATCCTCTGGGGACCGTGTGCATGATCAGTAAATGTAAATACAGGACAAGAGATTTTTCTGGAGTACAAATGGGCTTTTTAGCTTCAGGTGACAGTAGAGAAACGGTCAAGAGATCACAATAAACAACCAAGATTCATTCTCAGGGAACCATGAATATTCACAGCATTTTGTTAATCTTGACCAAGAAAACAGTTCATTACTGTTATTGGGGATCAAGATTCACAACGCATGTTGGAAAATCTGCCCAGTAAATTTAGGTCCAGCTGACAGAGCAACATTAGCAGTTTCTCATATTCTATATCTCTGTTTGTCTATAGTGTCTGTGTGCTGTTTGCTGCTGTACAGGTAGTGTGAAGTGGGGGTTTTTTTTAGGGTCTTTCAGTCTGAAAGCGACACATGAGAGCAGTAGTTAATTTCATTATAAAAAAAACAGTCCTTATAAAGCTCCATAAAGCTGAGGGGAGCTGCAGATGCAGGTGACAGTTCTCTGCAGGTTCATCACTGTGAACGACACCTCTCACATTGACACAGCCTTTGGCATATTAAAGTATTATGGCAGCTTTGTCAGAGCCAACTACTTTTTTCTCTGATTTCTTGGAGCCTTAAAATACAGAGAAAAACTGTCATAAAAAATGAAGTTCATATTCTACTCCTGCTAACACACAGGCACAGTTTCACTCATATAACACAAAGGACTGCTTACTGTTAATGGGCCGGGTTCACATTTTGCATTCCAGTGTATAACCCAACCTAAAGTTCAAGCATCAGTGCTCCAATTTGTAGTTTTTGGAGAGTGATGCCATGTACAAACTCAATGAGCTATCCTGATGCCTAGAAGCTGATTCCTTGGCCCTAAAATTGACCTAATGCTTATGTTGTTGCTTATGAAGTATTTCAGTTGGTGCAGAAGCTAAAAGTTAAGAAATGTGTTTGTTGGCTCTTGGTGAGCAAGGACGCTTGAAACTAAATTTCACCTGCAGACTGACTTATGCGGGGAAAAGCTCATTTATATATTATAGTATAGTGTAGTATAGAATGGTGATTTGTGAAAACAACAGCATCAAAAGCATCCTCCACTTACTTAAATAGATTTTATTGCAATTTAAGGTGGACTGTAATAGTTGTGGCACCTTTGTCTCCACTTCAACACAGCAGATATACTGTGGATAGATAGATAGATAGATAGATAGATAGATAGATAGATAGATAGATAGATAGATAGATAGATAGATAGATAGATAGCACAGTGTGTAGTTTCCCCCCAGCTTCCCCCACATGCATGCAAACCAGATGTTTGCATTTTTTTGAGTGAGCGGCTGCAGTCGGCTGAAACTGCTTCTGTTTTGAAATACCTGCACAATTGTGGGGTTTGCAGACATTATGATTGTTATTGGCTCAAAATAATAAAAGCCCTTTTTTAGCAGCTGCATTTTCCCCCCCAGTCCAAATAAAGGTTTATATGGGCGATTCTCTGGTTTCCCCCCCGCAGCAGGCTGTGTGCAGCGCCGGCCGGGCTGCAGGTGAGCTGTAATTAAGCAGAAAGCAGACATTATGGAGCAGATGAGCTGCAGGGAGACGCAGAGCAGCAGCTTTCTGCCATCTGATCCACCAGCAGCAGACACGTTGCACAGTCTGAAGCTGGCCAAGCAAGCCTCTAATTCACTCCTCCTCTCTCCTTTTCTCTCTCTCTCTCTCTCTCTCTCACACACACACACACACACACACACACGCACGCACACACAGCAGATACCTTCACATTATCCATGTGTCTGCCTGCTCCTTTTTACAGGGAAGAGGATGGAATGCAATCTGTCTTTCAGGAAGACCGAGAGGCAGAAAAGGAGAAGAAAGGGAGGAAAGCGCCACCTCATCATTCCCTGGTTCGACCTCCAGCTCTGATCGGATCCTCAGAGCGTCACACGCCAACACACACATACACACACATACACACTCATTCACAGTCACAGACACTTCACTTTTGTTCCACTGTATCTCTGATGAAAAAAAAAAAAAACCATCACTCTCATTTCAGCAGCACACCACAGACTATTCAACAGCAATTTCACTATGTGGTATTTTCAGTTCACTTTCAGTCATTTAGAAACTGTGTGTAATCTACAGCATGTCAGCTGTCAGTAGCTATCAGTGAGCAATCTTTCTTTATACACCATAATGGTTTCCATTGAAATGAATGTAGGTAGGCTCAGACTTGGGCATGTAAAGGAAATGAGTTTAGGGTTGTCTTATACTAACAGCAAAGTCTTCCTACATATTCAGAATCTTTGTTTAGTGTGTTTGCTTTTTAACTTTTCTGCCATTTGTTTTGCTTCCAGTTTTAGCCTGATGGTGCTACCTGAAAGTCAGAGGATTATCAAAGTGATTACAACGCATCTTCTGATCCTAATGAATGTCTGTACACAATTTCATGTCAATTAGTCTGGTAGTTTTTGAGATAATTCAGTCCTAGACCAAAATGGAATGACCAAAGGACAGAGACAAACCGGCAGAGAAAAATTGCCATCCCTGCCAGCTGCTAGTACGACTGGAACACAGGATTTTTTTCTTGAATATCTTCCATGTTGACATGTGACGCATTGCAGAAGTGAAATAAATCATTTGGGAGATGAAGCACATATTTGAGCCAACAGCCCCACGTTGGCTCCCCTCTGAGCTCTTCTCTTAGCATTGAAGAAACCGTCACATCACAGATTTTCTAAATGCACTATGAAACTGTTCTTTCCAAAATGTAATCTTGATATCAGCTTCAGATCACACACATCCAAATCTTGTACCAACAAGGTCATGTTGGTCGACAAAGCACAGTAAACCAGTGAAAGTTTTCCATCTATGTAGTCTGGACCAAATATGTTGTTTTCGTGAAATTGATGCTTGAATCATTTTTCAAGCCTAAAGAGTAATGTGACCTCTAAATTAAAGAGTACACATTCATGTAGATTTTGTCTTTATTTCTATAAATGTACTTTAGGACTTTGATTCCTAAAAAGTCTTTCTTAGCACACATTACATGCAGAGAGCTGTCAGTAATTAGTTCTGCGTTGATTGGCTGGTTCAGAATTTCAAGGGGTTTATCTTTAGCGTGTTGGGTCAGATCAGTTCTTACAAGCAGAACAGTATGTTTGACCCCAGAGATGAAACAACACACACACGCACGTCTACATGGACACAGTCCATGTGTATAAGTATGATCTAATTAAAGTATATTGCAAAGCTGTATAGCAGTAAAGTCTGACTGATCAGTGGAGCAAAAAATCCTACTCTGTAATTTCCAGTGTTTCCCTGCCAGAGCAGAGCTGGAGAAAAACCATGGAAATGTTTAGGATTCCTGCACAGGAGGAAGAGAAGAAGAGGCTGAAATGATATTATATATGCTCAAAGGTCAGAGAAGAAGTAGGGAGACACCAAAACGAGAGGCAAAGACTGACTCTGTATCTTGTTGCTTTAGTAAGTGATTGGATTATTATCCAGGACCACATTGGGAGATTGAGTTCAATGTTCTGGCCAATAAGATTTAGCAAGGTCAAACTACGGACCAATGAAAACAGCAAATCTGTGGCTTGACTGAGCCTGACAAGAAGCAACAGATTGTGCTCAGTGGTAATCCAAAATCTCTATATATGCTGACGATTTGTTTGTGTATATGAATGAATGTCTGATATATGTTGCAGGATGGCAACTACTTTTAAGTTATATCATTGTTCTTTCATGCTCAGAGTATTGAGAAATTCTCTGCTGGGTATAAATTGAAATACACAATCTATATGTATTAAATAATTTTATATTGACATTGTGAAGGGATTGCAACATAACTTGAGACCCTCGTCCAAGTTTCTCAGTTACCTATAACAGCTCCTGGACTGATTTCTATGTGAAGAAGAACTTTTAAGTGACAGATATAGCAGATGTTACTGGAGTAAAAACATTGTGTTGCTGAGTGGCTGCTCATTACTTAACTTATGAAGACTTTAAGAGAAGGTCATTTTTGTCTGACTTGACTGCAACCATAAGAAGTCTTGCTTTAAGTTGAAAACCCCAGCATGCCCTACACATGTAACAGTGGCTGTCCTCATTCCAGTCTTTTAGTTTTTTTTTAATATTCATTGTATTTGTACGGTAAATAGTTTACATGAAATGCTGCCATCAAAAGAGCTGACAATTTACTAAAACACTTACTCATAAATGATTATTGTTTGTGAATTATGGATTGTGATTTCTTTTTTGTGTAGAGCATAAGCAGAGTTTTGTATGATGTGCAAAGTGACCAGAGGGGTGTTTGTACTGTGGGAGGATAAGTGATATTATTTTTTAATATCTTTATTTTATTTATTTGTCTGTCAGTGTCAATGGTATAAAAAAAGATAATAAAAATGTGTCATAAAAAAAGATTCCACTCGTGGTTACTTGGAGCGAAGGGGTTAGTTGATGATAGGGACGTCGTCTACAGGTTGCACACTGGTACAAAGTGAGGGGAAGAAAAGGAAATGTTGGCTCAGTGTCTTTGAAAGGAAGAAGAGTCAAATTCTTTTTCATGGAAAAACATTGAGAAGGAACCTGAGGAGGCAGCAGGCTCTATCCTTTCTGAGAAGCCACAGCATATTTTAAAAATAAGTTTCCTCACAGCCCTAAAAACGAAGCATAAAGAACTATTACTATTAGAAAAAGCTTGACAAATGCAGTAATAAATGATTGGAGATAATGAAAACATGACTGAGATTGTTAAAAAATAATATTCTGCTAAATCAGTCATATGCTGTTCACCGTGCACTGTATTCGAGCCACTCAGACAAAGGTGAGAGACCTTAAAACCCTTTAATGGTCTTTTGGTAGAGCACATTTTGAGCTGTGATATTGCAGTGGAAATTAGGTGTACTTAACTTTATTAAGCTTTTTCTAGAACTCTGATGAAAAGCTGTGTGTTAGGCCAAAGAAAATTCCTCTGGTACACTGCTTCCATCCAGGAAGTTAGCAGATTAAAAATCCCTCATTCCATTACATGTGTGGCGAGTTTGACCAAACTGTTATCATTTTATTTTATTTCATTTGATCATTTTATTACTAACCAAAGGAGCACTGTTGCAAAAATAGAAAGAAAGGCCAAATTAGCTGAATTGTGATCAGCTGGAGGACTTTCTAAAAGATTGACCTATTAGAGCTTCAACACTCTTTCTGTCTCAATGTAATGAACCTGACTGAAACACAAACACATTCACATACACACATTAACAAGCAGGTGAGAGGGTGAGACAAAGAGGCAGAGAGAGAGACATGTGTTAACAAGCTGTAAAGTTTGTTTCACTTTCATCTGTCAATACATTTGACATCTAGATGTCAAACACACACACACACACACACACACACACACATACACAGAAGTATATTTAGTCTCAAGTCGGTGCACAGTATCCGCTGTAAAGAGCTGGGTTTGGGTGATATTTGGATGCTGTTTGTGTGTTTGCTATGTCGTTGTGTGCATTGTTTTCATCTTTCTGTGTGTTGTTTAATGTGATCATGCAGTGACTGAAGAGATGGAAATCCTGGATGCTGCTGGCTTGATTTGAAACAAACTGGTCGACCCATTGAACTTCAGAATTCCCACATCGATCCTCTGAAAGCTGAGATGAACTACATTTTCCACTAGGAAGCGGGTGTCCGCCACCTTCCTCTGCATGATGCGAACGCTACAATGGCTTTGCCACATCATCGCCACACTGCCATCAGAGCCACAGACCAACATGGGCTGCCACCGAGAAGTGACAAGGCCACATGATGGGCTTGGATCTGAATTCAAAGCTATGATTAACACTGTAAAATGAAGGTTTGTCTCTTACTTACTTATTCCTACATTTCACAGAGTTATTCCTCGCAGTGATACTGAACAGTACAAAAATTATCCTGCTTTTTTATATGATCATGTTTTGATTACAAAACCCTGTTGCTTATGTGAGTGTGTGCAGATTACAGTCACTGAGTCTGGGAGATGCTTTGAATATTTTGTCATGCTAACACAGCGTCCCTTCTGTTCCTGACAAATGCACAAATGACATGCTTTCTGTTTTCTGAGGAGCTGTAAGCTTAAGTGGTTTTTTGCTTTAGGCCTCATATTACTCGAGCAACCGTTGCTGTCATTACTGGTTCTTCTGTTTCTGGTGGTAATGTTAACATCGCTGGTGACTGACAGATTAGTGGCTGTGGCTGCACATCAAAGTACAGCATAGCACTGCTGAGATGGGTTCATGTTCATATTAGGAGAGTTTCACCTGTTGGTCTCAGTGAAAATAATGGTTTGCTGCTCCTTGGTCCACCTGTGCACGGCCTTTCAGGGTACTTGGCGGGAGGGCTGTTCGAAGCATCTTGGAGAACTTGCCACAGTTCTTCTGTGGATTCAGGTCATCTCAGTGTTCAGTCTTTATGTAATCCCAGACTGACTCCATGATGTTGAGATCAGGGAAGCAGTACTATCTGCTGCAGGACTCCTTGTTCTTCTTGTCGCTGATGATAGTTCATAGCTCTTCATGACTCTGGCTGTATGTTTGCACTCACTGTCCTGCAGCAGAATGAATTTGGAAAATGACTACTAGTGCACATGTAGCAGTCATTTTTAAACCTCTCTTTACATAAAGGCTAGTCTACTTTCTGTGTTGGCACTAAATGTGGGCAGTTGATGTATAAATATATATATTGTGAGGTGCAGCATCCAGTATGAACACTACAGCTAGAGGTGCTCAGCTGGAATTTGGCAAAGTCTCAAATCAGGCTGCTAAATTTCCATTTCATTCACCAATGTAGTTTCTTTGCAAAAATATATAAAAAACTTAAAAGCTTAAAATGTGAAGATTTACTTTTTTCAACTGTCATCTGAAAGACATCTGGCTTCCTGTAGATAAAAGCTCAGCAGGCAGAGATGATAGTAGTAGATAGTAGCTACTTGTCTCTTTCACAGCCACAAACTGTGTCCAAAGTTTGTTACGTAACTCCAGGAATATTCACTCAGCCATCGGAAAAGTAGGCTGTGCTTCAGAATTCCAGAAATGCTGAGCTTTTTGGGAAATTAAGGGGTTTTGTCTCAGAGCAGAGACTAATAACAGTACTAGTGCCACTAGTCCTAATAATAATGATCAGGACTAAACCAGCTAAAGATGTTACCCAACCATTTGGCGATGCTGTTATTGATCCTGCTTGGAGACACCATCACCCTGCCATGGAAGCTGCTGGGGGGACAAACCTCAAGCTCTTCAAGTATGCGTTAACAAACACGTACAGCTCAAGGTGACAGTGTGAAGCTACTTGTATGTACATGTACGCTGAGCATTAAAAAGAAAAAACAATATTCATTCATTTCATAATATGGATGTCTACATTTTACACCATATCACTTAGCCTTTTAGAATCAGTGCACACAGATGTTAGATACAGTATTTTCACTCTAAGCTGGTAAAAGAATAATTTTCTCCACTTTAGTCCTTTGTTCAGACTAAAACTGTTAACTTTCTCTGTGTGCCCATCTTTTTAAATGTCAGTATATCTGAATGTTGTTGTCATTAACCTAGATGAGTGCTGATTTAATCAGTAAGTAGTACTTTTACTACCCTGCAGCAGCAGTTTGGGGAATGACTGCTGGTTAACAGGTAGTATTTATCAGCCAAAATCTAATTTCATACTGGTTAATCAGCATCATCAACGCTTACCGTTGAAGCACAACATACACACATACACACACACTTAACCAAGGCGGCTGTTAGTCCAGGTGTCAGTGCTGCTTGGTTTCTGCCACTCATCTTTCAGCAGAAGCAGGTAAGGTGGTGGTTGGGGGCGGGGGCGGTTTGGAGAGAGGGGCTGCTGAGTGGGGGGACCCTAAACCTTCATCTTGTGTTCCAGCTGTTTCCCCCCTGGGAGAAAGACTCTTCCTCACTTAAGTTCTTGACTGTGTCGTTAAAAAACAGATCGTGCGGAGGCGAGGAGGCGGGTGGAAGAATGTGGAAGGGAGGGATGGAGGGATGACAGCAGGATGCAGTGAGGACGAATGGAAGAAGAAAGGAGGAAGAAAGATTCACTTGTTCTCAATAAATCACAGTTACAGATGGAGGTGCTTGAACAGGAAACAGCAAGCCGTGTATTAAAGGTAATACCACAATGTCCTACACCCTCCTCCACCAATCGGATTGGCTGGATGAAACTACCTGTTTTGTAATCTTATACATCTGCACTTTCTCTCCACCTTTCACATAGACTGCAACACAGCAGTTTCCCAAAATGGACTACAGCATTCAGAGTCGATCCGTTCTAGGGTAGCATGACTGAAAAACTAAATGTACCTCAAAATCCCTATAATTCACAAAACAATGCAATTAACGCTCTCAAATTAGTTGCTGCTTGGCTCCGAGTCCTTATTGGCTTGTCTTGAGAGGACGTTGTACTGGCGGGTCCCTCCTTCAAACATTTAAAATTCCTCACAAATATATTTTTATCGCTCCAGTTTGGATCCAAGACTTGGAAAATAATGCAGTACACTGGCAGAGAACCACACTTGTATGTGTATGTGTGAAGATGTGTAGTGCGTAATGGAGGCTTTAGGTTGGGGGCAACTTGTGGTACATGAACATGGGCCCCTGGTCACCAAATTCATATTTCATTTGTGTTTCAGCCTGTGATGAATTCATATTTATACATCCCAGCAAACATCAAGTAATAACACTAAGGATTAATATTTGGGTTCCTGGGCCAAAAACTACAGTTAAACCTTCAGTTTATCTGCTTCTTAAAGTCTGTTGTTAGAGTTTAATATGAATGTATTTTCTTTTCAGGGCTATTGAGATACTAAGAATGTTTCTTAGTATCTTCTGTGATAAAAAACAATTTTATTAGAATTCTATAAGTAAAATATATATGAAAGCTTATTCTGTGAAATCTCTGAGGCCTTTGGTGTAACTGATATAAACCATGGGCTCAGAACAGCCTTAGCTGATACTGGTAGGTTGAAGCTGTGCCTTAAAGTATTGTGATTTATGTGACCTGCTAACATTTCTATGTGCAGTGAGAAAATAGTACCTTTACCTTTACATTCAAAGTCACACAGTGGTCACAATGTAGGAAGATACCTAACATCAAAAAGATAGGAAGAATCTGACCCAATTTTTCAAACTGAACTTTACAGTGACATTTTTGGTGATCTGTGAGGTAGAAAGAGTATAGATTTCTGTGCTCAAAGTGAAGCTTTTGGGTTGAGCTCAGTGTCTACAAGGGTCACTGAGTCAGACAGAGGTGAGTCAGACAGATAAACTGAGTGTGAATTAGCAGGACATGATCTTGATCACTGTGACAACAGCCTGGTTAAGCACATCTGGAAACTGGTGCAGAAGAAGAGGATGATGTGAAAAAGCCAGTGGGGAGGGCAAAGAGACACAGACAAGAAAAAAGCGAAGAAAGTGTATCAGGAAACGGGAATGAGGAAGAGACGAGAAGAAGGGAGGGAGGTAGTGGAAGAAGTAGGAGGATGATGATGAGAAGGAAGAGGTAAGAAGGACAAAAAGAAAGATGAAAAGGAGAACAAAACAAGATGGGGATTTAAAAAAGAAGCAAGCAGAAAAGAAAAAGATTGAAAGCAAGACAGAGTAGGAAAAGGGCGTGTGTCCTTGGCCTGAAATCAGTGTGTTGTCCAAACCGACTGAAATAGAAGCAGTCATTACTGCCTGTACTGCTGTGGCTGCTCACTAACTGACTGACTGACTGACTGACTGACTGTCTGTCTGTCTGTCTGTCTGTCTGTCTCACCATCCCTCTCTTCCTCACTGTCTATCTAACTGACTTCTGTGCTGTATTCATAATGTAATGTGGTCAGTTAGCAGAGAGGCAGACTGCAGGGTGGAGCTGCCTTCACTGTAACCACACACACACACACACACACACACACACAGATGCAATTCTCTCTTGATCTGGATCTGAACTGTTGGCAGCGTCAGTCACAGTGGGGCCAGGATGCTCCAACAGGCAAATACAAGCAAGACAGTTTTACTAAACACACAACAACATATGACATAGACCTGGAGGAGCAGCGGTTAGCTTTACTGTCGGTTTTCACTGACATGCATGCAAGATGGTGGCTAAATCTAAATCATATTCACCACTCAAGTGTAAGGTGGATTAATACACACTTTCAGCCTTTTTCTGGTGTGGATAGGCACCCTGTGTTTACATTCTGCCTTCTGTGACAGTATATCATAGTCCGCCCTCACTGGCTGATGGAGTGGAGTTACCTCAGATGCATCTACTTTTTAGATTAAATGTTGCACTGTAATGCTTTGGGCTATAGACCTATCATTGACTTCAGTGATTTGTTTCAGCACCAGGCCTATTCATAGGTATCACAGTTTCTGGTTACTGGTGTTGTCACAGAGAGAAAAAGGTCAGTCACAGGTAAATTAGATAAAATTTGTCCTCTCACCTCAAGCAAAGACGGTGGTACTTTCAGATGTTTTGTGTGCATGTGTGTCTGTGCAGAGTGTATATTGTGTGTTTGTGTGTGTGTTGGGATTGAGAAGACACACTCAAACAATGTCTTTAAATTCAAATTCAAATGCACATCTTATTCATCCCAGCTGCTGAATATCAGTCTGCACATTCCAGTAAACTACACCCATGGTGACAGATAAGAAAGTGAAGTAGTTCACAACAGGACTGAATGACAGGTGAGGGCCGGTAAAAGATGTGGCCGTGTTGGTTCTGAGCATTTTGAAACACACAAACGATATTTGAGGAGAATTAAACAGCTGAGCTGAACAGTGGTGAGTTGAATTAAACTGTACTTAACTGTATAGCTGCTTTGATGTGGCTCTGCTGTCGACTTTGCACTTCTTTGCACTGGTTGTAAAACCTGAACACACAGCTGTCTGTCATCACACACAGCAAGACAAGCCGTGTCTCTGTGTGTGTGAGTGTGTGTGTGTGTGTGTGAGAGAGAGAGAGAGAGAGAGAGAGAGAGAGAGAGAGGATGAAAAGGTTAGCCTACCTGCTGCTTTCTCATTACTGCCTTTGAGAGCCACAGTAATAGTTAAACATGCGTGTGTGTGTCTGTAGGTGTTGGGGTGTGTGTTTGTGTGTGTGTGTGTGTGTGTAACGGGCTCTTTATGAACGGAAGCTCTTGGCTGTTTGAAGTTTACGCTACTGGCAAATAAGGGAGAAGAGAGAAGTTTAGGGTTTTATGCACAGTACGTGTGTGTGTGTGTGTGTGTGTGTGAGGGGGTCTCCTGCTAATAATCATTTACTGCAAGTGTGTGTATTGTAAGAATGGGAGGCTTACACCTAATAATCATGTGTTTCACCTGGATGTGTCAGGGGGTCTTGACAGGATAGTTCTGCATCTACTGTGTCTTCCAACAATATGAAAGTAATGGAATGGACTACCAGTCATTACAGATATGTAGTTCAACATATGGATAGTAGAGTGGAAAAAATAGATGCAGCACCGAGATGCATTTTGTCACACACATCTCAGTTTGTAGACATGGAGGCATATCTGCTCCGTGAGACGAGTGACAGACATCAAAAACATTATAGAAAAACTCTAAATTGGCCTTAAGAATGTAAGAAGTTAATTCTGTGTGTGTGTGTGTGTGTGTGTGTGTGTGTGTGTGTGTGTGTGTGTGTGTGTGTGTGTGTGTGTAAAGTGCAGGCCTGTGGGCCAGACTGACTACACTCTGCTGCCACCTGTTATTAAAACCACCTACTGGTATCCTAGCTGAGAGAGAGAGAGAGAGAACAGTTTAATCTCAATGAACATTATGAAGGAACTTTCTGTGCTGAGAGAGAGACAGAGGCGGAGGGGGAGGAGGAGATGAAGGCCTTCTCTCTCTCTCTCTCTCTCTCTCTCTCTCTCTCTCTCCCTCTGTCTCTCCCTCCTTGCCAAAAAAGTGGATAATTGAAGGCCTTGCTCTGGTGGCAAGGAGAGATGAGCAAAGAACAAGACTCAGAGATCAAGAGCAAAAAAAAAGAGGAGAAAGAGGGAGAGAGAGAGAGAGAGAGAGAGAGAGAGAGAGAGAGAGAGAGAGAGAGAGAGAGAGAGAGGGAAGCCACGTCCACATGTATGACTCACTCTTTCCCTCCCCCTGCTGCTCTATAACTCTGTTTATGTCACTCTCCCACTCTCTCTCTGTCTCTGTCAATGAGGTCAAACTGAACTCAGAGCTGTAGTGATTTTCCCAGAAAATAACACTGCTGCCACTATTTTTTTTGTAGTACTAAGCAGAATCATAATAATGATAATAATAATAATAATAATAATATTTATTATTATAATGTTAATAGTAATATTCCTTGCAATAGTGTTAGTAGCATTGGGAGGAGCAGTGGTACTGATGAGAAAATTAAAGGCAGTAAAACTAAGTAAAATGTTTCCAAATGGGATGGAAGTGCTTCTGACTGAGGCACTGATTCCCTCTGTGTGCCACTGTCTGACACACACACACACACACACACACACACACACACACACACACACACACACACACACACACACACACACACATATGCGCCACATTGTTTTTGATGTGCTTGCCAAGGTAAACTCAGACAGGCTTGACGAGGGTGTCTGGCATCAAATGTGACCCCTGGGGTGTTTTTGCACTATTTCTTTCTTTCTTTTTTTTTTTTTTTTATACCCCAAACAGCCAATTCACAGACTCCACTGATGCTAACCAGAGCTAACACCACATGAGCACCAACCCTCTGTGGAGTATACCTCTGCTGTGCTTGAGTGACAACGCAGCCTCTGCCTGATCTCCAGACTCAATATGAAATTCACCTTTATCTGTCATTGTCTTCTCATTTCTGTGTTCTTGAATCAGAGTCATAAACACTGATATAACAGTGGGAGTTGCTGCAGTTGTTGCACTTTTCCAAACTGCAAATCTTCATTTTTCACTATCCAGAACAAATGTGCATCTGTTTGTGTTTCCGTTGACTTTATATAAAATATAGCTTTAATAACAATGATAACATTAAACTGTACCACCTGTAAAATGTGCTCCGTGTTCAGTTTGAACACATATTAAGACTCATTCCATCTAAATGGAACTATATATGCAGCAAAATGCCAAACCCTTGATATCTTTTATTCTTACATCTTGAAATGGGATGGATAAAAATGTGTTTCTGTTGAATGTTTTTTTCTGCCTAAAGCTGGAAATCACAAGTTAAAGCTGCTCTTTTGAATGGAACTCTGAGTTTTTGCAGACACAAGTCTCGCTGAATGTGAATGAAGCAGAGCAGGGACACAAATTCTGGTCTCCCATGCTCTTAAACCAGCTTTTCCTTGAAGTGATGCTTCAATTTCTGTATCCATTATTGTGCATTTTTATATTATTAATTGCTATTATCTTGTAGTTCAGTTTTTGGTTGCAGTAGGTGTTAGTTATGTTTGTGTGTTTATAGGCTGTATCAGAAGCTGTCAGTATGAGAGAAAATGCTATAAAATCTTTGGTCATCAGTCCAAAATGGTGGCCCCATCCTGTGTCAGAACTCTCAACAGGTGTGGAACAGCAGATGGTCTTGAATTATGGGACACAAGTATCTCTGAATACTGTTTCAGAGCAGTATTAGGAAAAATGCATATCAAGTGTGGAGCACACTTGCCTACAACTAGAAACTTACAGAGTTAATTGGTGAGTGATGCTGTAGAGTCTGGCTCATCTCAAACAGCAAACCGCAGACAGAGACAGACAGACAGACAGACAGGCAGGCAGGCAGGCAGACAGGCAGACAGAGAGAGACAGACAGACAGACAGACAGATAGGGCAGTGCTTTTCTCACAGGCTCTACGTCAGCAGAGGGAGACCCTCCATTCACGCAACACGCACCAGGAACATCTGTGTGACATCACCCATCAGCAGCCAATCGCACACTTGTAATAAATGTTTAGAATGTTTTCACGTTTCCAGGGTGTGTTGACTTTGCTGTGAAGCATGACCCCGAGGGCCTTACAGTTACGAGAGAGATTTGGCAATCAAACAAATAAAGTTTCTTTGTACTGAAAAAAGGGGGCGGGCTCAAAAAATAAAGAAAGAGAAAGAGTGAAAGACAGACAGTGGAATGAAGAAGGAAAGTGGTGAATAAAGGATGGGTTGGATTAAAGAGGAGAGAGGAGGAAGGCAGCTCAGAGTGAACGAATGGAAAAGCAGACTGAGGAGTGACTCAGTACGGCCAGAGAGAGAGAGAGGGAGGAATGTTTAATACACTTTGTCTCTCTGTCGCACTGTTTCTGTTTCCCAACATGCAAAGAATATCAAGCCCATCCCCCCATTTCTCCTGACACACACACACACACACACACACACACTTGGAGCAGACGGGCTGAGGATGGAAACTATGAGCACTGAGCTGCTGCCAGACAGAAGAGAGAGAAATGATCAACAGAAGGAAAATAGCCAGTAAAACTGTGACTCAGTTTATTCTATTCTATTCTATTCTATTCTATTCTATTCTGTTCTGTTCTATTCTATTCTATTCTATCCCTTTCTATTCTTATCAATTTTATTATTAGGGCCAAAGCACGAAATTAAAGTTGACCCTTTGCCAAAACACAGGAAATGGATGTATTAATGGGTGTTTCTCCGACATACTTAAATACTTAACATTTTTAGACCATTCTAAAGTATGACATTTTTTGGCCTATTTTGAAGCCTTACTAAACTATGACGTTTTTTATGACATTTTGAGGTCATACTAAAGTATGACTTTTTTTGGCCGATTTTGATGCCATACTATACTATGATGTTTTTTTAATGACATTTTGAGGTCATATTAAAGTATGACTTTTTTTGGCCGATTTTGATGCCATACTATACTATGACGTTTTTTATGACATTTTGAGGTCATACTAAAGTCTGACTTTTTTTGGCCGATTTTGATGCCATACTATACTATGACGTTTTTTAGCCCATTTTGAGGTCATCCTAAAGTATGACTTTTTTTGGCCGATTTTGATGCCATACTATACTATGACGTTTTTTAGCACATTTTGAGGTCATACTAAAGTATGACCTTTTTTGGCCGATTTTGATGCCATACTATACTATGACGTTTTTCAGCACATTTTGAGGTCATACTAAAGTATGACTTTTTTTGGCCGATTTTGATGCCATACTATACTATGACGTTTTTTATGACATTTTGAGGTCATACTAAAGTATGACTTTTTTTGGCCGATTTTGATGCCTTACTATACTATGACGTTTTTTATGACATTTTGAGGTCATACTAAAGTTTGACTTTTTTTGGCCGATTTTGATGCCATACTATACTATGACGTTTTTTAGCACATTTTGAGGTCATACTAAAGTATGACTTTTTTTGATAGTTTTTGATGCCATACTATACTATGACGTTTTTCAGCACATTTTGAGGTCATACTAAAGTATGACTTTTTTTGACCGATTTTGATGCCATACTATACTATGGTGTTTTTTATGACATTTTGAGGTCATACTAAAGTATGACTGTTTTTGACCGATTTTGATGCCATACTATACTATGACGTTTTTTATGACATTTTGAGGTCATACTAAAGTTTGACTTTTTTTGGCCGATTTTGATGCCATACTATACTATGACGTTTTTTAGCACATTTTGAGGTCATACTAAAGTATGACTTTTTTTGATCGTTTTTGATGCCATACTATACTATGACGTTTTTCAGCACATTTTGAGGTCATACTAAAGTATGACTTTTTTTGACCGATTTTGATGCCATACTATACTATGACGTTTTTCAGCACATTTTGAGGTCATACTAAAGTATGACTTTTTTTGACCGATTTTGATGCCATACTATACTATGACGTTTTTTATGACATTTTGAGGTCATACTAAAGTTTGACTTTTTTTGGCCGATTTTGATGCCATACTATACTATGACGTTTTTTAGCACATTTTGAGGTCATACTAAAGTATGACTTTTTTTGATCGTTTTTGATGCCATACTATACTATGACGTTTTTCAGCACATTTTGAGGTCATACTAAAGTATGACTTTTTTTGACCGATTTTGATGCCATACTATACTATGACGTTTTTCAGCACATTTTGAGGTCATACTAAAGTATGACTTTTTTTGACCCATTTTGATGCCATACTATACTATGACGTTTTTTATGACATTTTGAAGTCATACTAAAGTATGACTTTTTTTGGTCGATTTTGATGCCTTACTATACTATGACGTTTTTTTATGACATTTTGAGGTCATACTAAAGTATGACTTTTTTTGGCTGATTTTGATGCCATACTATACTATGACGTTTCTTATGACATTTTGAGGTCATACTAAAGTATGACTTTTTTTGGCCGATTTTGATGCCATACTATATTATGACGTTATTTATGACATTTTGAGGTCATACTAAAGTATGACTTTTTTTGATCGATTTTGATGCCATACTATACTATGACGTTTTTTATGACATTTTGAGGTCATACTAAAGTATGACTTTTTTTGTCCGATTTTGATGCCATACTATACTATGACGTTTTTCAGCATATTTTGAGGTCATACTAAAGTATGACTTTTTTTGACCGATTTTGATGCCATACTATACTATGACGTTTTTTTATGACATTTTGAGGTCATACTAAAGTATGACTTTTTTTGACCGATTTTGATGCCATACTATACTATGACGTTTTTTAGCACATTTTGAGGTCATCCTAAAGTATGACTTTTTTTGACCGATTTTGATGCCATACTATACTATGACGTTTTTTATGACATTTTGAGGTCATACTAAAGTATGACTTTTTTTGGCTGATTTTGATGCCATACTATACTATGACGTTTCTTATGACATTTTGAGGTCATACTAAAGTTTGACTTTTTTTGGCCGATTTTGATGCCATACTATACTATGACGTTTTTTAGCACATTTTGAGGTCATACTAAAGTATGACTTTTTTTGATCGTTTTTGATGCCATACTATACTATGACGTTTTTCAGCACATTTTGAGGTCATACTAAAGTATGACTTTTTTTGACCGATTTTGATGCCATACTATACTATGACGTTTTTCAGCACATTTTGAGGTCATACTAAAGTATGACTTTTTTTGACCGATTTTGATGCCATACTATACTATGACGTTTTTTATGACATTTTGAGGTCATACTAAAGTTTGACTTTTTTTGGCCGATTTTGATGCCATACTATACTATGACGTTTTTTAGCACATTTTGAGGTCATACTAAAGTATGACTTTTTTTGATCGTTTTTGATGCCATACTATACTATGACGTTTTTCAGCACATTTTGAGGTCATACTAAAGTATGACTTTTTTTGACCGATTTTGATGCCATACTATACTATGACGTTTTTCAGCACATTTTGAGGTCATACTAAAGTATGACTTTTTTTGACCCATTTTGATGCCATACTATACTATGACGTTTTTTATGACATTTTGAAGTCATACTAAAGTATGACTTTTTTTGGTCGATTTTGATGCCTTACTATACTATGACGTTTTTTTATGACATTTTGAGGTCATACTAAAGTATGACTTTTTTTGGCTGATTTTGATGCCATACTATACTATGACGTTTCTTATGACATTTTGAGGTCATACTAAAGTATGACTTTTTTTGGCCGATTTTGATGCCATACTATATTATGACGTTATTTATGACATTTTGAGGTCATACTAAAGTATGACTTTTTTTGATCGATTTTGATGCCATACTATACTATGACGTTTTTTATGACATTTTGAGGTCATACTAAAGTATGACTTTTTTTGTCCGATTTTGATGCCATACTATACTATGACGTTTTTCAGCATATTTTGAGGTCATACTAAAGTATGACTTTTTTTGACCGATTTTGATGCCATACTATACTATGACGTTTTTTTATGACATTTTGAGGTCATACTAAAGTATGACTTTTTTTGACCGATTTTGATGCCATACTATACTATGACGTTTTTTAGCACATTTTGAGGTCATCCTAAAGTATGACTTTTTTTGACCGATTTTGATGCCATACTATACTATGATGTTTTTTATGACATTTTGAGGTCATACTAAAGTATGACTTTTTTTTGGCCGATTTTGATGCCATACTATACTATGACGTTTTCTATGACATTTTGAGGTCATACTAAAGTATGACTTTTTTTTGGTCGATTTTGATGCCTTACTATACTATGACGTTTTTTTATGACATTTTGAGGTCATACTAAAGTATGACTTTTTTTGGCTGATTTTGATGCCATACTATACTATGACGTTTCTTATGACATTTTGAGGTCATACTAAAGTATGACTTTTTTTGGCCGATTTTGATGCCATACTATATTATGACGTTATTTATGACATTTTGAGGTCATACTAAAGTATGACTTTTTTTGATCGATTTTGATGCCATACTATACTATGACGTTTTTTATGACATTTTGAGGTCATACTAAAGTATGACTTTTTTTGACCGATTTTGATGCCATACTATACTATGACGTTTTTCAGCACATTTTGAGGTCATACTAAAGTATGACTTTTTTTTGACCGATTTTGATGCCATACTATACTATGATGTTTTTCAGCACATTTTGAGGTCATACTAAAGTATGACTTTTTTTGGCCCATTTTGATGCCATACTATACTATGACGTTTTTTATGACATTTTGAGGTCATACTAAAGTATGACTTTTTTTGGCCGATTTTGATGCCTTACTATATTATGACGTTTTTTATGACATTTTGAGGTCATACTAAAGTATGACTTTTTTTGGCCGATTTTGATGCCATACTATACTATGATGTTTTTCAGCACATTTTGAGGTCATACTAAAGTATGACTTTTTTTGGCCGATTTTGATGCCATACTATACTATGACGTTTTTCAGCACATTTTGAGGTCATACTAAAGTATGACTTTATTTTGAGGTCATACTAAAGTATGACTTTTTTTGGCCGATTTTGATGCCATACTATACTATGACGTTTTTCAGCACATTCTGAGGTCATACTAAAGTATGACTTTTTTTGGCCGATTTTGATGCCTTACTATACTATGACGTTTTTTATGACATTTTGAGGTCATACTAAAGTATGACTTTTTTTGGCCGATTTTGATGCCATACTATACTATGACGTTTCTTATGACATTTTGAGGTCATACTAAAGTATGACTTTTTTTGGCCGATTTTGATGCCATACTATACTATGACGTTATTTATGACATTTTGAGGTCATACTAAAGTATGACTTTTTTTGATCGATTTTGATGCCATACTATACTATGACGTTTTTTATGACATTTTGAGGTCATACTAAAGTATGACTTTTTTTGTCCGATTTTGATGCCATACTATACTATGACGTTTTTCAGCACATTTTGAGGTCATACTAAAGTATGACTTTTTTTGACCGATTTTGATGCCATACTATACTATGATGTTTTTCAGCACATTTTGAGGTCATACTAAAGTATGACTTTTTTTGGCCGATTTTGATGCCTTACTATACTATGACGTTTTTTATGACATTTTGAGGTCATACTAAAATATGACTTTTTTTGGCCGATTTTGATGCCATACTATACTATGACGTTTTTCAGCACATTTTGAGGTCATACTAAAGTATGACTTTTTTTGACTGATTTTGATGCCATACTATACTATGACGTTTTTTATGACATTTTGAGGTCATACTAAAGTTTGACTTTTTTTGGCCGATTTTGATGCCATACTATACTATGACGTTTTTTAGCACATTTTGAGGTCATACTAAAGTATGACTTTTTTTGATCGTTTTTGATTGCATACTATACTATGACGTTTTTCAGCACATTTTGAGGTCATACTAAAGTATGACTTTTTTTGTCCGATTTTGATGCCATACTATACTATGACGTTTTTTAGCACATTTTGAGGTCATACTAAAGTATGACTTTTTTTGGCCGATTTTGATGCCATACTATACTATGACGTTTCTTATGACATTTTGAGGTCATACTAAAGTATGACTTTTTTTGGTCGATTTTGATGCCTTACTATACTATGACGTTTTTCAGCACATTTTGAGGTCATACTAAAGTATGACTTTTTTTGACCGATTTTGATGCCATACTATACTATGATGTTTTTCAGCACATTTTGAGGTCATACTAAAGTATGACTTTTTTTGGCCGATTTTGATGCCATACTATACTATGACGTTTTTCAGCACATTTTGAGGTCATACTAAAGTATGACTTTTTTTGACCGATTTTGATGCCATACTATACTATGACGTTTTTTATGACATTTTGAGGTCATACTAAAGTATGACTTTTTTTGACCGATTTTGATGCCATACTATACTATGACGTTTTTTAGCACATTTTGAGGTCATCCTAAAGTATGACTTTTTTTGACCGATTTTGATGCCATACTATACTATGACGTTTTTTATGACATTTTGAGGTCATACTAAAGTATGACTTTTTTTGGCCGATTTTGATGCCATACTATACTATGACGTTTTTTATGACATTTTGAGGTCATACTAAAGTATGACTTTTTTTGGCCGATTTTGATGCCTTACTATACTATGACGTTTTTTATGACATTTTGAGGTCATACTAAAGTATGACTTTTTTTGTCCGATTTTGATGCCATACTATACTATGACGTTTCTTATGACATTTTGAGGTCATACTAAAGTATGACTTTTTTTGGCCGATTTTGATGCCATACTATACTATGACGTTATTTATGACATTTTGAGGTCATACTAAAGTATGACTTTTTTTGATCGATTTTGATGCCATACTATACTATGACGTTTTTTATGACATTTTGAGGTCATACTAAAGTATGACTTTTTTTGGCCGATTTTGATGCCATACTATACTATGACGTTTTTCAGCACATTTTGAGGTCATACTAAAGTATGACTTTTTTTGATCGATTTTGATGCCATACTATACTATGACGTTTTTCAGCACATTTTGAGGTCATACTAAAGTATGACTTTTTTTGACCGATTTTGATGCCATACTATACTATGACGTTTTTCAGCACATTTTGAGGTCATACTAAAATATGACTTTTTTTGACCGATTTTGATGCCATACTATACTATGACGTTTTTTATGACATTTTGAGGTCATACTAAAGTATGACTTTTTTTGGCCGATTTTGATGCCATACTATACTATGACGTTTTTTAGCACATTTTGAGGTCATACTAAAGTATGACTTTTTTTGATCGTTTTTGATGCCATACTATACTATGACGTTTTTCAGCACATTTTGAGGTCATACTAAAGTATGACTTTTTTTGGCCGATTTTGATGCCATACTATACTATGACGTTTTTTAGCACATTTTGAGGTCATACTAAAGTATGACTTTTTTTGATCGTTTTTGATGCCATACTATACTATGACGTTTTTCAGCACATTTTGAGGTCATACTAAAGTATGACTTTTTTTGACCGATTTTGATGCCATACTATACTATGACGTTTTTCAGCACATTTTGAGGTCATACTAAAGTATGACTTTTTTTGACCGATTTTGATGCCATACTATACTATGACGTTTTTTATGACATTTTGAGGTCATACTAAAGTTTGACTTTTTTTGGCCGATTTTGATGCCATACTATACTATGACGTTTTTTAGCACATTTTGAGGTCATACTAAAGTATGACTTTTTTTGATCGTTTTTGATGCCATACTATACTATGACGTTTTTCAGCACATTTTGAGGTCATACTAAAGTATGACTTTTTTTGACCGATTTTGATGCCATACTATACTATGACGTTTTTCAGCACATTTTGAGGTCATACTAAAGTATGACTTTTTTTGACCCATTTTGATGCCATACTATACTATGACGTTTTTTATGACATTTTGAAGTCATACTAAAGTATGACTTTTTTTGGTCGATTTTGATGCCTTACTATACTATGACGTTTTTTTATGACATTTTGAGGTCATACTAAAGTATGACTTTTTTTGGCTGATTTTGATGCCATACTATACTATGACGTTTCTTATGACATTTTGAGGTCATACTAAAGTATGACTTTTTTTGGCCGATTTTGATGCCATACTATATTATGACGTTATTTATGACATTTTGAGGTCATACTAAAGTATGACTTTTTTTGATCGATTTTGATGCCATACTATACTATGACGTTTTTTATGACATTTTGAGGTCATACTAAAGTATGACTTTTTTTGTCCGATTTTGATGCCATACTATACTATGACGTTTTTCAGCATATTTTGAGGTCATACTAAAGTATGACTTTTTTTGACCGATTTTGATGCCATACTATACTATGACGTTTTTTTATGACATTTTGAGGTCATACTAAAGTATGACTTTTTTTGACCGATTTTGATGCCATACTATACTATGACGTTTTTTAGCACATTTTGAGGTCATCCTAAAGTATGACTTTTTTTGACCGATTTTGATGCCATACTATACTATGATGTTTTTTATGACATTTTGAGGTCATACTAAAGTATGACTTTTTTTGGCCGATTTTGATGCCATACTATACTATGACGTTTTCTATGACATTTTGAGGTCATACTAAAGTATGACTTTTTTTGGTCGATTTTGATGCCTTACTATACTATGACGTTTTTTTATGACATTTTGAGGTCATACTAAAGTATGACTTTTTTTGGCTGATTTTGATGCCATACTATACTATGACGTTTCTTATGACATTTTGAGGTCATACTAAAGTATGACTTTTTTTGGCCGATTTTGATGCCATACTATATTATGACGTTATTTATGACATTTTGAGGTCATACTAAAGTATGACTTTTTTTGATCGATTTTGATGCCATACTATACTATGACGTTTTTTATGACATTTTGAGGTCATACTAAAGTATGACTTTTTTTGTCCGATTTTGATGCCATACTATACTATGACGTTTTTCAGCATATTTTGAGGTCATACTAAAGTATGACTTTTTTTGACCGATTTTGATGCCATACTATACTATGACGTTTTTCAGCACATTTTGAGGTCATACTAAAGTATGACTTTTTTTGACCGATTTTGATGCCATACTATACTATGACGTTTTTCAGCACATTTTGAGGTCATACTAATGTATGACTTTTTTTGGCCGATTTTGATGCCATACTATACTATGACGTTTTTTATGACATTTTGAGGTCATACTAAAGTATGACT
The DNA here is from genome assembly GCF_017976425.1 of Toxotes jaculatrix. Lineage (NCBI taxonomy): Eukaryota > Metazoa > Chordata > Actinopteri > Toxotidae > Toxotes > Toxotes jaculatrix. The sequence continues at coordinate 19,183,762 of NC_054411.1, read as the reverse complement.
TTTTTTGACCGATTTTGATGCCATACTATACTATGACGTTTTTCAGCACATTTTGAGGTCATACTAAAGTATGACTCTTTTTGACCGATTTTGATGCCATACTATACTATGACGTTTTTTAGCACATTTTGAGGTCATACTAAAGTATGACTTTTTTTGATCGTTTTTGATTGCATACTATACTATGACGTTTTTCAGCACATTTTGAGGTCATACTAAAGTATGACTTTTTTTTGACCGATTTTGATGCCATACTATACTATGATGTTTTTCAGCACATTTTGAGGTCATACTAAAGTATGACTTTTTTTGGCCCATTTTGATGCCATACTATACTATGACGTTTTTTATGACATTTTGAGGTCATACTAAAGTATGACTTTTTTTGGCCGATTTTGATGCCTTACTATATTATGACGTTTTTTATGACATTTTGAGGTCATACTAAAGTATGACTTTTTTTGGCCGATTTTGATGCCATACTATACTATGATGTTTTTCAGCACATTTTGAGGTCATACTAAAGTATGACTTTTTTTGGCCGATTTTGATGCCATACTATACTATGACGTTTTTCAGCACATTTTGAGGTCATACTAAAGTATGACTTTATTTTGAGGTCATACTAAAGTATGACTTTTTTTGGCCGATTTTGATGCCATACTATACTATGACGTTTTTCAGCACATTCTGAGGTCATACTAAAGTATGACTTTTTTTGGCCGATTTTGATGCCTTACTATACTATGACGTTTTTTATGACATTTTGAGGTCATACTAAAGTATGACTTTTTTTGGCCGATTTTGATGCCATACTATACTATGACGTTTCTTATGACATTTTGAGGTCATACTAAAGTATGACTTTTTTTGGCCGATTTTGATGCCATACTATACTATGACGTTATTTATGACATTTTGAGGTCATACTAAAGTATGACTTTTTTTGATCGATTTTGATGCCATACTATACTATGACGTTTTTTATGACATTTTGAGGTCATACTAAAGTATGACTTTTTTTGTCCGATTTTGATGCCATACTATACTATGACGTTTTTCAGCACATTTTGAGGTCATACTAAAGTATGACTTTTTTTGACCGATTTTGATGCCATACTATACTATGATGTTTTTCAGCACATTTTGAGGTCATACTAAAGTATGACTTTTTTTGGCCGATTTTGATGCCTTACTATACTATGACGTTTTTTATGACATTTTGAGGTCATACTAAAATATGACTTTTTTTGGCCGATTTTGATGCCATACTATACTATGACGTTTTTCAGCACATTTTGAGGTCATACTAAAGTATGACTTTTTTTGACTGATTTTGATGCCATACTATACTATGACGTTTTTTATGACATTTTGAGGTCATACTAAAGTTTGACTTTTTTTGGCCGATTTTGATGCCATACTATACTATGACGTTTTTTAGCACATTTTGAGGTCATACTAAAGTATGACTTTTTTTGATCGTTTTTGATTGCATACTATACTATGACGTTTTTCAGCACATTTTGAGGTCATACTAAAGTATGACTTTTTTTGTCCGATTTTGATGCCATACTATACTATGACGTTTTTTAGCACATTTTGAGGTCATACTAAAGTATGACTTTTTTTGGCCGATTTTGATGCCATACTATACTATGACGTTTCTTATGACATTTTGAGGTCATACTAAAGTATGACTTTTTTTGGTCGATTTTGATGCCTTACTATACTATGACGTTTTTCAGCACATTTTGAGGTCATACTAAAGTATGACTTTTTTTGACCGATTTTGATGCCATACTATACTATGATGTTTTTCAGCACATTTTGAGGTCATACTAAAGTATGACTTTTTTTGGCCGATTTTGATGCCATACTATACTATGACGTTTTTCAGCACATTTTGAGGTCATACTAAAGTATGACTTTTTTTGACCGATTTTGATGCCATACTATACTATGACGTTTTTTATGACATTTTGAGGTCATACTAAAGTATGACTTTTTTTGACCGATTTTGATGCCATACTATACTATGACGTTTTTTAGCACATTTTGAGGTCATCCTAAAGTATGACTTTTTTTGACCGATTTTGATGCCATACTATACTATGACGTTTTTTATGACATTTTGAGGTCATACTAAAGTATGACTTTTTTTGGCCGATTTTGATGCCATACTATACTATGACGTTTTTTATGACATTTTGAGGTCATACTAAAGTATGACTTTTTTTGGCCGATTTTGATGCCTTACTATACTATGACGTTTTTTATGACATTTTGAGGTCATACTAAAGTATGACTTTTTTTGTCCGATTTTGATGCCATACTATACTATGACGTTTCTTATGACATTTTGAGGTCATACTAAAGTATGACTTTTTTTGGCCGATTTTGATGCCATACTATACTATGACGTTATTTATGACATTTTGAGGTCATACTAAAGTATGACTTTTTTTGATCGATTTTGATGCCATACTATACTATGACGTTTTTTATGACATTTTGAGGTCATACTAAAGTATGACTTTTTTTGGCCGATTTTGATGCCATACTATACTATGACGTTTTTCAGCACATTTTGAGGTCATACTAAAGTATGACTTTTTTTGATCGATTTTGATGCCATACTATACTATGACGTTTTTCAGCACATTTTGAGGTCATACTAAAGTATGACTTTTTTTGACCGATTTTGATGCCATACTATACTATGACGTTTTTCAGCACATTTTGAGGTCATACTAAAATATGACTTTTTTTGACCGATTTTGATGCCATACTATACTATGACGTTTTTTATGACATTTTGAGGTCATACTAAAGTATGACTTTTTTTGACCGATTTTGATGCCATACTATACTATGACGTTTTTCAGCACATTTTGAGGTCATACTAAAGTATGACTTTTTTTGACCGATTTTGATGCCATACTATACTATGACGTTTTTTATGACATTTTGAGGTCATACTAAAGTATGACTTTTTTTGACCGATTTTGATGCCATACTATACTATGACGTTTTTTAGCACATTTTGAGGTCATCCTAAAGTATGACTTTTTTTGACCGATTTTGATGCCATACTATACTATGACGTTTTTTATGACATTTTGAGGTCATACTAAAGTATGACTTTTTTTGGTCGATTTTGATGCCTTACTATACTATGACGTTTTTCAGCACATTTTGAGGTCATACTAAAGTATGACTTTTTTTGACCGATTTTGATGCCATACTATACTATGACGTTTTTTATGACATTTTGAGGTCATACTAAAGTATGACTTTTTTTGACCGATTTTGATGCCATACTATACTATGACGTTTTTTAGCACATTTTGAGGTCATCCTAAAGTATGACTTTTTTTGACCGATTTTGATGCCATACTATACTATGACGTTTTTTATGACATTTTGAGGTCATACTAAAGTATGACTTTTTTTGGTCGATTTTGATGCCTTACTATACTATGACGTTTTTCAGCACATTTTGAGGTCATACTAAAGTATGACTTTTTTTGACCGATTTTGATGCCATACTATACTATGACGTTTTTTATGACATTTTGAGGTCATACTAAAGTATGACTTTTTTTGACCGATTTTGATGCCATACTATACTATGACGTTTTTTAGCACATTTTGAGGTCATCCTAAAGTATGACTTTTTTTGACCGATTTTGATGCCATACTATACTATGACGTTTTTTATGACATTTTGAGGTCATACTAAAGTATGACTTTTTTTGGTCGATTTTGATGCCTTACTATACTATGACGTTTTTTATGACATTTTGAGGTCATACTAAAGTATGACTTTTTTTGGCTGATTTTGATGCCATACTATACTATGACGTTTCTTATGACATTTTGAGGTCATACTAAAGTATGACTTTTTTTGGCCGATTTTGATGCCATACTATACTATGACGTTTTTTAGCACATTTTGAGGTCATACTAAAGTATGACTTTTTTTGGCCGATTTTGATGCCATACTATACTATGACGTTTTTCAGCACATTTTGAGGTCATACTAAAGTATGACTTTTTTTGACCGATTTTGATGCCATACTATACTATGACGTTTTTTATGACATTTTGAGTTGATACTAAAGTATGACTTTTTTTGGCCGATTTTGATGCCATACTATACTATGACGTTTTTTATGACATTTTGAGGTCGAAAAAAATTTTGACTTTTTTTGCCCGAAAAAAACGCCATACTATACTATGACGTTTTTTATGACTTTTTGAGGTCGAAGAAATTCTTGACTTTTTTTGCCCGAAAAAAACGCCATACTATACTATGACGTTTTTTTATGACATTCTGAGGTCGAAAAAATTTTTGACATTTTTTGCCCGAAAAAAACGCCATACTATACTATGAAGTTTTTTATGACTTTTTGAGGTCGAAAAAATTTTTGACTTTTTTTGCCCGAAAAAAACGCCATACTATACTATGACGTTTTTTATGACATTTTGAGGTCGAAAAAATTTTTGACTTTTTTTGCCCGAAAAAAACGCCATACTATACTATGACGTTTTTTATGACATTTTGTGGTCGAAAAAAATTTGACTTTTTTTGCCAGAAAAAAGCCATACTATACTATGACGTTTTTTAGGACATTTTGAGGTCGAAAAAATTTTTGACTTTTTTTGCCCGAAAAAAACGCCATACTATACTATGACGTTTTTTATGACATTTTGAGGTCATACTAAAGTATGACTTTTTTTGGCCGATTTTGATGCCATACTATCCTATGACGTTTGTTAGCACATTTTGAGGTCATACTAAAGTATGACTTATTTTGCCCGATTTTGATGTCTTACTATACTATGACGTTTTTTGGCACATTTTGAGGTCAAAAAAATTTTGACTTTTTTTGCCCGAAAAAAACGCCATACTATACTATGACGTTTTTTATGACATTTTGAGGTCATACTAAAGTATGACTTTTTTTGGTCGATTTTGATGCCGTACTATACTTTGACGTTTTTTATGACATTTTGAGGTCGAAAAAAATTTTGACTTTTTTTGCCCGAAAAAAACGCCATACTATACTATGACGTTTTTTTATGACATTTTGAGGTCATACTAAAGTATGACTTTTTTTGGCCGATTTTGATACCATACTATACTATGACGTTTTTTATGACATTTTGAGGTCGAAAAAATGTTTGACTTTTTTTGCCCGAAAAAAACGCCATACTATACTATGACGTTTTTTATGACATTCTGAGGTCGAAAAAATTTTTGACATTTTTTGCCCGAAAAAAACGCCATACTATACTATGACGTTTTTTATGACATTTTGAGGTCGAAAAAAATTTTGACTTTTTTTGCCCGAAAAAAACGCCATACTATACTATGACGTTTTTTTATGACATTTTGAGGTCATACTAAAGTATGACTTTTTTTGGCCGATTTTGATGCCATACTATACTATGACGTTTTTTATGACATTTTGAGGTTGAAAAAAATTTTGACTTTTTTTGCCCGAAAAAAACGCCATACTATACTATGACGTTTTTTATGACATTTTGAGGTCGAAAAAATGTTTGACTTTTTTTGCCCGAAAAAAACGCCATACTATACTATGACGTTTTTTATGACATTCTGAGGTCGAAAAAATTTTTGACATTTTTTGCCCGAAAAAAACGCCATACTATACTATGACGTTTTTTATGACATTTTGAGGTCGAAAAAAATTTTGACTTTTTTTGCCCGAAAAAAACGCCATACTATACTATGACGTTTTTTTATGACATTTTGAGGTCATACTAAAGTATGACTTTTTTTGGCCGATTTTGATGCCATACTATACTATGACGTTTTTTATGACATTTTGAGGTTGAAAAAATTTTTGACTTTTTTTGCCTGAAAAAAACGCCATACTATACTATGACGTTTTTTATGACATTTTGAGGTCGAAAAAATGTTTGACTTTTTTTGCCCGAAAAAAACGCCATACTATACTATGACGTTTTTTATGACATTCTGAGGTCGAAAAAATTTTTGACATTTTTTGCCCGAAAAAAACGCCATACTATACTATGACGTTTTTTAGGACATTTTGAGGTCGAAAAATTTTTTGACTTTTTTTGCCCGAAAAAAACGCCATACTATACTATGACGTTTTTTTATGACATTTTGAGGTCATACTAAAGTATGACTTTTTTTGGCCGATTTTGATGCCATACTATCCTATGACGTTTTTTATGACATTTTGAGGTCGAAAAAATGTTTGACTTTTTTTGCCCGAAAAAAACGCCATACTATACTATGACGTTTTTTATGACATTCTGAGGTCGAAAAAATTTTTGACATTTTTTGCCCGAAAAAAACGCCATACTATACTATGACGTTTTTTATGACATTTTGAGGTCGAAAAAAATTTTGACTTTTTTTGCCCGAAAAAAACGCCATACTATACTATGACGTTTTTTTATGACATTTTGAGGTCATACTAAAGTATGACTTTTTTTGGCCGATTTTGATGCCATACTATACTATGACGTTTTTTATGACATTTTGAGGTCGAAAAAATTTTGACTTTTTTTGCCCGAAAAAAACGCCATACTATACTATGACGTTTTTTATGACATTCTGAGTTCGAAAAAATTTTTGACATTTTTTGCCCGAAAAAAACGCCATACTATACTATGACGTTTTTTTATGACATTTTGAGGTCATACTAAAGTATGACTTTTTTTGGCCGATTTTGATACCATACTATACTATGACGTTTTTTATGACATTTTGAGGTCGAAAAAATGTTTGACTTTTTTTGCCCGAAAAAAACGCCATACTATACTATGACGTTTTTTATGACATTCTGAGGTCGAAAAAATTTTTGACATTTTTTGCCCGAAAAAAACGCCATACTATACTATGACGTTTTTTATGACATTTTGAGGTTGAAAAAAATTTTGACTTTTTTTGCCTGAAAAAAACGCCATACTATACTATGACGTTTTTTATGACATTTTGAGGTCGAAAAAATTTTTGACTTTTTTTGCCCGAAAAAAACGCCATACTATACTATGACGTTTTTTATGACATTCTGAGGTCGAAAAAATTTTTGACATTTTTTGCCCGAAAAAAACGCCATACTATACTATGACGTTTTTTATGACATTTTGAGGTCGAAAAAAATTTTGACTTTTTTTGCCCGAAAAAAACGCCATACTATACTATGACGTTTTTGTATGACATTTTGAGGTCATACTAAAGTATGACTTTTTTTGGCCGATTTTGATGCCATACTATACTATGACGTTTTTTATGACATTTTGAGGTTGAAAAAAATTTTGACTTTTTTGGCCTGAAAAAAACGCCATACTATACTATGACGTTTTTTATGACATTTTGAGGTCGAAAAAATGTTTGACTTTTTTTGCCCGAAAAAAACGCCATACTATACTATGACGTTTTTTATGACATTCTGAGGTCGAAAAAATTTTTGACATTTTTTGCCCGAAAAAAACGCCATACTATACTATGACGTTTTTTATGACATTTTGAGGTCGAAAAAAATTTTGACTTTTTTTGCCCGAAAAAAACGCCATACTATACTATGACGTTTTTTTATGACATTTTGAGGTCATACTAAAGTATGACTTTTTTTGGCCGATTTTGATGCCATACTATACTATGACGTTTTTTATGACATTTTGAGGTCGAAAAAATGTTTGACTTTTTTTGCCCGAAAAAAACGCCATACTATACTATGACGTTTTTTATGACATTCTGAGGTCGAAAAAATTTTTGACATTTTTTGCCCGAAAAAAACGCCATACTATACTATGACGTTTTTTATGACATTTTGAGGTCGAAAAAAATTTTGACTTTTTTTGCCCGAAAAAAACGCCATACTATACTATGACGTTTTTTTATGACATTTTGAGGTCATACTAAAGTATGACTTTTTTTGGCCGATTTTGATACCATACTATACTATGACGTTTTTTATGACATTTTGAGGTCGAAAAAATGTTTGACTTTTTTTGCCCGAAAAAAACGCCATACTATACTATGACGTTTTTTATGACATTCTGAGGTCGAAAAAATTTTTGACATTTTTTGCCCGAAAAAAACGCCATACTATACTATGACGTTTTTTATGACATTTTGAGGTCGAAAAAAATTTTGACTTTTTTTGCCCGAAAAAAACGCCATACTATACTATGACGTTTTTTTATGACATTTTGAGGTCATACTAAAGTATGACTTTTTTTGGCCGATTTTGATGCCATACTATACTATGACGTTTTTTATGACATTTTGAGGTTGAAAAAAATTTTGACTTTTTTTGCCTGAAAAAAACGCCATACTATACTATGACGTTTTTTATGACATTTTGAGGTCGAAAAAATGTTTGACTTTTTTTGCCCGAAAAAAACGCCATACTATACTATGACGTTTTTTATGACATTCTGAGGTCGAAAAAATTTTTGACATTTTTTGCCCGAAAAAAACGCCATACTATACTATGACGTTTTTTATGACATTTTGAGGTCGAAAAAAATTTTGACTTTTTTTGCCCGAAAAAAACGCCATACTATACTATGACGTTTTTTTATGACATTTTGAGGTCATACTAAAGTATGACTTTTTTTGGCCGATTTTGATGCCATACTATACTATGACGTTTTTTATGACATTTTGAGGTTGAAAAAATTTTTGACTTTTTTTGCCTGAAAAAAACGCCATACTATACTATGACGTTTTTTATGACATTTTGAGGTCGAAAAAATGTTTGACTTTTTTTGCCCGAAAAAAACGCCATACTATACTATGACGTTTTTTATGACATTCTGAGGTCGAAAAAATTTTTGACATTTTTTGCCCGAAAAAAACGCCATACTATACTATGACGTTTTTTAGGACATTTTGAGGTCGAAAAATTTTTTGACTTTTTTTGCCCGAAAAAAACGCCATACTATACTATGACGTTTTTTATGACATTTTGAGGTCATACTAAAGTATGACTTTTTTTGGCCGATTTTGATGCCATACTATCCTATGACGTTTGTTAGCACATTTTGAGGTCATACTAAAGTATGACTTATTTTGCCCGATTTTGATGTCTTACTATACTATGACGTTTTTTGGCACATTTTGAGGTCAAAAAAATTTTGACTTTTTCTGCCCGAAAAAAACGCCATACTATACTATGACGTTTTTTATGACATTTTGAGGTCGAAAAAATGTTTGACTTTTTTTGCCCGAAAAAAACGCCATACTATACTATGACGTTTTTTATGACATTCTGAGGTCGAAAAAATTTTTGACATTTTTTGCCCGAAAAAAACGCCATACTATACTATGACGTTTTTTATGACATTTTGAGGTCGAAAAAAATTTTGACTTTTTTTGCCCGAAAAAAACGCCATACTATACTATGACGTTTTTTTATGACATTTTGAGGTCATACTAAAGTATGACTTTTTTTGGACGATTTTGATACCATACTATACTATGACGTTTTTTATGACATTTTGAGGTTGAAAAAATGTTTGACTTTTTTTGCCCGAAAAAAACGCCATACTATACTATGACGTTTTTTATGACATTCTGAGGTCGAAAAATTTTTTGACATTTTTTGCCCGAAAAAAACGCCATACTATACTATGACGTTTTTTATGACATTTTGAGGTCGAAAAAAATTTTGACTTTTTTTGCCCGAAAAAAACGCCATACTATACTATGACGTTTTTTTATGACATTTTGAGGTCATACTAAAGTATGACTTTTTTTGGCCGATTTTGATGCCATACTATACTATGACGTTTTTTATGACATTTTGAGGTTGAAAAAAATTTTGACTTTTTTTGCCTGAAAAAAACGCCATACTATACTATGACGTTTTTTATGACATTTTGAGGTCGAAAAAATTTTGACTTTTTTTGCCCGAAAAAAACGCCATACTATACTATGACGTTTTTTATGACATTCTGAGTTCGAAAAAATTTTTGACATTTTTTGCCCGAAAAAAACGCCATACTATACTATGACGTTTTTTTATGACATTTTGAGGTCATACTAAAGTATGACTTTTTTTGGCCGATTTTGATACCATACTATACTATGACGTTTTTTATGACATTTTGAGGTCGAAAAAATGTTTGACTTTTTTTGCCCGAAAAAAACGCCATACTATACTATGACGTTTTTTATGACATTCTGAGGTCGAAAAAATTTTTGACATTTTTTGCCCGAAAAAAACGCCATACTATACTATGACGTTTTTTATGACATTTTGAGGTCGAAAAAAATTTTGACTTTTTTTGCCCGAAAAAAACGCCATACTATACTATGACGTTTTTTTATGACATTTTGAGGTCATACTAAAGTATGACTTTTTTTGGCCGATTTTGATGCCATACTATACTATGACGTTTTTTATGACATTTTGAGGTTGAAAAAAATTTTGACTTTTTTTGCCTGAAAAAAACGCCATACTATACTATGACGTTTTTTATGACATTTTGAGGTCGAAAAAATGTTTGACTTTTTTTGCCCGAAAAAAACGCCATACTATACTATGACGTTTTTTATGACATTCTGAGGTCGAAAAAATTTTTGACATTTTTTGCCCGAAAAAAACGCCATACTATACTATGACGTTTTTTATGACATTTTGAGGTCGAAAAAAATTTTGACTTTTTTTGCCCGAAAAAAACGCCATACTATACTATGACGTTTTTTTATGACATTTTGAGGTCATACTAAAGTATGACTTTTTTTGGCCGATTTTGATGCCATACTATACTATGACGTTTTTTATGACATTTTGAGGTTGAAAAAAATTTTGACTTTTTCGGCCTGAAAAAAACGCCATACTATACTATGACGTTTTTTATGACATTTTGAGGTCATACTAAAGTATGACTTTTTTTGGCCGATTTTGATGCCATACTATACTATGACGTTTTTTGGCACATTTTGAGGTCGAAAAAATTTTTGACTTTTTTTTGCCCGAAAAAACGCCATACTATACCATGACGTTTTTTATGACATTTTGAGGTCGAAAAAATTTTTTGACTTTTTTTGCCCGAAAAAAACTCCATACTATACTATGACGTTTTTTATGACATTTTGAGGTCGAAAAAATTTTTGACTTTTTTTGCCTGAAAAAAACGCCATACTATACTATGATGTTTTTTATGACATTTTGAGGTCATACTAAAGTATGACTTTTTTTGGTCGATTTTGATGCCATACTATACTATGACGTTTTTTGGCACATTTTGAGGTCGAAAAATATTTTGACTTTTTTTGCCCGAAAAAACGCCATACTATACTATGACGTTTTTTATGACATTTTGAGGTCGAAAAAATTTTTGACTTTTTTTGCCCGAAAAAACGCCATACTATACTATGACGTTTTTTATGACATTTTGAGGTCGAAAAAAATTTTTGACTTTTTTTGCCCGAAAAAAACGCCATACTATACTATGACGTTTTTTATGACATTTTGAGGTCGAAAAAATTTTTGACTTTTTTTGCCCGAAAAAAACGCCATACTATACTATGACGTTTTTTATGACATTTTGAGGTCGAAAAATTTTTTGAATTTTTTTGCCCGAAAAAAACGCCATACTATACTATGACGTTTTTTTATGACATTCTGAGGTCGAAAAAATTTTTGACATTTTTTGCCCGAAAAAAACGCCATACTGTACTATGACGTTTTTTATGACATTTTGAGGTCGAAAAAACTTTTGACTTTTTTTGCCCGAAAAAAACGCCATACTATACTATGACGTTTTTTATGACATTTTGAGGTCGAAAAAAATTTTGACATTTTTTGCCCGAAAAAAAACGCCATACTATACTATGACGTTTTTTTATGACATTTTGAGGTCATACTAAAGTATGACTTTTTTTGGCCGATTTTGATACCATACTATACTATGACGTTTTTTATGACATTTTGAGGTCGAAAAAAATTTTGACTTTTTTTGCCCGAAAAAAACGCCATACTATACTATGACGTTTTTTTATGACATTTTGAGGTCATACTAAAGTATGACTTTTTTTGGCCGATTTTGATGCCATACTATACTATGACGTTTTTTATGACATTTTGAGGTTGAAAAAAATTTTGACTTTTTTTGCCTGAAAAAAACGGCATACTATACTATGACGTTTGTTATGACATTGTGAGGTCGAAAAAATGTTTGACTTTTTTTGCCCGAAAAAAACGCCATACTATACTATGACGTTTTTTATGACATTCTGAGGTCGAAAAAATTTTTGACATTTTTTGCCCGAAAAAAACGCCATACTATACTATGACGTTTTTTATGACATTTTGAGGTCGAAAAAAATTTTGACTTTTTTTGCCCGAAAAAAACGCCATACTATACTATGACGTTTTTGTATGACATTTTGAGGTCATACTAAAGTATGACTTTTTTTGGCCGATTTTGATGCCATACTATACTATGACGTTTTTTATGACATTTTGAGGTTGAAAAAAATTTTGACTTTTTTGGCCTGAAAAAAACGCCATACTATACTATGACGTTTTTTATGACATTTTGAGGTCATACTAAAGTATGACTTTTTTTGGCCGATTTTGATGCCATACTATACTATGACGTTTTTTGGCACATTTTGAGGTCGAAAAAATTTTTGACTTTTTTTTGCCCGAAAAAACGCCATACTATACCATGACGTTTTTTATGACATTTTGAGGTCGAAAAAATTTTTTGACTTTTTTTGCCCGAAAAAAACGCCATACTATACTATGACGTTTTTTATGACATTTTGAGGTCGAAAAAATTTTTGACTTTTTTTGCCTGAAAAAAACGCCATACTATACTATGACGTTTTTTATGACATTTTGAGGTCGAAAAATTTTTTGACTTTTTTTTGCCCGAAAAAATGCCATACTATACTATGACGTTTTTTTATGACATTTTGAGGTCATACTAAAGTATGACATTTTTTGGTCGATTTTGATGCCATACTATACTATGACGTTTTTTGGCACATTTTGAGGTCGAAAAATATTTTGAATTTTTTTGCCCGAAAAAAACGCCATACTATACTATGACGTTTTTTGGCACATTTTGAGATCGAAAAATTTTTTGACTTTTTTTGCCCGAAAAAACGCCATACTATACTATGACGTTTTTTATGACATTCTGAGGTCGAAAAAAATTTTTGACTTTTTTTGCCCGAAAAAAACGCCATACTATACTATGACGTTTTTTATGACATTTTGAGGTCGAAAAAACTTTTGACTTTTTTTGCCCGAAAAAAACGCCATACTATACTATGACGTTTTTTATGACATTTTGAGGTCGAAAAAAATTTTGACTTTTTTTGCCCGAAAAAAACGCCATACTATACTATGACGTTTTTTTATGACATTTTGAGGTCATACTAAAGTATGACTTTTTTTGGCCGATTTTGATGCCATACTATCCTATGACGTTTGTTAGCACATTTTGAGGTCATACTAAAGTATGACTTATTTTGCCCGATTTTGATGTCTTACTATACTATGACGTTTTTTGGCACATTTTGAGGTCAAAAAAATTTTGACTTTTTCTGCCCGAAAAAAACGCCATACTATACTATGACCTTTTTTATGACATTTTGAGGTCGAAAAAATGTTTGACTTTTTTTGCCCGAAAAAAACGCCATACTATACTATGACGTTTTTTATGACATTCTGAGGTTGAAAAAATTTTTGACATTTTTTGCCCGAAAAAAACGCCATACTATACTATGACGTTTTTTATGACATTTTGAGGTCGAAAAAAATTTTGACTTTTTTTGCCCGAAAAAAACGCCATACTATACTATGACGTTTTTTTATGACATTTTGAGGTCATACTAAAGTATGACTTTTTTTGGCCGATTTTGATACCATACTATACTATGACGTTTTTTATGACATTTTGAGGTCGAAAAAATGTTTGACTTTTTTTGCCCGAAAAAAACGCCATACTATACTATGACGTTTTTTATGACATTCTGAGGTCGAAAAAATTTTTGACATTTTTTGCCCGAAAAAAACGCCATACTATACTATGACGTTTTTTATGACATTTTGAGGTCGAAAAAAATTTTGACTTTTTTTGCCCGAAAAAAACGCCATACTATACTATGACGTTTTTTTATGACATTTTGAGGTCATACTAAAGTATGACTTTTTTTGGCCGATTTTGATGCCATACTATACTATGACGTTTTTTATGACATTTTGAGGTTGAAAAAAATTTTGACTTTTTCGGCCTGAAAAAAACGCCATACTATACTATGACGTTTTTTATGACATTTTGAGGTCATACTAAAGTATGACTTTTTTTGGCCGATTTTGATGCCATACTATACTATGACGTTTTTTGGCACATTTTGAGGTCGAAAAAATTTTTGACTTTTTTTTGCCCGAAAAAACGCCATACTATACCATGACGTTTTTTATGACATTTTGAGGTCGAAAAAATTTTTTGACTTTTTTTGCCCGAAAAAAACGCCATACTATACTATGACGTTTTTTATGACATTTTGAGGTCGAAAAAATTTTTGACTTTTTTTGCCTGAAAAAAACGCCATACTATACTATGACGTTTTTTATGACATTTTGAGGTCATACTAAAGTATGACTTTTTTTGGTCGATTTTGATGCCATACTATACTATGACGTTTTTTGGCACATTTTGAGGTCGAAAAATATTTTGACTTTTTTTGCCCGAAAAAACGCCATACTATACTATGACGTTTTTTATGACATTTTGAGGTCGAAAAAATTTTTGACTTTTTTTGCCCGAAAAAACGCCATACTATACTATGACGTTTTTTATGACATTTTGAGGTCGAAAAAAATTTTTGACTTTTTTTGCCCGAAAAAAACGCCATACTATACTATGACGTTTTTTATGACATTTTGAGGTCGAAAAAACTTTTGACTTTTTTTGCCCGAAAAAAACGCCATACTATACTATGACGTTTTTTATGACATTTTGAGGTCGAAAAAAATTTTGACTTTTTTTGCCCGAAAAAAGCCTTACTATACTATGACGTTTTTTAGGACATTTTGAGGTCGAAAAAATTTTGACTTTTTTTGTCCGAAAAAAACGCCATACTATACTATGATGTTTTTTTATGACATTTTGAGGTCAAAAAAAATTTTGACTTTTTTTTGCCCGAAAAAACGCCATACTATACTATGACGTTTTTTATGACATTTTGAGGTCGAAAAATATTTTGACTTTTTTTGCCCGAAAAAAACGCCATACTATACTATGACGTTTTTTATGACATTTTGAGGTCATACTAAAGTATGACTTTTTTTGGCCGATTTTGATGCCATACTATACTTTGATGTTTTTTATGACATTTTGAGGTCATACTAAAGTATGACTTTTTTTGGCCGATTTTGATGCCATACTATAATATGACGTTTTTTATCACATTTTGAGGTCATACTAAAGTATGACTTTTTTTGGCCGATTTTGATGCCATACTATACTATGACGTTTTTTATGACATTTTGAGGTTGAAAAATTTTTTGACTTTTTTTTGCCCGAAAAAAACGCCATACTATACTATGACGTTTTTTATGACTTTTTGAGGTCGAAAAAATTTTTGACTTTTTTTGCCCGAAAAAAAACGCCATACTATACTATGACGTTTTTTATGACATTCTGAGGTCGAAAAAAATTGAGGTCGAAAAAAATTTTGACTTTTTTTGCCTGAAAAAAACGCCATACTATTCTATGACTTTTTTTATGACATTTTGAGGTCATACTAAAGTATGACTTTTTTTGGCCGATTTTGATGCCATACTATACTATGACGTTTTTTAGCACATTTTGAGGTCATACTAAAGTCTGACTTTTTTTGGCCGATTTTGATGCCATACTATACTATGACGTTTTTTATGACATTTTGAGGTCGAAAAAATTTTTGACTTTTTTTGCCCGAAAAAAACGCCATACTATACTATGACGTTTTTTATGACATTTTGAGGTCATACTAAAGTATGACTTTTTTTGCCGAATTTGATGCCTTACTATACTATGACGTTTTTCAGCACATTTTGAGGTCATACTAAAGTATGACTTTTTTTGACCGATTTTGATGCCATACTATACTATGACGTTTTTCAGCACATTTTGAGGTCATACTAAAGTATGACTTTTTTTGGCCGATTTTGATGCCATACTATACTATGACGTTTTTTGGCACATTTTGAGGTGGAAAAAATTTTTGACTTTTTTTGCCCGAAAAAAACGCCATACTATACTATGACGTTTTTTATGACATTGTGAGGTCGAAAAAAATTTTGACTTTTTTTGCCTGAAAAAAACGCCATACTATTCTATGACTTTTTTTTATGACATTTTGAGGTCATACTAAAGTATGACTTTTTTTGGCCGATTTTGATGCCATACTATACTATGACGTTTTTTAGCACATTTTGAGGTCATACTAAAGTATGACTTTTTTTGGCCGATTTTGATGCCATACTATACTATGACGTTTTTTATGACATTTTGAGGTTGAAAAAAATTTTGACTTTTTTTGCCTGAAAAAAACGCCATACTATACTATGACGTTTTTTATGACATTATGAGGTCGAAAAAATGTTTGACTTTTTTTGCCCGAAAAAAACGCCATACTATACTATGACGTTTTTTATGACATTCTGAGGTCGAAAAAATTTTTGACATTTTTTGCCCGAAAAAAACGCCATACTATACTATGACGTTTTTTATGACATTTTGAGGTCGAAAAAAATTTTGACTTTTTTTGCCCGAAAAAAACGCCGTACTATACTATGACGTTTTTTTATGACATTTTGAGGTCATACTAAAGTATGACTTTTTTTGGCCGATTTTGATGCCATACTAAACTATGACGTTTTTTATGACATTTTGAGGTTGAAAAAAATTTTGACTTTTTTTGCCTGAAAAAAACGCCATACTATATTATGACGTTTTTTATGACATTTTGAGGTCATACTAAAGTATGACTTTTTTTGGCCGATTTTGATGCCATACTATACTATGACGTTTTTTGGCACATTTTGAGGTCGAAAAAATTTTTGACTTTTTTTTGCCCGAAAAAACGCCATACTATACCATGACGTTTTTTATGACATTTTGAGGTCGAAAAAATTTTTTGACTTTTTTTGCCCGAAAAAAACGCCATACTATACTATGACGTTTTTTATGACATTTTGAGGTCGAAAAATTTTTTGACTTTTTTTTGCCCGAAAAAATGCCATACTATACTATGACGTTTTTTTATGACATTTTGAGGTCATACTAAAGTATGACTTTTTTTGGTCGATTTTGATGCCATACTATACTATGACGTTTTTTGGCACATTTTGAGGTCGAAAAATATTTTGAATTTTTTTGCCCGAAAAAAACGCCATACTATACTATGACGTTTTTTGGCACATTTTGAGGTCGAAAAATTTTGTGACTTTTTTTGCCCGAAAAAACGCCATACTATACTATGACGTTTTTTATGACATTTTGAGGTCATACTAAAGTATGACTTTTTTTGGTCGATTTTGATGCCATACTATACTATGACGTTTTTTGGCACATTTTGAGGTCGAAAAATATTTTGACTTTTTTTGCCCGAAAAAACGTCATACTATACTATGACGTTTTTTATGACATTTTGAGGTCGAAAAAATTTTTGACTTTTTTTGCCCGAAAAAACGCCATACTATACTATGACGTTTTTTATGACATTTTGAGGTCGAAAAAAATTTTTGACTTTTTTTGCCCGAAAAAAACGCCATATGACATATGACATATGACATTTTTTATGACATTTTGAGGTCGAAAAATTTTTTGAATTTTTTTGCCCGAAAAAAACGCCATACTATACTATGACGTTTTTTTATGACATTCTGAGGTCGAAAAAATTTTTGACATTTTTTGCCCGAAAAAAACGCCATACTATACTATGACGTTTTTTATGACATTTTGAGGTCGAAAAAACTTTTGACTTTTTTTGCCCGAAAAAAACGCCATACTATACTATGACGTTTTTTATGACATTTTGAGGTCGAAAAAAATTTTGACTTTTTTTGCCCGAAAAAAGTCTTACTATACTATGACGTTTTTTAGGACATTTTGAGGTCGAAAAAATTTTGACTTTTTTTGCCCGAAAAAAACGCCATACTATACTATGATGTTTTTTTATGACATTTTGAGGTCAAAAAAAATTTTGACTTTTTTTTGCCCGAAAAAACGCCATACTATACTGACGTTTTTTATGACATTTTGAGGTCGAAAAATATTTTGAATTTTTTTGCCCGAAAAAAACGCCATACTATACTATGACGTTTTTTATGACATTTTGAGGTCATACTAAAGTATGACTTTTTTTGGCCGATTTTGATGCCATACTATACTTTGATGTTTTTTATGACATTTTGAGGTCATACTAAAGTATGACTTTTTTTGGCCGATTTTGATGCCATACTATAATATGACGTTTTTTATCACATTTTGAGGTCATACTAAAGTATGACTTTTTTTGGCCGATTTTGATGCCATACTATACTATGACGTTTTTTATGACATTTTGAGGTCGAAAAATTTTTTGACTTTTTTTGCCCGAAAAAAACGCCATACTATACTATGACGTTTTTTATGACTTTTTGAGGTCGAAAAAATTTTTGACTTTTTTTGCCCGAAAAAAACGCCATACTATACTATGACGTTTTTTATGACATTCTGAGGTCGAAAAAAATTGAGGTCGAAAAAAATTTTGACTTTTTTTGCCTGAAAAAAACGCCATACTATTCTATGACTTTTTTTATGACATTTTGAGGTCATACTAAAGTATGACTTTTTTTGGCCGATTTTGATGCCATACTATACTATGACGTTTTTTAGCACATTTTGAGGTCATACTAAAGTATGACTTTTTTTGGCCGATTTTGATGCCATACTATACTATGACGTTTTTTATGACATTTTGAGGTCGAAAAAATTTTTGACTTTTTTTGCCCGAAAAAAACGGCATACTATACTATGACGTTTTTTATGACATTTTGAGGTCGAAAAAATTTTTGACTTTTTTTGCCCGAAAAAAACGCCATACTATACTATGACGTTTTTTATGACATTTTGAGGTCATACTAAAGTATGACTTTTTTTCCGAATTTGATGCCTTACTATACTATGACGTTTTTCAGCACATTTTGAGGTCATACTAAAGTATGACTTTTTTTGACCGATTTTGATGCCATACTATACTATGACGTTTTTCAGCACATTTTGAGGTCATACTAAAGTATGACTTTTTTTGGCCGATTTTGATGCCATACAATACTATGACGTTTTTTGGCACATTTTGGGGTCGAAAAAATTTTTGAATTTTTTTGCCCGAAAAAAAAACGCCATACTATACTATGACGTTTTTTATGACATTTTGAGGTCGAAAAATTTTTTGACTTTTTTTGCCCGAAAAAAACGGCATACTATACTATGACGTTTTTTATGACATTGTGAGGTCGAAAAAAATTGAGGTCGAAAAAAATTTTGACTTTTTTTGCCTGAAAAAAACGCCATACTATACTATGACGTTTTTTATGACATTTTGAGGTCATACTAAAGTATGACTTTTTTTGGCCGATTTTGATGCCATACTATACTATGACGTTTTTTAGCACATTTTGAGGTCATACTAAAGTATGACTTTTTTTGGCCGATTTTGATGCCATACTATACTATGACGTTTTTTATGACATTTTGAGGTCATACTAAAGTATGACTTTTTTTGGCCGATTTTGATGCCATACTATACTATGACGTTTTTTAGCACATTTTGAGGTCATACTAAAGTATGACTTTTTTTGATCGATTTTGATGCCATACTATACTATGACGTTTTTCAGCACATTTTGAGGTCATACTAAAGTATGACTTTATTTTGAGGTCATACTAAAGTATGACTTTTTTTGACCGATTTTGATGCCATACTATACTATGACGTTTTTTATGACATTTTGAGGTCGAAAAATTTTTGACTTTTTTTGCCCGAAAAAAACGCCATACTATACTATGACGTTTTTTATGACTTTTTGAGGTCGAAAAAATTTTTGACTTTTTTTGCCCGAAAAAAACGCCATACTATACTATGACGTTTTTTATGACTTTTTGAGGTCGAAAAAATTTTTGACTTTTTTTGCCCGAAAAAAAACGCCATACTATACTATGACGTTTTTTATGACATTCTGAGGTCGAAAAAATTTTTGATATTTTTTGCCCGAAAAAAACGCCGTACTATACTATGACGTTTTTTTATGACATTTTGAGGTCGAAAAAATGTTTGACTTTTTTTGCCCGAAAAAAACGCCATACTATACTATGACGTTTTTTATGACATTGTGAGGTCGAAAAAAATTGAGGTCGAAAAAAATTTTGACTTTTTTTGCCTGAAAAAGACGCCATACTATACTATGACGTTTTTTATGACATTTTGAGGTCATACTAAAGTATGACTTTTTTTGGCCGATTTTGATGCCATACTATACTATGACGTTTTTTGGAACATTTTGAGGTCGAAAAAATTTTTGACTTTTTTTTGCCCGAAAAAACGCCATACTATACAATGACGTTTTTTATGACATTTTGAGGTCGAAAAAAAATTTTGACTTTTTTTGCCCGAAAAAAACGCCATACTATACTATGACGTTTTTTATGACTTTTTGAGGTCGAAAAAATTTTTGACTTTTTTTGCCCGAAAAAAACGCCATACTATGCTATGACGTTTTTTATGACATTCAGAGGTCGAAAAAATTTTTGACATTTTTTGCCCGAAAAAAACGCCATACTATAATATGACGTTTTTTATGACATTTTGAGGTCATACTAAAGTATGACTTTTTTTGGCCGATTTTGATGCCATACTATACTATGACGTATAGTATGGCAACATTTTGAGGTCATATTAAAGTATGACGTTTTTTGGCACATTTTGAGGTCGAAAAAATTTTTGAATTTTTTTGCCCGAAAAAAACGCCATACTATACTATGACGTTTTTTATGACATTTTGAGGTCGAAAAATTTTTTGACTTTTTTTGCCCGAAAAAAACGCCATACTATACTATGACGTTTTTTATGACATTTTGAGGTCATACTAAAGTATGACTTTTTTTGGCCGATTTTGATGCCATACTATACTATGACGTTTTTTAGCACATTTTGAGGTCATACTAAAGTATGACTTTTTTTGGCCGATTTTGATGCCATACTATACTATGACGTTTTTTAGCACATTTTGAGGTCATACTAAAGTATGACTTTTTTTGGCCGATTTTGATGCCATACTATACTATGACGTTTTTTATGACATTTTGAGGTCGAAAAAATTTTTGACTTTTTTTGCCCGAAAAAAACGCCATACTATACTATGACGTTTTTTGCCACATTTTGAGGTCGAAAAAATGTTTGAATTTTTTTGCCCGAAAAAAACGCCATACTATACTATGACGTTTTTTATGACATTCAGAGGTCGAAAAAATTTTTGACATTTTTTGCCCGAAAAAAACGCCATACTATAATATGACGTTTTTTATGACATTTTGAGGTCATACTAAAGTATGACTTTTTTTGGCCGATTTTGATGCCATACTATACTATGACGTATAGTATGGCAACATTTTGAGGTCATATTAAAGTATGACGTTTTTTGGCACATTTTGAGGTCGAAAAAATTTTTGAATTTTTTTGCCCGAAAAAAACGCCATACTATACTATGACGTTTTTTATGACATTTTGAGGTCGAAAAATTTTTTGACTTTTTTTGCCCGAAAAAAACGCCATACTATACTATGACGTTTTTTATGACATTTTGAGGTCATACTAAAGTATGACTTTTTTTGGCCGATTTTGATGCCATACTATACTATGACGTTTTTTAGCACATTTTGAGGTCATACTAAAGTATGACTTTTTTTGGCCGATTTTGATGCCATACTATACTATGACGTTTTTTTATGACATTTTGAGGTCATACTAAAGTATGACTTTTTTTGGCCGATTTTGATGCCATACTATACTATGACGTTTTTTATGACATTTTGAGGTCGAAAAAATTTTTGACTTTTTTTGCCCGAAAAAAACGCCATACTATACTATGACGTTTTTTGCCACATTTTGAGGTCGAAAAAATGTTTGAATTTTTTTGCCCGAAAAAAGCGCCATACTATACTATGACGTTTTTTATGACATTTTGAGGTCATACTAAAGTATGACTTTTTTTGGCCGATTTTGATGCCATACTATACTATGACGTTTTTCAGCACATTTTGAGGTCATACTAAAGTATGACTTTTTTTGACCGATTTTGATGCCATACTATACTATGACGTTTTTTATGACATTTTGAGTTGATACTAAAGTATGACTTTTTTTGGCCGATTTTGATGCCATACTATACTATGACGTTTTTCAGCACATTTTGAGGTCATACTAAAGTATGACTTTTTTTGACCGATTTTGATGCCATACTATACTATGACGTTTTTTATAACATTTTGAGTTGATACTAAAGTACGACTTTTTTTGGCCGATTTTCATGCC
The DNA here is from genome assembly GCF_017976425.1 of Toxotes jaculatrix. Lineage (NCBI taxonomy): Eukaryota > Metazoa > Chordata > Actinopteri > Toxotidae > Toxotes > Toxotes jaculatrix. The sequence goes on along the minus strand of NC_054411.1, from coordinate 19,161,165 downwards.
ATACTATACTATGACGTTTTTTAGCACATTTTGAGGTCATACTAAAGTATGACTTTTTTTGGCCGATTTTGATGCCATACTATACTATGACGTTTTTCAGCACATTTTGAGGTCATACTAAAGTATGACTTTTTTTGACCGATTTTGATGCCATACTATACTATGACGTTTTTTATGACATTTTGAGTTGATACTAAAGTATGACTTTTTTTGGCCGATTTTGATGCCATACTATACTATGACGTTTTTTAGCACATTTTGAGGTCATACTAAAGTATGACTTTTTTTGACCGATTTTGATGCCATACTATACTATGACGTTTTTTATGACATTTTGAGGTCATACTAAAGTATGACTTTATTTTGAGGTCATACTAAAGTATGACTTTTTTTGACCGATTTTGATGCCATACTATACTATGACGTTTTTCAGCACATTTTGAGGTCATACTAAAGTATGACTTTTTTTGACCGATTTTGATGCCATACTATACTATGACGTTTTTTAGCACATTTTGAGGTCATACTAAAGTATGACTTTTTTTGACCGAGTTTGATGCCATACTATACTATGACGTTTTTTATGACATTTTGAGGTCATACTAAAGTATGACTTTTTTTGGCCGATTTTGATGCCATACTATACTATGACGTTTTTTATGACATTTTGAGGTCGAAAAAATTTTTGACTTTTTTTGCCCGAAAAAAACGCCATACTATACTATGACGTTTTTTATGACTTTTTGAGGTCGAAAAAATTTTTGACTTTTTTTGCCCGAAAAAAACGCCATACTATACTATGACGTTTTTTATGACATTCTGAGGTCGAAAAAATTTTTGATATTTTTTGCCCGAAAAAAACGCCGTACTATACTATGACGTTTTTTTATGACATTTTGAGGTCGAAAAAATGTTTGACTTTTTTTGCCCGAAAAAAAACGCCATACTATACTATGACGTTTTTTATGACATTGTGAGGTCGAAAAAAATTGAGGTCGAAAAAAATTTTGACTTTTTTTGCCTGAAAAAACGCCATACTATACTATGACGTTTTTTATGACATTTTGAGGTCATACTAAAGTATGACTTTTTTTGGCCGATTTTGATGCCATACTATACTATGACGTTTTTTGGCACATTTTGAGGTCGAAAAAATTTTTGACTTTTTTTTGCCCGAAAAAACGCCATACTATACAATGACGTTTTTTATGACATTTTGAGGTCGAAAAAAAATTTTGACTTTTTTTGCCCGAAAAAAACGCCATACTATACTATGACGTTTTTTATGACTTTTTGAGGTCGAAAAAATTTTTGACTTTTTTTGCCCGAAAAAAACGCCATACTATACTATGACGTTTTTTATGACATTCAGAGGTCGAAAAAATTTTTGACATTTTTTGCCCGAAAAAAACGCCATACTATAATTTGACGTTTTTTATGACATTTTGAGGTCATACTAAAGTATGACTTTTTTTGGCCGATTTTGATGCCATACTATACTATGACGTATAGTATGGCAACATTTTGAGGTCATATTAAAGTATGACGTTTTTTGGCACATTTTGAGGTCGAAAAAATTTTTGAATTTTTTTGCCCGAAAAAAACGCCATACTATACTATGACGTTTTTTATGACATTTTGAGGTCGAAAAATTTTTTGACTTTTTTTGCCCGAAAAAAACGCCATACTATACTATGACGTTTTTTATGACATTTTGAGGTCATACTAAAGTATGACTTTTTTTGGCCGATTTTGATGCCATACTATACTATGACGTTTTTTAGCACATTTTGAGGTCATACTAAAGTATGACTTTTTTTGGCCGATTTTGATGCCATACTATACTATGACGTTTTTTAGCACATTTTGAGGTCATACTAAAGTATGACTTTTTTTGGCCGATTTTGATGCCATACTATACTATGACGTTTTTTATGACATTTTGAGGTCGAAAAAATTTTTGACTTTTTTTGCCCGAAAAAAACGCCATACTATACTATGACGTTTTTTGCCACATTTTGAGGTCGAAAAAATGTTTGAATTTTTTTGCCCGAAAAAAACGCCATACTATACTATGACGTTTTTTGCCACATTTTGAGGTCGAAAAAATGTTTGAATTTTTTTGCCCGAAAAAAACGCCATACTATACTATGACGTTTTTTGCCACATTTTGAGGTCGAAAAAATGTTTGAATTTTTTTGCCCGAAAAAAACGCCATACTATACTATGACGTTTTTTAGCACATTTTGAGGTCATACTAAAGTATGACTTTTTTTGGCCGATTTTGATGCCATACTATACTATGACGTTTTTCAGCACATTTTGAGGTCATACTAAAGTATGACTTTTTTTGACCGATTTTGATGCCATACTATACTATGACGTTTTTTATGACATTTTGAGTTGATACTAAAGTATGACTTTTTTTGGCCGATTTTGATGCCATACTATACTATGACGTTTTTTAGCACATTTTGAGGTCATACTAAAGTATGACTTTTTTTGACCGATTTTGATGCCATACTATACTATGACGTTTTTTATGACATTTTGAGTTGATACTAAAGTATGACTTTTTTTGGCCGATTTTGATGCCATACTATACTATGACGTTTTTTAGCACATTTTGAGGTCATACTAAAGTATGACTTTTTTTGACCGATTTTGATGCCATACTATACTATGACGTTTTTTATAACATTTTGAGTTGATACTAAAGTACGACTTTTTTTGGCCGATTTTGATGCCATACTATACTATGACGTTTTTTAGCACATTTTGAGGTCATACTAAAGTATGACTTTTTTTGGCCGATTTTGATGCCATACTATACTATGACGTTTTTCAGCACATTTTGAGGTCATACTAAAGTATGACTTTTTTTGATCGATTTTGATGCCATACTATACTATGACGTTTTTCAGCACATTTTGAGGTCATACTAAAGTATGACTTTTTTTGACCGATTTTGATGCCATACTATACTATGACGTTTTTTAGCACATTTTGAGGTCATACTAAAGTATGACTTTTTTTGACCGAGTTTGATGCCATACTATACTATGACGTTTTTTTACGACATTTTGAGGTCATACTAAAGTATGACTTTTTTTGGCCGATTTTGATGCCATACTATACTATGACGTTTTTTGGCACATTTTGAGGTCATACTAAAATATGACTTTTTTTGGCCGATTTTGATGCCGTACTATACTATGACTTTTTTTTTTAGCACATTTTGAGGTCATATTAAATCAAAAGTATGACCTCAAGTTTAGTATAACCTCAAAATGTCATAAAAAAGTCATAGTACAGTATGGCATCAAAATCGGTCATACTAATGTATAACTTACTATACTATGACTTTTTTTTGCATATTTTGAGGCCATTGTAAAGAATGACTTTTTTTGTCCCATTTTGAAGCCTTACTATACTATGACCTTTTTATTAGGGCCCAATCATTCTCCTTTTCACACAGCTTGTGCTTTAACGGACTTGTCCTAGGAGAATGGTCCGATCATGCTGAAAATTGGTCATTTTGCTCTTACGGCCTTCATGGCTAAAAGTTGTGAAAAGTTTTGGTCTGGGTTACACAGGCTGACCATGGCGCCACACAGGAAATGGATGTATTTGTGCATGTATATCCCACATACTTCATCCAATGTGGATCAAACTTTACAGTCATGTTAATCATGTGATTCAGAACTGATTGATGTATCATTATACACAAATAGTGCCAACTACTGGGAATAGGAAATATGTGTATTTTTCATGTAGTTGAAATGTCTACACAAACACTAACTCTCAACTCATTCATATGCTCATATGATGCTCATATGATGATACACTCATAGCGGGGGGGGGCGTCTTTTCTGTTGCTGTATACTACTGTGCTCCCGCGGTTCGCAAGGGGTGCGAGGGTCTGCCCATCGCTGCTTGCAGCTTTAATTCTACTTTCTTCTGTTAATGAAAGGGAAAGACGTAAGAGAGAAAGTTTCTCATTGAGGTGACATTTATTTGGAGTTCGGTTCAGGTGAAAAAGCCTGAGCCAGACACAAACACACATCTGCGTATGATCAAAGCTCAAGTGCCCATATGTAAACAGACCTGGCTACACCCCTAGCACAGGTTCAGACACACACACACATCTATGTACAGATAGCACCCCATCCCCGCGACAGACACATGTCAAAGCAGAGAGTTATGATGATAATGATAAGGTGGGTCTTAACTGGCATGAAATACAAGCACGCAATCAACATCTCCTCATTCAAAGAGAAAGTTGAGCCTGGCGATGTCAGACAGCGTTACACTTCTGCTCCTGCCAACGAGTGTGTGAGTCGCTTCCTATTAGGGATGTAACGTAAAGCTACTGTTTTTACATTCATATATGAAGTGGAAGGGGTTCATTCAGGAAGGAGGTGTCTATGAAAAAAATGATAATGATGAAGCCATTACCAAAAATCTGAAAAGCTCTCTAGGACCATTTGCATGCAGGAGTGAGGGTCCCTCACTCCAGCTTGGTGCCAGGCTTCAGTGTGGCTGATGAAATACCAACGACCACCAAACCATCACTGCACAGTGTATGATTTCAGTCCAACTTGGTCCCAACATCACAGAAACGTAGGCAATGATAACCTCACAAGATCAAGGCGGCTGTGATTTTTGGAGCTGGGCAGTTGAACTGCAAAACTTCAGGGCATGATGGGAAAAACCCTGGTTCTCCTCTAATCTAAAAGCTGATTGGTTTAGATGTTTGATCAACAACATGACAGTTTATTGAAAGTCTTTAGTTTGAGGGGGACTGGTCCAGTAATCATGTCTGAGCAGCCAGTTTGTGTCTGGTGGCAAACCAGTATGAAGGCTATAAGTCTATGATTATAATTATAAAAATTGGAAGTTAAACCTATAGCCTATGGCCTCCATAGATACACTGTTATAAAAAAGAACATAATTAAAACAACAACAATCACTGACAACAAGTGGATAGGATAGTGGATCTGTCTGATTTCATTATACTAATTCAGGACCAGATCTGACTGGATGTGAGTGTGTCTGTGACTTCCTGTGCAGACTGTGAAGGTTGCTGGAAATTGTTCATCTTCATTGCAGCTTTTCATCGTTGCTCCCTGCTGCTGTCACCTGCAGAAATTAGACAAACATATGTAAAGATAGTCCTTGGGTAACAAATTAACATCAAAACAGGATTTTGATCATCTTCCACTGACTTAATTTTCTGCAAATTAATGTGCTCAGACATTCACTTTGATATCAACTGTTTGAAACAAAGTTGTGTTAGGCAGCTTCTTCAGGCTCGACGGGAGACAGAAAGAAACACAGAGGTTAGGTTCACATAGTAGTTACTGTGGTCACCGACTCAAAGTTTAAGTGATCTCAGTTTCTGGAACTGAAAACTCAAAGCTTCCTACAACTAAACCCTCCTTTTGGAATACACCTCAGGGAGCTATTAAACTTCCACATAGCTGCAAAGCGCAGAGGCTGGTCGCAGAAAAATAAAGTCTGCTCTGTGTGGTGAGAGAATACAAAATGCACTCACAGCTAATTTACACTGTTACTGCACAGACACAGGACATGATCAGTGTGCCTATATGAGGGAGACATGAAATCAGGAGCTCTGCCCCTGAGTGTGATCTGCAGCTCCACATCACTACTGACATTGTATTACAGCAGCATTGTGTATGTGTGACAGAAAGAGAGAGCAAATTGTATGTGTGTGCATGTGTGTGTGCGTGTTTGTGTGTTAATGACATGTCATAACCTCCTGCAGTCCTCCATTTCCTGTGTAGTAAATCTACAGCCTCCAGTAACACCTGTGTGTGTGTGTGTGCCCCTTCACCTCACGGCGTGCCTAGGCGCCATTTGTGTGCTTTTTAAAAGGCAATCCAGCGTGTGCTGGCTAGAGAGGGGATGTTAAAAGTTAATGCTGGGTTTAACTCATTAAGCTGAACTAAGCAGATTAGAAAAAAAAAGAAAAAAAAAAACACAAGTGGCCACATCTGTGTAGGTGAGACATCTCAGGTACTGCTGAAATGATGACATATGATCCAGAAAGACTGGTTTGAGTGATAGATCCCTGTGCCGAAAAACACACTGCACTGTGGTTCAAAATATTACGAGCAAACATTTTACAACTACAACTGCAACAATCGTTTTATCCTCTGCCTCAGTGAAAGCAAGGTAAACACCCCCTGTGAAGAGATCGAACAGGAGTGTGAGCATGTATTTCATTGGCTACCACTGTATTGTGATGATGATGAAGGTGAAACAGGTTCAGTGTGTTAAACTAATAGATATATAGTGATAAGTTATTTCCTGTGTACTGAAAGAAGGTAAGGAAAGGCAGTGAGGACACTCACTAGCACTGGTGCTTGCTTGTCTACCTTCATCAGTCACGTGACCCTCATCTTGCTCATTGTAACAGTCCCTGAGGAGTCTTGGTTGGTTTGTGATGATTCTGTTTGTATTTCTGTTTTTCTTTGCGTCTCTGCATTTTTCCATATTCAGATATCAGTGTTAATTTCAGGCCTTAATAGAGCCTCTGTTCCTCCTTTCAACAAGGCCAAAACATCTGTATCATCATCATCACCATCACCATCATCATTATGGTGTACCGTAATCATCTCTCTGCTTTTTCTCATTGAATTAGATAGTGTGGTGTTTTAGATGAATGATTGTTAAGGTTAAGCTTTGAAAGTTTGTAGCTGCCTAAATTAGTTGCTTCTCAAAACCACTGCACATGAGGCTGGAGTGTGGATTTATCCTGATAAGATGAAACAAGCACTGAACATGTCCCGTCTAGATTTTAAATGATTATGGATGTTTTTAGACATGTGGTCTAACACTTTCTCTGCCATTTAAAAAAGCATCACAGGTCAAATGTGGAGCGGGCGGTGCTAAACCATTCCCTACACTGAGATCACATGAGGCCGATCGGCAGAGCATCAGCTCTCCAGTGCCCCGCAGCTCTGTTAGCTAATGCTTTTCCCTGGCTGCCAGCCAAGCCCGCGGCCCGGGAAGAGGAAGTGATACAACATACTGAAACAGAGCCAAGTTTATACACATTGCTTCTGTGGTTACACGCCTACAATCCTGTACCTGCACGAGCAAACAGTGGTTAGGAGATAAGACTCTCCAACACAACACACACATACACAAGTGTATCCACGTATCAGTGAGGAGATAACAGTAAAACACCATGTTATCTACCAAGAAAGCGTGGATCAGTGAGTTGGATCCAATCCCACATTGCACTCACCTGGTAAGGAGCATTGTCTCTGTCTTCTCCTTCCATCTAATCCAACAAATCCACCTCTCAGTGGAATCCTCCATATTTACAATATATGAATGTACTGTAACACAAACACTGGTCTGTGATCATTTCCTCCTCTTTCCCTCTGTGCTTCATTAGCAAACCAGCACAAATCAACACAACAACCTTTGCTTTGTTTTTTTTTTCTCCAACATTTTGTTTGTATAACATCTGGAAACATTTAGTGACATGTTGCCATGGCTGCAGCCAGGAGATAAGACAAAGTGGCAGTGTACATCCACTTCTGTCCTTGTCCCTGAGATGAGAAAAGCATGATGGGAAAGCAAGGAGCACACCAGACTGTGCCCCCTGGCTGGAAACCTAAAAGGATAAGGGGATGTCATGAATGAAGGAGCATGTGTGTATATGTGTGTCTCTAAACTTCCACATGAGAGTGGAGGTCACTCTGAGAGACATCACTGCTCTTCCCCTGGTAAAGGTCAAAGGTCAGAGACAGAAAGTGTCAGTGGGGGTGGAACAGTTGCTCCATCTGACATGGTAAAAGCTTTACCAGCTGCCCCTGCTCCAGGCTCAGGACGCCTCTATTAATTCTTGTGCGTTTATTTTATCACCCCTGAAGTGCCGGATGGGTGGGGCTTTGCTGCAAAAGATGGTTCACATGGCGTCACTGTTCTGTATTCACTTTTTAATGGTTTTTTTGTAAAATTATCTGATTAGCGTAATGGAAACCTTTTTTAAGTCTGACTTTGTTTCTGCTTTTCTTTAACCCCACCTGAGCCTGAAACTTTCACAACACTGTAACCACTAGTTTGACTTACTATTGCAATTATTCTCTATCGATTTGATCAGGGCCTGGATGTGGGATAATGCTCTGTCTGTCCAACTTGAGCTGCTGAACGTAAATCCTGCCTCCTGCTGGTCCTACATGTGTTTTCTCCATCACTGCCAAATACTGCGCCTCATTGGCTAAGAGGTCAGTGACCCCACCATCCTGTGAAAACACACAGTAAAGAGGAACATCAAGGTATGGATCCTCCTTTCAGCTACAAGTCTCAGCATCGTCATTGCCTTCACATTACAGTACAGCTCCTCGCACACAGACAGCATGGGGTAACTGTTTGAGGACTTCACTACCCATAAGTACTCTCAACTCATTTTAAATGAGTCTATAATAATGACATTCACACCTGCTTTCAACATATGAAGAAAATCAATCATCAGCAGCGTCATTCTGTGTGTTACAGTTTTATGCATGACTTGCACAATGAGTATCTCCATCAATGATCCAAATCTTCTGACACAACAAGCCCAGCTAACTGGTGTTTGCTGCACAGGTATGTGCTTCACACATTTCAAGTTTATACAGTGAGATTATTTTTAAAACAGCAACTATTTTTACTTTCAGCAAATCTCCAAACTTCTTTCCCTCTGGAGAGTTGAAACCTGTCTTGGCAGCAGCATCCTAACAGTTTGTGTAAATGGCTGATCGCTTTTTTCACGGTATTTGAAGATGAGGCATTGTTACACCTTCACACCGCTGATGCAACCATGGAGTGAGCAGTCTAATAACGCTGCTCCTGTGAAAAGGGTGAGGGGAGCTGATATGATGTGATATTGATAAATGTTATGTATATTATTTTATTTTGACATTGACATTGTTTTATTTGTTTGTTTGTTTTGTGTGGGAGTTGGGAGATCTCGCAGAGGTTGCCACCAGACGTGGGGGTGGCAAAATCCAACATAGAGGTCAAACAATAAGCAATGTGGAGATAAGAATGATTAGGAAAAGTTTTTGGCAGTAAAAGTACATTTTGAAAGCAAGAAGGCAAAAAGCAAAAAAACAACAACAAATTTGTGTTTTCACTGTCTCAACTCTTAAACCTAACAGAGGACCTATATTTTTGCTCTGCTAATTTACTCATTTGCTACACACACACACACAACTACTAACTTGTCATCTTAGCAAATCTGTAAATCACCCTCTAAGCTCCACTTGCTACTAAAAGTAACTCCTGGTTTATAAAGAGGAGGAATCCGGTTTGAAATCTGGTATTTTCGCAGCCACATCAGCAGCATCACTGAGCTGTCCCTCTGTCATGTGACAGAGTATTTCCATTTCCAGAGTTCCAGGCTTCTTCTTTCCATCTGATTCTGAAGAAAAGAAAAGAAAAAAAAAGATTCTGATCACTGGGAAATGCAACATATTTTAGGATTTAAATGTGAGAAACACATATTAGAACTAAGGGGAATTGGTACCCAACATATACATAGAACCAGCATAAGAAACATAAAGGTACAATCCAATAATAAATGCAATAAAGGCAGCCACTCAGTTCAAAACTGCACACACAGGATTAGAAGCTGCTGTCACGCTCAAATTGACTGACTGGACAAAACTGATCAAAACACCAGAGTAAACTGATCATATTTCATTCCTCAGGAAACGTTGCACACTACAAAAACATAGTTTAGCAAAATTAAAGCCGTGAGAAACACTGTCAGAAAGTTGTGTCAGCAGTTTCTTTCGCTATGACTGTTTTCTTATTGGCTACTGACTTTTTTTGTTTTTCTTTTGTTAGCCCGATTTAACTTTTTATTGTCTCTTTTCTTGTCAACCTATTGCAGGAGCGGACTAAACCATGTGCGTCCTTTTGGGGGGGACATGATCACGTTGCCCCTGGGAAGTATGTTTTAATTTTGATGGGATCCCGCAGCCAAAAAGGAACAGTGTATCTTCATTCAAAAATATCTGGCACAAACACTTGTTTTAAATACAAGAAAAAAATTAATACAAGAAAACAAAACAGACTTAGTTCCACTGTTCCACACATTACTACACCGTGACACAAATATTTCCATTTGACTGTGCTGCAGCCAAGAAGGTAACAAATATACAGTAAATCTTCATTTAGTCATATTTGTGTATGTAAACTCAGGATATATATTTTTGACGTTTACACAGACCTGCATTTAACCTCCTAAATTAAAATCGTATGGGACTGGACACAGTCTGTTGTCAGGAGCTCTGTTTTACCCAGAATACTCGCAGTGTCCCAGCTCCAGTCTGGTTTACAGAGTTAATGTGAGGTGATGAGGACCCAAAGGAAGCTTTCCAGGCCGCCCTGCCCATGCAGCTCTCAGAATAACCTCCTCTCTCTCAGTCTATTTCCAGCTCTCTTTCTTTCTTTTTTCCTTCTCTGTTCTTTTCTGGTAGCTCCGCATTTTCTCTTTTCTTCTCTACCTTTAACTATCTCTTTTCTCTGTCACGAATCTGCCTCTCAGAGATTAGGGTCACAGTGTACTTTTGAAGTTTGCTTTAATGTTTATGATGATAACATGTCTGCCTCGAGTCCCTGCGATGTTTGACATGCAAAGTTTTTTTTTTTGCCACGCTTTCTACTTATGAGGCTCACAGCCTCACTCAGAAACAATCCTCATCTATTCTTGCTCTTTCTTTACCTCCCTTGACCTCTATTGTCTGTGTATGTGAGAGAGAGAGCGAGAGAGAGAGGCAGACTGCCCACCCTCGACGTGGCAGGGTGACGTTGCAAAACCTGAAGAAGGCTGAGAGACAACCATCCAGAGAGAAAAGAAAAAGAGACAGAGTAGGAGGAGGAAGTTTTTTTTTCCTCTGTGTTTATCACACACTGTGGCCATTTACAACTCATACCAAGACTTTTGTTTTTTTTTTTTTTCATAAACTACCGCACAAAGAATTTGGGGAGGAAGAAAAAAAAACAAATAAAGAAAGAAATTTCTCTTGTGTATTATCATTATGTCGAAGCAGAGAGAAGCAGTGTGAACGTATTAGATTCATGTTAGAATAAATTTGAATACAATTAATTAGAAATCAACCTAAATGTAGCAACATGCAGTACACCTCTATAGCACATTTTAAGAATATTTTATTTTTATTTCCCTTAATTAAAAATAAACACTTATTTCACAAATGAGTGTAATTTTTAGACAAGAAAAAAAATAAGATCATGGTCATGGCACCTGTGGGTGGCTTCACACAACCATGGAGTTTAAGGTCCTTTCTTTGGCAATTACTGGAACCAGGAAATCCAAATTTGGGCAAACCCCTGTCGGCCACTATGATAGGCTGAGACAAATGTCAATCATGCAAATGCTCTCTCAATGAACGTATCCTCCTTTAACCCTATGCACTCAGTGGAACGATTATTTTTCAAACTGCCTCCAAAACACATGTAAAACAGGAGTCCACAGCCACAGGAGCTGCTCTGTGAGGCTGTACACGCTGGGCTAACGTCAGCATGCTAACACGCTCACAATGGCATTTCCAACATAGGGATGGTTAATTCAGATTCAGAGAACTTTATTTGTCCCCCGTGGACCAATTTAGCAGGTATAACGTTAGGTAAAAATAATGTCAGGTAAAAGTGCCTGTACCTGGCCAGATACATCAACTTGGTTTCTAACATGGTTAACAGATACATGTAAACCAAGAGTGAAAAATAAATAGATAAATAAAACGAAACGGGTGCTGTCCCTCTGGAAAGAAGGTCAGTTTGCCAGCAAAACAACGTTCACTATCCCTGTGAGGGGACTACTCCACATTTTCCGCTTCCCAGCTGTTTGGTCACCAGTGTCACATTTTATCATTTCCCATTTCCTTACTTCATTTCCTCAGATAAGTCCATTGGAGATTTGACTTGCTGAAGTTGAGGAGAGCAGTTTGATGACTTTATGGAAAATTATAAATAGGCATCTTTGTTTGGATCCATCTGTATAATTGCCGCTTACTAAATGGCTCAAAATACTTAATGACCACTTTGATATAGTTTGAAAAAGACTGTAAGAAGTGTGAACATGTCAACTCTGGAAGCATAAGGCATGTTTTGCATTTCTCACTGTGTAAATCTCATAATGCAAACGCCAGATAAATGTAAAGCATTTAAATATTTGTAAAATGTATCAGAGAGAAGTCAGTGCTGACAAAGCTGTATCATCTGTAGTTTAAGTTTATGGGTCTAATAGGTGGAGATGGAGATAGAGATCTGCTACTGAATATTTTGATCTGGTAACTGTCAGCTGTCAGAGTTACTGAGTTACAGAGTTACATAGACTCACGAGCTATGACGTGTTGTGTCGTAGAGTCAGAGTAACTAAATAAATGAAGAACATCAGCAGAATTGAACTAGTTATTCTGTAAATGTTGAGAATTTGGGAAGACACTGGGAAGATTTAGTTTAGTGACATTAAACTGCGTTTTATACATCAAACTACAAAACACTAAATCTCACTAATTAACACCCTTCTTTTTGTCTAAAGAAAAATTGCCATTGCTACGGGTGGTTATCTGTTGGACCAGTAACTTCCTGGAGAAAACAGGACACTGTGCTTCAGGATGCCCCCCCATTAATTTCAGTGAAAAAGAACTGTGATCCGGCTACAGACAACATTTGTGCCCATAGAGTGAAATTTTGCTGATAAGGAAAAATAATGTACTGAAAAATCCCATAAGCTACTCATATGCCTCGTGGAGACTTTTTGGTTGGTTTATTTATTTATTTTCCTCCCGAGCAACGAATTTACACATTACTAAAATCTTCACCACCTGAGACAGTCCTTAAACTCAGACGGTTTTTAGCAAAAAGCTCTTCTGTAACTGTAACGAGTAGCTTTACACATAAACTGGATTTACTGCACCATTCGTACACTCTGCTTTTACAAGGAGGATGAAAAGCGACTCGTTGTTTATGATAATTCAGCTTTCGGAGCTGAACTGAGAGAGAAAAGCAGAGTAACGAGAGAAACCGAGAGAGAGAGAGAGTCTGGGTCAAATGTGGGAAAAAAAGAGTGTCTCTCTCTCTCTCCGTGGCAGTTTAATCTAACCAATATGTGTGTGTCTGACACATGAGGGGAAGGAGAAAGAGAGAGAGACCAAGAAGGAGAGAGAGGGTTTGCATTCTTTTCCATTGAGGTCAGTGTTTTACAGAGCCTTTGACCACTGCCTGCAGAGTCTGTGTGAATGTGTGTGTGTGTCTGTGTGTGTGTGCAGTTCAAAACACAGCATGCAGCAGTTTGGACAGAAGAGAGAAGTCGGTCATTTGTTCTGTGATCAATAATCAGATTGACACATCTGTCCATTCACTGCTCTGGCATCAGAAACGACTTTTCTCGGCTCTGTTCTCCAAATCACGTGTCGACATCGTCTCACAATTATGACATCACAGCCAGATGTTGAACTATTTGGTCTGTGGAGAAGCTGATGAATTTCAGGCCAGCAGTTAAAGCCTTTACTTTCTGTTAGTTTGAATAATAATACAATTTAGTTTATATCGATTATTTTAAATAATAACTTAAACCGACTCAAATGTCAAATATAAAATGAGATTAATAATATTTTTATGGTTTTAAATTAGATGAATAATCATTTTAAAGAGTTTAAATGAAGTTTAAAGATGTTTTATGTTTTTGTGATTTTGTCTTTTGCGTTTTGCTGATTTCTCTGTGCTTCCTTCTTTCACTTTTTCCTCCCTCCATTTCTTTCCTCTCTGTCTCTCATCTCCTCCTCCTCTCCTCCTGAAGTGTCCCACTTTATTCAGATCCAAATCTTCACTTTATGTTTTTTTTTTTCTGGCTCCTCTCACTCTCTCTCTGTCTCCTCCTCTTCATCCACACGTCACACAGTTTCTCTTTCCTTGGTTTTCTCCAGCTATTTTCCTTTTTCCTTCCTTCTTTTTTATCTCGTTCGTTTTGTCCATTTTCTTTTGTCTGTGACATCAATCCTTCCATTTTCTTTCTCCGCCCTTTTTTCTTTCTTTTTTTTGTCTATTGCTCTCCTTCAGCTGTATTTCGACCTCAGATTTCCCTTTCTCTCCTCCATCTTTCTGCCCTCCTGTCCTCTTCCCTCCCCTTCTCTTTTTCTGCTGTACTTCTGACCAGCATGAGGAAAATATTTGAAACTGGTAGAAATGACAGGGAAAAAATAATTTTAAACAGGTTTTTTAGTTTGTTGCTGTGTGTGTGTGTGTGTGTGAATCCCCATGAGTTCAACCATTGCTGAAAATGTTGATCCACTTTATGTTAAAGGAAGGTGAATAGGATAATTTGTTCACATGCTGAGAATGGCATCCTATCATGTGATGCATTAAATATTCAATTATGAGTTTTTACAACAACAAAAATTAGACAATATTAAAACACTAGTACTGAAAAAGAAATACATCTTTGATAACCAATATAAGTACTTCACAGTTTTTGTCAACTAAGTTTGACAAGTACAACTCCATGATGATGTTAAAGACAGATGATAGTCCTATTCAGTAACCTGCATGCATCAGGAAAATCTCACATGCCATCTGTGACGGGTAACATGTGTCCTCCACTACCCAGATTCAGACACTGATTTAGCTGCTTTACGCTTCATGGATGTCAGGTATGGATGTAAAGTTAACATTTCTTTCAGCTGATAGTTTCTGGTGACATGGACACGGACACCTCAAATTCCATGCTATAAACAGGTTAGCTTTTCAGCTAACCTTGCCATAAACAATAAAATCACAAATGACAGCTGTAACCATAGTAACTGTACACAAAATGACAACAAAAATAGCGACAGCTGTAGCTTCAGAATGCTTCAGATTAGAACTAGCGTAAAATGTCTTTCCTTAGTTCTCTGTCTTCTTTTTACGAAAACTAGACTCACCAGATGGGTAAAATGTGACTGGTTTTCAGATCTATCTCACATGCATAAGCACACACACACACACACACACATATCCTATTTTTATAAGTAGCCCTGTAATTACACTGCATGTGGTCAGTGTGGATGGAACTTGAAGAGTTAACCTCTCTCCAAACGAATCCTCTTTGCTCTGGTTTCTCTCACACTCTCACCACTCCCTAACATGAGTTACAGTCCACCACAAGTGTGTGTGTGTGTGTGTGTGTGAGTGCGTGCGTGCGTGCGTGCGCGTGCGTGCGCGTGCGTGCGTGTGTGTGTGTGTGTGTGTGTGTCAGACTCCAAGCCTTCCTCCCAGCTGGATTTGGAGACTTTTTGGAATCAGCTGTGGTGCATTTATTTCATTGTCAGAGGTGGAAGGAGAACCAAACTGCAGACACATTTTCTGATATTTTGCTCATACAGATGATGCTCAGAGATCCACGTTTGTCCTGTGATATTCATGAGCATCACCACACTAATTAAATTAAAAAGTCATTGCCTCTCTTCTCTCTCATCTGCCTTTTCTTTTTGTCTCTTTCTTTCCTGCACTGTTACTTTCTGGCACGGCTTGCTTTTCCCCTTTTGTCTCCTGTTACTGCAGTCTGCTTATTCAGTTTGTGCCGTCCCCCCTTCTCCTCCTCCTCCTCCTCCACCTCCCCTGTCCTTCTACAGTCCATAATCTCTCGCCCACATGACACTTATTTCCTCTTTTCCTTCTCTCCCTCCTTTCTCCCTTTGTTTACTTTGCCTTAAATTCTGCAATCACAATTCTGTCCCCAGTTTCTATTTCTGTGTGTAAAATGAAAACACTCTACCATCAACACCACCAACATCAACCCAGAAGCAAGTTAGTGAGTCCGACATTTCATATTCATCTGCTGAAAGGGGCAGGTTTCTCTGTGCTTTCTTTAAACCTCGGTTTAAAATGTGTAGGTTGGAGCAAGATTTGCGACATCACAACTAGTTAGGAAGCACTTAATGGTTCAATATGCAACTTACAAAAGTGTGATGAACTTTAAATCTCCAGAGAACATCCACTGAGAATGGAAACAAATGTTTGAGAAAAAAATATTTGCATAGAGATAGAGAGTTTTTAAGGTTTTTAAGGGTGAGAGTTCTGTCTCCTAGTCTTCATAAATTTCTTTTAATAATGAACACAATGTCTTCCTCACCTTAATGAGGTTAGACGTTTTAGTTTCCTAAACTAACAAAACCGTATCCACAGAAATGGCAGACCAGAAGATGCTCAGATGACTGATTGAGCCATTTGTCTCTGCATTTTCTAACTTATAAAAATGAGACATTTTTTTTTCCATTGTAAAGCAAATGACAGACAACCAGATCATGATGTTTCTCGTGATCAGTCAAGTCACTAGATGACATTGTTAACAAAGAAGTACAGATAATTGCCGAATACCAATAATTTGGCTTAATTGACCATTTAGTATGTTTCTATGGAACCTATTATCACTAGATAATAGGTTCACATATCACAGGTACACATTATCACAGGTTAACTGAACATCTTACTTTACTGTGATTCTGCTTTATGTTAAAATGCAGAATATAGAGACAGCACGAGCTGCTATAGGCTGACAGATGGTGCACTTTCTTCTATCATGTTCAGTCATGATTAAATATGAAGCTCCATGTCTGTTCTGTTTCCACTGATATTACAATCTGATTATGCTGATGACAGTACAGGACACAGGATTGCACCTTTATGACCTGTCACTCCCAAAAACTTAATTTCTTTACATTTAAATAACTGATTTTTAAAAAAAATACAAGTGGTGAATGAATCCAAGTCCTTGCCAACCTTCCTCCAAAGTCTTCGACAGAGTCGCTGCAGGCTTACATGGATAATCTTAGTGTCAGTGTGCTCTCCACTTTTAACAGCTAAGCTGACCATCAACACAATCTGCTGGAAACTGTATTCCCCGAACGAAAACTAATTATACTCTTTTAAACACATTCCTCCACCAGGCCTCACCTGTCCTGTTAAAAGACTTCAAATTACACGTTTCTCCACATCCCCCACCTCCCCCCTCCCATCTAAATCTCTCCCTCTCTTTGTCTCTCTCTATCTCTCTCTCATCAAACCACCTGTGTGCTCCGAAGCAGGTGTTTCCCATGATGCCGTTTGGTCTGTAATACGTGACATTATGAAAGCAGAGAGGAGAAATATGTGAGGTTTTATGATCGTCCTGACACCCCTGTTATTTTCTTATGATTAGAGGTTCACCTACTAGAAGTGGGGGTATGTGTGTGTGTGTGTGTGTGTGTGTGTGTGTGTGTGTGTGTGTGTGTGTGTGTGTGTGTGTGTGAAGAGGAAGATAGAGAAGAGATTAATCATAGAACAGCATTCAAGGTGAAGAAAGCTGAAGATATTTTTGTTTCTCCTGCTGAGGATTTGGATCTGCAACATTACAGATGTAAAGAGGTCACAAGGCCAACCCGAACACGAACACATGCACACGACTGCGCTTCACAGTCGTGCCCTGTGATCATGCGTTGTCGGGTTTTTGCAATTAAAGGACGGCCAAAGCAGACAAGAAAAGAAAAGAGAGACAAACAGAGAAAGAGAGAGAGAGAGAAATGGAGGACAATAATAACTTCTGAACACAGAGGTTAGTTGTTTTGTGGTGATTTTTTTTTTTCCTCCTCTTTTTCAGACTGGACTTCAGAAAACCGCACGTATGCACAGGGAAAGAGAAGGCGGCATTCATGGGAATGTCAGAAAGAGGTTTGAGCTTCAGTGAACGGATCTCTGTCACTGTCACTCAGAAGCAGAGAATTAAATGATAGGTTCGATTATTTTTTTACATTTTCCTGTTGTTAACAAACCCCATGAACAGACCCAAACCATCAATGAATGCATTTTCTAACTAACACACATCACTCTAAGTGTTGTGTGTGTGTATAAAAAGTCTGGCGTATCTTATTCCTCTGCACCGTAGACCTGCATTGATGGGTTAGGGGTATAAGTATTAAAAACCGAGGTGACAGTCTCAGGATCCTTTCTTAAAGCTGCAGTGTCCATCTGTTTCAGGAACCTGCTGAGCCATTTTTCAAAATGAAACCATATATTTGTGAGAAGTTTTTTAAGGGTTTTTGCAACTGGACTTCAGGATGAGTGCCACGGACAGAGTAGAGAGATCAGAAAACACTGAGAGAGACATTGTTGGTTTGGTCTTCATGCGATTTGCTGACAATCAGAAAAACAGAAAATAACAGTAGACTTACTCTGCAATTGTGTGCTGCAGTTTGGGAGCCAAACAACTGCACCAATTTTACACATCAAAGTCTCTTGAGTGGCGTGCTGCTGCATATGCGAAAGAAAAAAAAAAGTTAAGTTACCAGACCTCCATAACCTGCCGCTCATCTCTGTTTGAGGTTAGCAGCACGAGGTCACACTGGCCCGCCACGCTGAAACAGTCGGTGGTGGATGTTGCATGTTGGGTAATGCTGGCAAACAAGAATCAAACGAGAAGAATGCATGGAGTGAAAAAGCAGTCATTTTGTTTCGGTTATAATCTGATAATACAATATAACATCTTGCACATATTTAGATCTGCTTTTGTTCATGCTGGGACAAATACCTGTGTGTGACTGTGAAATGTGTGTGTGTTTGGGTCAGGTGGCCTCCTGATTGAAAAACCTGCTGCTATTTTTCCACCAGGACACTGGAGCTGGTGTGTGAGTGTGGGTGGATGTGCATTTATCTGTGTGCTCATGCATGTGTGTTTATGTGAACCTCTGTGAACAGAAAAAAACAGGTGAATTAAAAAAACACTGCAACCATGATATAGTAAAAGACTTGGTCACACCTGCATTTAAAATGACAAAATCTATACATTCAAATAGAGTCGCCACAATTAACAGTTTTGCAGGAGCAAATTGTATTGGTGCAAATTTTTTGTGTCAGGTTGGACTTTCATGAACTGCGACCTGCGAATTCGCCATCATTTTTTATTTATCCCCCTGAGTATATACTGAAGAAGAAGAAGGAATTGCAGACTGTTATTAGACTTGAGTCAATGGTACAAATAGGTTAAAATAAACTTTGTGAACTTATTGCCCCGTCAGCATCTGACGCGCTGGTAGCTGTAGATTTTATCCCCCTCTTCAGTAGCTTCTCACTGAATGAAATGATGAACAGTCCTGAGATAAAAATGTCAGGGGGAGTAAATGGCACAGTAGAGAAAATGGAGAGAAACTGTGAGAGATCGATCCTACAGTCTTTTGGAAAGAGAAGATGATGGATGCAGCAGCAGTCGTTTTTTTTTTTTTTCCAGAATTTGTGGAATCCAAGAATCGATGGCGTTTGTTCAGCTTACTGAAGATCATACCTCAAGGTGACTGCATATGTGTGTGTGTCTGACTGTCCTCTTTTGTGATGATTTGAACACATGGAAAGAATTAATCTTAACTGTGAATTTTTGCAGGCAGGTTTACCAATGGAAACCACGCCTTTTCCCCTCCTCCCCTCTTGGCTTTAGAAAATGCCAGGTGTTTAAATGCACACATACACACGTACGCACACACACACACCTACACACACACACACAAACTGAGGGATTAATATAACTATCTAGAAAGCTTTTAATTTTGACTCTTTTGATCTCACATGGTATTTTTAATTTATCGCACTTGGACTGAGAAATCTCGTGGAAAGATTTAATCTGGAGCTGAAAAATATTACAGCAGAGTATTTTACTGAACTTATACAGACTAAAAAAACACCTCCGTTGTTCTCTAAGGCTGCCCAGTCCACTCCTCCACCTGACTCAACCTTCAAGCTGCCACCTTTCCAGCAAAAACCCCACTTCCTACCCACCTGAACTCCTCTTGAACTTGATACAATGGGAAACTGGCCTTCACTAGACTTCATACATAGGGCTGATTGTATCACTGGGACTTTCCATCAACCTGTTTTCTGGTGCTCATGCTAGTCCATGTCTCAGTGGTATCAAACAAGATGTTACCAGGCCACAGGGGACATATCATCCCTCTGTGCAGGTAGTAGCACCTTCTGAGTCGACCATAGGGTGTCATTGCCTGAAGCACCTCCACAGCAAAGGTGTAAAGGAGACATCCCTGAACCAAGTCAAGTAGCTCCTTTCAACACATAGACGCAGCAGCTCTTTGTGTTGATTGCCAGCATATTGGGTTCACAATGTCTGAGACTGTATGTATAAATGGAGGTACTTGTACACTATGTTTTACAGGTGGTCGCTAACTTTATCCGGGGCAGGTTAGTGTTTTTTTTTGCTGCCTGTTGTGGCTGAAAACAATACGATGAGAAGAGAGACTGAATCAAAACAGTAAAGCTGTGTGCTGCAAAACCAAAAGAATGAGCTGAAAGACACTACATCTCTAAAGTTTTGTAGAGCTGAGGGGAACTTCAGAGTGGACACGTGACCCCTTTCTACTTAGCATCACTACAAATTGTTCTTACCATAACTACTGCTAGTAGTAGTACTACTACTAACTCACATTACAAGCAACACTGAACTACTACTGCGAATGCCACGGTTGCTCTTCTCTTTACTTTGCTCTTTCTTATGAAGTTTTGTTTTTGAAAAGAGTCAATCTTGACCTTTCAGAATAAAAGCTGATGAACTGTAAAGACCTGGTGTGCTGGTAACAGGAAGGGAGGGGGAGGGCTGGGAATAGTAGCGTGTAATCACGCCTCTACATTTTCCTCCATCCACCATGGCGTCCAGGCCACTCAGACTGCTATAAATACGCATCAAATTAGAGACTTTCTTTGTGTGTGTGTGTGTATGTGTGTGTGGGAACTAATGGTCCTTGAGCTGAGAGAACGTGAACAGTTGTGTATTTGCCTGAGTGTGTGTGTGTGTAGATTACAATGACTGTGGACTGACCACTGGTCTGCCTTCTTTCTTTCGTTCACAGTCCATTTTTGTCTCTTTACCGTTCAGCAAAGGTACAGTATGTTGTAGTTTTCTATCTGTTCTCAAGAATCTAAAAAAAGAGAAATGACAGGAATGTGGCTGTATTTCAAGGCTGAAAAAAAAAATAAAATGAATTTCTTTTCCATTCTGAATTGACGTGGCTGCTCTCCTCTGAAAAATAAAACTCAAAGTGTCCATCAATACTTTGCTTGCTTTTTTTTTCCCACCACACAACCTCTGCCCTGCTCTTAACATACTTTGTGTTTGGCAGCAGGTGTGATGAGGCTTTTAAAAGCCTCCAACCTTTTCATTTACAGGCACAGTGAGGACAGAAAAGACAGTGTGTGTGTGTGTTTAGGAAGTCGTTCACTGCGTTACGATTAACATTACTGCCACTGGTGCTCTCTTCTATTAAAGGAAAACTCCACTAAAACACTGTAACTGGCTTCACAACAGCTGTTGGTTGTGTTCTTTTCATTCCTGGCTGCATTTTGCACTTTTTTGTATAATTCTTTAGCCTGTGGGGAAGTGGCCAGTCGTAGAGTAAATGACACTGTATCCAGATACTTCGAGCTGCTCCAGCTGAGTCTGAGAGCAGAGAATTGTAAATGTCTTCTGTGATCAAAGAGTAAGGGCTTATTTCCAAAGCTGCACGTTTACACTATTATTCACAGTAGCAGCCTCTGTATGACACAACAGAGCAACAGCTCCTCAGCAGAAGAGTTACTGGTCAAATGGAAAAACTCATTGACTGATATTGTTCTCTTCTTCTACACTTAAAGAGCACATTTTTAGCACAGGAGAGCCGCTACTGAGACACTTCTGAAATGTGCAGCAGAGCGACTGGTCCAGCTCCAGCTGTGGATTGACAGAGTTACTTTATTACATATGTAATAATAAGTTACTGCTGTCTTCTGGTCCCTGAAGAGTATTTCAATAAAATACAAAACCACCAAAGATGCAATTAAGCCAAAAAGTGTTGGAACCACTGTTCAAAGGGGCCATGGGTCAACAGTGAGCTGCCTGGTTCTTATGATCCCCCTCAATGCAGGACCACAAGATCTGCTAATAAAGCAAGACCCACCTCAAGGCTCTACCTGGGCCGTTTGGGGTTTAACGTCTTAGGGACGGCTTTGTGGACAGCTACAAAACATCTATTATTCCAGCTAAGAAGATGACATTAGAACAGAGCCATGGTGGATTTTATGGATAAAGGAGAAACAGTGAGGAAGCTGTATAATACGTGAATTACTGCAGTTGAAAAAAAATCATGGGAGGTGTAGTTTTTGCTGCCTTTATAAATATACTTAACTTGCACTGTGCTTAGGTCATTTCAGTCAAGAATGGAAATGGTAGCCCTCTAAAAAAAATTGTAAATAATAATACAAAGAGGTAACTGAAGACTATGAATGCATTAAATAGCTATTGCTAAAAAGATGTGGACCATAAACAGAATCAAGAGTCTGATTTCATGAAAATCTCAAAGACTGCTACTTTAATGTCTTTTGAGGGTTTAAATCTAAGTGATACTCACTTATCTTAGAATGTGGACAGTAACAAAGCATAACATAGGAACATGTTTAACTTTTTCAGAAAAACTGTCGACAGGATCTCTCTACTGTTCTTTGATGAAAGGCGTTCTGGGAAACATAGAACTGCACTGAAAATCACAAATAAGAGATATATAAGATATATTAGATATATATATATATATATATATAAATCAGTATAAGAGGGGAAAGGTCTCCTTTATATTAGTGCTGCTGCAGCCATTCTGTTAATGTGAGCAGTAAACATCCATTAAAATACACTGGAAGTGATTTTACTGCTGCAGCGTGCATGTGTGGGTGAACACTCTCACTGTGCCCAGTGTTGCTGGAGGCAGCAAGTTTTTTTTTTTTACACGACAGAAGATCAAGGAGGAGAAGCAGTGAGCATGGTGGGATACCTGGTGTGTTTACTGCTTCCTCAGAAACCAGAGCCACTTACTGGTGTGTCCCTCTGTGTTTGTGTAAAATCAGAGAGAGAGAGAGAGCCCAGGATCAAATAAACTCACCTAAGTGTGTTTCTAAGTAATTCAACTTTCTTTCGTTCTGTCCTCGTCTTTCTCTTCTTTGTTTACATCCATTTTCTGTTCTATTCTTATTTTATCACACTTAGCCATCCTTCCTTCCACCCCCCTTCCGTTTCTCTCTTTCTCTTTTTGGTTTCCTCATCTGACATGTCTTTCTCTTACCCTTTCTTACTTAAAGGAGACTGGGGTGGGTTTTTTTTTTTTTTTTTTTTTTTTTTTTTATAATTTTACTATTAGTTCAAGTTACATACTAAGATTACAGAGGAAGAGTATAGAGAAATCACTAAAAAGGAATCAGAAAGGGTAAAACGTGTGGTCAGACCATCAGCCAATCCCACTTCAGCCCCGGGTTACACAAAATAATTTAGAGGAGAAGGTGAATGATACAGTTACAATTATTAATACTTGCTTAAAGTTTGACATAATGAACTTAAAGTGGTTGTACAGTTCAGTTTTACCATCAAATGAAGTGGTTTAAGGGATCTGACCAAACTGTATCATCATCTCACAGCTCAAGTTTTTGGACAGTTGGCCATTGCTGTACCTGTCATCATACCAGACTGAAACACTGGCTAGGAGTCACTCATGGTGATGAACCCATAGAGAATTATCACTCTACAGATATGTTCAGCTCTACAGAGGTTTTAGTGTCTTTCAGCTTGTTGTTTTGGTTTAATTTTACTGTATGATTCACATGGAGCAGCTACTGTTGGATGGATATTTAAATACAGAACTGTTGGGTAACATCTTGACCATATACTGTATGCCATTGTTTTGTTGCTTTGAACCACATTTCTGAAGAGTTGTCCTTTGTATTGAGATGCACTGACTAAAGTCCACAACACCAATGAAAAGCAGATAGAAAGACAGAAAACCAAAGAAGTCAGAATCACTGTCAGATTGCTTGCGGAGGCTTTACAGACCCCAGACTCAGCTATAGATTACATCTTAAACCTCTGCAGCTTTACCTGTCCTGATGCCAAACGCCAACATCAGCTCTTGCCACAAGGCCAGAAGTCGGCCATCTTTGATCCTAGCTCAGTAGTACCTGGACACCTGCTGATGTAAGATCAGCAGCTACGCCACGCTGGCACCCCCAAACTCCTAAATGTCTTTATGGAGTGGTTTTAAAATGGCCCCCCTCTGGCGGTTTCCAGTATGGCATCGGGGGGCCACAGGTCACCTCTTCCTCTCCTTTCTTCTCCTCTTTTTATGTCCCTCTTTCTCTCCCTCTCAGCAATTTTTAAACAGTGCTTCTTTCCATATTAGCTGCTCTGAAAGCCTATTAACACCCCCCCAAACCCACTGCTGTTTTCTGTTAGCACTTAGCACAGTAGCAGGGGGGGTTATGGATAAAGAGGCTGTATCTCTGCACAGGGATGAAGAGGAGGAACTGCTTAGATTGGACCTGCTCGCTTTTGAAGTTTTATGGTTGTGTTTTAAATGGGTTTTCTGGGGCTTTAGGTTACAAAATTTAGTTTATAGCTGCTTCCATTCTACCTTGTTCCTTTTATTTCCCCTCCATGTCAGGAATCTGTCTTTTCCATTTTAACCAGGTTCAAAACCCAACCTGAGTTCCACGTTCATTAGAGACTCAGATTTGCCGATGATAAGACACGCACAGCACAGCACAGCACATCATTTAAAAAGCTAAAGACTGTGTTCTAGTTGTTGATCAATGAGTTTGAAGGCTTAGCAGACACTAAGGTGCTGCACAGCCATTTGAAGCAAGGCTCTATGAAGTCCAGCACCATCTCATCCTCTTTCCAACTTATCATGTGGTAAGATCTTAAAGATGACAAAGCTTCATCCTTGTCCACAAAGAGTCCTCTGCCTCGTCCAAGTAGCTAAATATTAAAATAAAATTACAACAATACACTAGATTATATATTGTGTTTTGGAAATGCTGTTGTACTGAATCCAAGATATGTTTAATAACAGTAGTGACTGCTCTGGTTTGGTTACCTGACTGGAGTAAGAGGGTCAAAGGTTACATTGATGAGACAGGACTATAACCTGTCTGGACTATGACTCAGTGTGAACAGGAGAGCGAGGCTGAGGAATTCCCTCTGAGCCACAGAGAGAGTCAGAAAGAGAAATCTCCTCCAATCAATGTTCAGATTTTTTTCTGTCTATATTTCTACCATCATGTCTTTCTCCTTCGTGCCCTTTCAAATGCTTACCACAATCAGTCCTCCACAAACCACCTCTGCATATCAACGCCATCTTCTCTCTTCATTGACAAACTGGAAGAAAATAAACAGATTTACACAAGTGAAGTCTGGACAGTGTAAAGACGTGATACTCTGAACTGTAAAGAGCAACACACCATGTCAGTGCCATGTCAGAATGCAACCCTAGAGTAGCACACCCAGGCTATAGTACAGTGACTCCTTATGTCCAAATGGAGATGCCGTGTGGACATAGCCCCTGTACAAAATGATAAGGAAACACACTTATTTGCTATTTTTGCCAAGATAGAAATTTCACAGCTATATTGTAAATAGGAAACTATAGATACTGTAAAAGCTCTGTTCCAAAAACAAAAAACAAAAAACATTACCTGCATTACCTGGCTTAGTTGGATGGTATATGAACCCCACAGACAGACTGTGAGGACAGGACATGTGGAGTCACAGTAGCTGCTGATGATCAGAGCTCGTAAAATCACATCTTGTTTCCTATTTCTACACATTAAATACAGATGTGACATGTAGAAGGTCTGTTGTTGTTTACAGGCACCTTTGACAGGACTGTGTTCAGTCATGAAAACAAAAGCAACAAGTAATTAGTAATGCATTACTTTAATACTATTTTAAGTGATATGGAATGAGTAATTGATGAAATGTTTCATTTAACAGGCCCAACACTGATGATAACTGTAATCTCATGAAAAGTTTTTGGTTTTTGGCCTAATAGTTACACTTTGTGTTTCTGGTTTAGTACAATCAAAGCTACTGAAGACTTCACTGACAGGGTAAAGCTACAGTATGAATTGTATTTATGCCTCATTGCTCTTTCTCTCTGGTGGACAGTCTGGTATCTTGCTGAAGAAACCTTGAATGTCTCAGTTTCAACAAAATAGCACTTGAACGCAACCGTTTTCAGCAGAAATCATTTTCCAGAAATCTCTAAACTCAGACTGCTTAATGTTTTGGGTAGATTTGCTACAGTTTTACCGTGTGCTGAGAAATACATGTTGGATTTTAAACTGAATCATTCAGAGATATTATTAATTTTATATTAATGAAGTTTGTTTTGCAGTGAAAACAGCTGAAAGTTTTTTTTCACTTTAGGAGATTATTCTGATGACAGCCAAGGTCCTGCAGCCACTGGTGGGTGGAGCTACGAGGAGCAGGCAGGCTCATCCAAACGGACTGGTGCTGATTGGTCGGTACCAAGGCAGGTCGCACACTACTGGCTGCTACGGTGCTGAGACATCGGAGCTGCTGGAATCTGAGCTGGCTGATGAGATCTGCAGACGACCAAGACACACACACACACAGAGACATACACAGCCAGTGGATTACTCATAAGTGACAACACTGTAACAGTAATGTGGCCTGGTTTCATCTCTCTCCATCTCTTTTCCTTCACTGTTCATCTGTCAGTTTATTCTTCCATATCAGAGGTTTTCCTTCCGGCAGAAATGGAGCGTGGTCACAACATCTGAGCTAATCAAAGTCACAGTTACCCTTTACTTTTACTGTGTACATTGTTGTAATATTAACAAACTTCGGATGCACCTGGATCTCTTTATGACCTTGCAATAATCTCTGGCTTTCCCTCAGTATAATAGTTTACTGTAAGGTTTGTTTTCTACGCTTCTTTTGTGAAGCTATTGATCGATATCAGTATAATTTATCAATATCAATGATTGCTAGAGATCAACATCAGTGTCAGAGCTGATGTGTCGGTCGATTTTTTTTTTTTTTTTGTGACAGGTCAGGTAGTAGCACAATGGTTAGTACAGTAAATATGAAGCTAACAGCCAGTTAGCTTAGCTTAGCTTTTCAGGTGCTGGACATGCTGATACATCATCATACAGTACGTCCCTCCTGCTGCCTTCAGATACTACAGGAATTTAATGAACTCAAGCAGAAGCTTTGAACAGTATAAAGCAGCTGTGGACAACAGATAGTGTCTGAATCACCTGTATTCACATGTATTTCTGTTTTAACCACATTAAATCTTATATATATTTTTTTTATTTCAATTTAAACACATCTACTCACTGGGCAGTGTTTAGTTAGCACTGCTGCATTATTACTTTTCATTTGCCTGAAATATTTTGCTCACTCTTGTTGATGAAGCGATCAGATTGGCAGCAGACTGACGTTGCACTGCTTGTTGCGCTGCCTAAAAAAATTCGGGGCCCTAAATCTGTGAAATGCTGCTTTTCCTCCATACAAAATTTAGCATGGGGTTGGATTTTAATCTTTCCCCTTTTGGCTGCATTGACCACAAATCCGTCTTACCACAACTATGCAGATGACTTACATTTACTGTAGTAAGTCAGAGGAGGCCTGAGATCATCAGGCCCTTAGTCTGATCCCTGGGGGGCTCTGATCCCTCCTCAACATTTAAGCTCCTGTAAACCTTTCTTTTTAACATCAGCTTTTGTGTGTCCTTGACTGTGACAGTGGTCGTAGAGGCAATGAGAAAAGTAGGTTCCCCTTCATCAGTGCTGTCTGTGTTTTCAACAGTACCTGGGAACTCAGCAGCTCTACTTTGACAGACAGAACTGTTCTGGTGGCCCCTGGTGGTCACACTGGCTAACTGCACTCCCACAACCAGAACTTCCATTCACACACACAGACCCTGGGTCCCTTCAACTCCTCTAAGCTCCTGCTCTGCTGGTACTAGTACTGGCTTTTGCGGGTGGACTGGTTTTACTGGTGTGGGAACGGGAAGAGACAACATACTGGATAACCTGGTTATCACCAGCTATCACAACATGTGGGAAAACACTGCAGATTTGGGGTGTCGGGGGGGGGGGGGGGGGGGGGAGGGAGGGAGGGAGGGGCAGCTGAGGGTAGAACTGCGGAGTGGACAGAGGTGTGTCCTATAAGATGAGGGGTCGGGTTAAAGCAAAGGAAGGAGGCGTTTCCAGACGGAAGGCAAAGCAAAGCAGAACAAAACACTCCAAGATGTTGGCTTTTGCCGTACACACATGCAAGTACATACAACCAACACGTACAGATGAACAACTACATAGTGAACCAGCTCATACTCTTGCCACACTAATAGTTCATCAGGATTATAGTAATGAGCACCTGAAACATAACCACCTTAACCAGCTCATAGAAGCTTATTGACTTTTATAATCAAAGAATAAGACTGGTGATGTTCTGTGTTTTACTTACTGTCAATAAATCACATGATTTTTTTGCCTCAATCCCATGTACACTGTCCTGCAATCAGAGATACTACCTAAACAAGTGTGAAAACGGTCACCAACAGACGCACACATGCAATTCACATATTCAATTGGCAGTTTATAGGTCCACATAGCTAAAACTAGTCCAGTCTAATACAGCAGTGCTGCAATCAATCGATCCTCATGATCATTATAATATTCAGTTTGTGCTGAAACATTTTCACAGAAGTGTTGATTCAAGTTTTTGTCATTTTGGAGGCTGTGGGTTTTATTTTGTTAAAACTCACAGTGCCCAGCTCAGCAAGCCTTTTTTTTTTTTTAAATTAAATGAAACAGTATATTTATGACCTGTTTATATAGCTCTATATTAACCAACCAAGGGGCCAAGGGACAAAAATGAGGGGCCTCTGTTTAACTCCCCATCCCAGTTTGTAATAATTTGTGATTACACAAAACTGCATTTAAGAATATGCACAGAGCAAAAATAATATGAGCTGAAATATTCAGGGTTTTATAACTGGATAGTGACAAACGGTCTCACAACAAGACAAGGCTTCCAGACAGGATAGTAACAAAATTACAGGTAAAACTTGACAACATGCAGGAATAACAATTTCATTTGCAGTTGTAATGTAGCTTTAGTGCATGCATTTGTTGCTTATGTGTTTTAACAACTATTTGTTTAACTTGTGACAACAAAACAAACAGAAAAACATTTATATGTGTGTGACTGTGAAAAGGCTTCAAAGAGTGTTTGCTTTGCAGTTGGGCAGAAATATTTCCCCCCCAACTCCAGGACAGGCTGAGTGTTTACTGGACCAACACAGGACTCAGCGTGATAGTTTATGTTAAAATATGTGTGTGTGTTTGTGTGGAGACTAAGCAGTAGTGTGTGTGTGTGTGTCTGCATGTGTGTGTGTGTGTTTTGTGCTGGTCTGGACAGTCTCTCCGGACTGAATTCTGAAGGGGGTGGGGCATGGACTGGAGCGGGGGGCAGTGACTAAAAGGTTTCTCAGATAGTGATGTAGATCAGCGGGCAACATCAGCAGGCCAGATGTGTGTGTGTGCGTATATTTGGGTAAAGTGGGTAGAGCCAAAGGCAGGGGAGGTCTTCTCTGATTGGCTGTGTCTGGATGACGATGTGAGTCACCATCATGCACTTTGGGCAGAAGAAATCTCTCACTGTCTCTTTCTCTGCTTTTTGGAGTTTTCCCTTTCCTTCCCTTTTGTTCCTTCAGTCAGACACACACACACACACACACACACACACACACACACACACACACACACACACACACACACACACACACACACACACACACAAACACAACCCCCCCCCCCCCCCCATCTCCTCAGTATGGAAAAAGCAGATTCAACATCAGGTCATACCAGGAAAGGAACACAAGCTGGTTTTGGTTTCCTTAAAGTCTGCACTGCAATTACACTTTCTCACAAAGTCCTTTCTGTCACTAAATGATTTGTGTTCAAAGAACTTTTAACTGCAGCATTAAGCAACATAAAGATAAATACCTGTCCTTTTTTAATTTTGAGCATGATGCTCAGTGTGTGATCAAAGCTGTAAGATCTGATCTCATTATGATTGTTAAAATCCATGCAGTCATTTGATTGTTTTCTAGATGAAATGTCTTTGTCATAGCCCCCAGACGGAACCTGGGGTTAATGAGATAGTAACGTGGAGTCCTGGCTCAGGAAAACACCTTGTTCAGCTGAACTTGGACCACATGTTGGCTTTATGTATTACTGAATATTCAGAGCTGTCCTCATTCTTTCTGGCAAAACGTTTCCTCTCCACCCGAAGAATTTCAGTTCAATACTCGCTCACCTTATAGCTCAGCTTTGACCTCAACCCACTCCTGAGGGAAATGTCTGGATCTTTAGCTGCTGAGTCCTCTGCTATATTCACCAGCTAGTCACTAACGTCAAATTCAAAATGCTAAATTCAAATGCCTGCTGTAGTTTAGATGGTTGTGCAGCTCAACCATTAACGGAACAGATGCTATACCCCAAAGCAGCATATAAAAAGACAGGATTTAGGTATCTCATTTTACATAATCGTAGATAAAATATCATGACAGTAGATGTCACAGGGGAAGCAGATGGTGTATTACTGACTCATCGCTGTACATATGTGATCATAGAGTATAACTGAAAACAGCTGATTTCAAAAGACAAGCAACAAACAAGACAAAAACGAATACACATCATCATCACTCCTCAGCTCAGATGACGAAAACTTTCAGTCGTGGCTGAGCCTGAAGTGTTAGAGTGAAGGCTGAGCGCATACGCCACCTCCTCCCTCGCCTCTCCTTTCTCACAGGGTGTGTCTTTTCACCCTGAGCGAGAGAACTCCCCTGGAATGTGGGATGAGGAGAGACAGCCAAATGGCCTCCCAAGCTTTTAATGTGTTTCTATTGTGGGGCATTTTATCTGACCGAGTGTGTGTTCATCCTCCTCTGTTTATATTTGATCCCTCGATAACACCCTGAACCAACATTTCCTTTCACTGTTGTGGTCAAGAGCTTTTCTGTTGGAAAGATACGGAAACACTCCAGTAAATTACGAGTATTATGATTCGGTGCAGGTACAGTACCTCCACAAATGCTGCATTAAAAATAAAGTAAAAACAGTAAACAGTACAGAGGGACATGCAAGATGAAGCATTTAGTTTTCCAAATGTTCACAGTTCGACTCTGGTTATTAAAAATAGTTATTCCAACAGTCTGTTGAGTATAAATATGCCTTTTTGTTTGGTGTTAGCATTTATTCCATCCATCAGATTAGCAAAAAGTTTTCACAACTGAGCTGATAGAAGCAAGACCTGCAAGCTCCATGAAAAACAATAGGAAATTTTAGATGTAATTATAAAGGGGTAGGCAGTTAAAAAAATTACCTACATACTCAAACCAGACTGGATTAAAATCCCTGACCCTGGACCCTGGATGTTAAAACCAGCTCACCTCCACCAACCCAGTCTGAAAGTCTGAATGGGGCTGTAGACTTCCTTTTCACTGTAGGTGTACCCAATAAACTGAGTGTGCAAGCACCCTGAAAATTGACTTCCAGTAGATAGACCTCATCAAGTATCAATCAAAGGACTGTGAGTTTGGATCTTTGGCATAATTTCCATTCCAGTATCCCACTGCTGCAGAGCACAGTTACACTCATCAGAATCAGAATACCAGGAGTACAAAGAACACATATGTCTAACTTGCTGCAAACAACTAAACACATATCAGGTTTGACGGGATGTGAAACTGTTTTTCCATTTAAGCGCAGCACAAGTCTCTAAATCCTCATCACATCTTCTTTGCGTCCTCTATGTCTCGCCTCTCTCAGTCAGCCTGTCTGTGCCTGCCTCCAACATACCTCAAGTTCCAGCCTACTTCTAATAGTTTTCCCTTCTTTCCCTTCTCTCTTCTTTCTGTTGCTCCTCTGTGCTTCATGCCTTAAGAAAGAAGCAGTGAAGTAAAGTACTGTCAGCCCGCCAGTTATTCAATTACAGCTATTTACTGTAATTAAGAAATACAAGAAAATTCGTTATTTATCAATTCTACAGTAATTTGCCTGAAACAAACTGTCAGTATAATGTTATACAGTAAATTAGCTAATAGTGTGAATTTTCTGTATTTGGAGAAAATAAGTAAAATTCTATACTTCCAGCATACTTGGCTGATTTAACTGTTAATAACTGACAACTATATTTTAAACTCCTTTCTAACTGCACAAGCTTTGTTATCTATGTTGTATCATGCATATATGTGAATTATTTCACACAAACTATATTAACAACTCATCATTCAGAGTGTTTTTAAAATATACTGCAAGTCACATTACCAACTGTTCAACGTGACCTTAAATACAAAGTCCTTCAAGTGCATTAGATCTGCAACTTCATGCCTATTGACCAACATCCTACAGACACAATACAAAGTTCATTTAGTACATGAAATATTTCTTTTAATCGACTAATAGTTCTCAAAACAATAAATAAAGATGCAAAGTGCACAAAATGGTCATGTTTGTATTTATACAAAAAGTCCAAAATGATATATTTTTTTTCTGCTGCCAATGACAAGTGAGATCTGAAGAATACTCTTAAATACTGTTTTAACAATTTCTGTCTCTCCTGTCAAATACCCTTGACAACAAGAAGCTAGCTTGATAGATCGTGTGTGTATGATTCTTACCATTCTAGATATAGATCAGTTTACAGAGGAGATGTGTGTGTGGCCTGTGTTCTTTTTGATGTTTTTGTTCATCTCTCTTGCCTACAAAGCACCTGAAAAGCTTCTCTCTCTCTCTCTCTCTCTCTCTCTCACACACACACGTACAACATTTAATACAGGTGTCCAATACAATCATCATCATCATGTAGCTGTTGCCAATCAGCTGATGACAGCCATCTTGTTTTTCAGCACATAACCAAGTTTTTGGATGGGACGTTTTCCTGCCACCTTGCATTCTCACTGACTTCAACACATATGTACATTTGACTGAGCTCTTATGTACAGGCCACCTCAGGATTGAATATGTACGGTAGCAGACCACAGAACCGTGGCAGGACCAGACATGAGGGTTGGCTCGGTGCCCTTCTTTTTTTTTTTTTTTAATCTTTTAGCTTTTCACCTAAAACTGTCTTTTAGTATATATGATTGAGAGAGCTGATTTATTTTAACTAGGGCTGACACAAGAGATTTTTCATTTTGCTTGGAAGCCAAATGGCTCTATGATCACCCGAAATGTAAAAACACACAAACACGCGCACACACACCTGCAAGCCCATTAGGTTACACTGGTTTGACCTCTGCCTATACAAACACATAAAGACAAGCCTAGACAGGCATGCTGCCGTGGATATAGGGTTACACACACACACACAGGACTATGGAGGACATGCTGACACAGAAGGACAGGATATTAAATAAATGGTTAATTTCAGGATTATTCATTACAATTAAAAAAAAACGTAAGAATGAGGAGTATTATAGAGTCACTGTTTCTTTGCACTGAATAGAAATTTAAAGTTAACTGGGCATCCGGTCACTATCGATCATTGTGCTGCTATTGGGCACAATGTTTTGGAGGAGACCATCAATAGTACATTCACATTATGTGTGTGAAAGAGAGCAGAGCACAGACGGATGGTTGAAGGACACAGGCTGAGTGTTTTTAAACTAGGGACAAATCACATGTGAGTAACTAGGTTAGTTATGTTCCAATGCAAAAGTGGTTACATGAGCTACACCAAGATCAATCATAATGCTGAATAGGTGTGTCCTCAGCTGGAGTCCTGGCAAATCAAGGCATTTTGATATAGGTAGCCTATCAAACCTAACCTATAGATCCAAATGTTTTCTCCTGAATTGACAGCTGTCAAAATGTGCTCCATTAAAACTTTGAAATCATGGCTTTGAGGCCACAAAATATATTAAAACAGGGGTTAGTTCAGTTATATGACAATTATAACTGTCATGAATGATTCTTATGAAAAAATCAGACCCATCATGGGAGTCAGGACAGGTCTCATGTGTTATTTTTACAGACCGTGTAAACATTGTGTATCTTATTTATGTCTTCAAACAAACACATTATATTGAACATCAGGAGACAAAGAAACATGTAGTATACAGATCTATTTTTGTCCTCAAGACACGGTACATGTCTTAAGGACTACGCTACCAGGACACCTCACCCTCAGAAATGTTAAATCTCTGAGAACAGCCATAAAAAGTACACCCCATTGTGTTGTGTCTATATATTTCTCATTACATTTTAAAAAAATAGACTAGAATATTATTATCCTTTCCTCAAAGTAATGTTTAAAAAAACATGGATTATTAAGGCCTACATGTGGTTTGTTGTTTCAAAGAGACAATAAAAAAAATCGTGGCTAACATGTCAAAGGCCTTAAGAATCACATGTATGAACAGCCATATGTTGTTCCACTGCTGTGTTTTCTATTGTTCATTTGTTTGGACTTTAAAAGGCACAGTCAGACCAAGTGAGCGTGTCTCTGAGTGGGTGTATCTTTAGGGCTGGGTCTTGCAGCTGGATCTCTCACAATCATCTCAGTGTAAAGCTCCCTCTTGTGGATTAGTGCGTACACCCAATGGTGATACACGTGTACTGTTTTCCTCAGTCATGAAGCAGAAAGCAGCACAGTTGGCTAACTAGCGGCCTGGTCACCACAGAAAGGGAGCACCGTGTATTATGGGAGCTCTCAGCAACCGTGTGGGCCAGACTCTGACCAATCAGAACACTTGGCTAAAGCTCAGCACTGTTTTAACTGGATGTGTTGCTGACCTCAGCCGTCTGAACCCATCCAACACCAGACCAGCCTCATGTAATTCCATGTTGCAGTAATGACACACACAGGAAAGTCTACTTTCAGTAACATGGTTTTAGGCTCGTGGCTGAGTTTTAACTCTTAACTCTGTCTTTCTAGCTTTATTCTACATCCAAATTCAAAAAGGTTCATGCACACACACAGGCCTGATGTTATCTCTGAGTTCCTGTTTCAGGCTCACATAGATTTTCCTGTCTTCCTTTAATCTACTCTATGTCCAGTGTGGCAGACATGTATATTGATCCCCACAGATTTGTGGGAAATATCAGGGCTGGAATCAGATCAGTCTCCCCTGGTGCCATACAATGATCTTGACAACATATTTTCAGTCATTGCCCCCTTCTTTAAAAACCACCCCCCAACCTCAAAAGTTTGTAAATCCGCCTCTATACATAGACGCCTTCCAGTGCTCTTCAGCAGTGATTGGAGTGGAATTTTATTGAAGCCAAACACAAAGGTGGGGGTGTCTTGATACTGCAGTTGGTGTAATCTCCACACTAAACATTGTGGTCTCAACTAGGAAAAGTGTGTCTGATCTCAGTGAAGTGTCCTATCGCCCCCTGGTGGTAGGACGGGGTTACCATGTGGTTTCATCACAGCTGCCCTGACAAACCAGGTCACACACTGTTCTGAGATGGAGAGAAATACAACAATGTTGATTTTTACAATCTTTTAAGCCCACAGCCCAAACAGTTATCTGATTATCTGGAGTATTTACTTGTATTTATTGTTAGGCAGACATACAGACAAGGAAAACTGCTTAACAATGGAGATAATCTTTCATTTCACCGACTTTAAACTAATAGGATTCATGCACATCACAATTATGAGAGTGGAATGTGAAATGCTGCCTCCTAATAATGTTTCCAATGTTGCAAAGCCCAGTTTCTCAACACAGTTTCATTTGCACACAGCCGCTCTCAGCAGCTCAGAGCAGCCTGGGATGGAACCAACATAGTGTCAACTAATCATTTCCAACAAAACACAACCAGGATTCAAGAGATTTGACAAATGTGCTTCCAGACAGGAGCAGGAAGGACTGAAGAAAACTGAGATAGTGTTGCAAAATTACCTCTCACTGTTCATAGGCTGGGTCGGCATGGCGGTGCAGCGGTTAGCAGGGGGTTCCAGGTTCGAACCGCAGTCTGGGCTCTTCTGTGTGGAGTTTGCATCTTCTCCCTGTGCCTGCGTGGGTTCTCTCCGGGTACTCCGGCTTCCTCCCACAATCACAAAAACATGCATGGGTTAGGTTAATTGGCTACTCTAAATTGCCCGTAGGTGTGTGTGTGTGTGTGTGTGTGGTTGTCTTTGTGTGTCAGCTCTGCGATTGACTGGCGACCAGTCCAGGGTGCACCCCGCCTCTCCCCTTATTAACTAGTATTTTTTTTTCATAGCTTAACAGGTCATTTAAGAGTAGAATCAACAATCCACCAGCTGTCTGATGTCAAACTAACATCACTTTAAAGGAAAATTCAGGTACATGCTGTGAGCTTTCCCTAAAGATATACTGTCTTCTAAGAAAACTCAAAGCATGAGATTCTACTGGAAAAGATGTGTTTAAAGCAGTGATGGAGGACGTATTCAGATCCTTTATTGGTATTTTACAGCAGTAAAATACCAATAAAACACTGTAAAAATCCATTATGAGTAAATGTCCTGCAATTGAAAAGTGTTAGTTACAACCCAGGAAGCACAAGGAGTAAGAGAGGCACCTGTGTCAATCAATTATTTTACACCCTTTATTGTTTAGAGGACAATTAATAGGTTTACGAATTAAGTTCAGATAAAAAATTACACAACTAGAACCCAGGTAATCCATGAAAGCAAATAATACAAAAGATTACTTTTTTGCCAAACTAGGCAAAACAAAACTTGATTGAATGAGCCACTCTTACCTTTTAGAGCAAAAATATAGAAAAGGTTTCCACCCCTACTCCTACCACTCCTATGTCTAAATGCACAGTGTAAAAGAATAATAATCTAAAGATAGTTAAATATACAGCAAGCAGGTTAAATCACAGCTGCAGCAGCGTTTGCTCCAGGCCAACTTCTGTCACATCATGTGGTCGGCTCTGGGTCAGTGGACCAGGCAGATGAGGACGGGAGTAAAGAAGGGGGGGGGGGTTGTCCTACAGCAGAGCGGACCGGTCTTGGTGGTGGTGGTGCTGCAGCACAGCTCTATTTGGATAGGAGGAGTCTGGACCCCAAGGATTAGTACACAACACAATATGCACAATGCTAACATGTATGTATCATCGATGAAATGCACTTAAGGTATTGAAAATGAAAGGACTCCTGTGAGTGTCTACAGTATAGAACTTTACTAAATAATTATAACTCATGCACTGATATTCAAGCAGCATTTTACTCTTGTAGTTGGTTGAAGTGAAGCTAAGTTTTATCTGTTCTATATCGGGGTGCAACTAATGATTGATCTTGATTATTTTCTTGATCACTCCTTTTATTGCTTGCTTTTTAAATTAGAAGAAATGCATTACCCTAGTCAACTAATTATTACTGCTGCACCACATCATATTTCAAGTGTTCTTATGCTTTGTATGTGATCTCCTGTAATTATAGCTGTTAGATAAATGTAGTGGAGTAAAAAGATAAATATTTCCCTATGAAATGATGGAAAAGTACGAAGTGTCATGAAGTGGAGAGTAAAGCACAAATACCTCAAATCTGAAAGTACAGTACTTGAGTAAATGTACTTTGTTATGCTTCTTCTTTGAGTTCAAACTTCAGGTAACAGAGGAAGTTCATTTTCTGCTTGCAGTCTCTCATCCTGAACGGTGCGGTGCCGTTCTTCTCCAGGACGCCGCAGAACGTCTCCGCTGGGCAGCTTTCAATACCCTCATAGGACACTTGTCCTCCACCCACCCACTCCCACTGACCAGCCAGGTATCGCAGGCCCGTCCACACCTACCAACGTCAAGCAGAGACTTGTAAACACAGAGGATGAGTTGCTAAATGACACAACTACAAATTGCAGAAAACTGCCCTACCTCGTCGGTTGTAGCCTCTTGTGCTATTTCTCGTGCATAGGCATGGTCATCTTCAGTGGTCAGGGTGGCCAGGTCGTAGATGTGGTTTTGGTTGGCAACGTCAGACCCATCTGTGTCTGACACAGCCATAGCCCTGCAGTAGTTCAGTGCCTCCTCCCACGTCTCATTCTGATTCACCAGAACCAGCTTCTTGTCGAAACACATGAAACTATGCTTTCCATCACAGTGATCATTTTCCCATTCTTCTTCATTAGGTTTCTTGAAAGCACAGTTCTTCTCAGAGTCTAAATCTGCAAAAAGCAAGACAAATGCAGTAGAGATATGATGGGTTTCGGTTTAGGTCTGCGTTCATTCCTTGCCGACCGGCAGCCAAAGATATTTATAATGTGGATGTCCTGTAAGTAGCTGGTATTTTGATTATATTAACCTGTTGAGTGGATAGCACAAATATGAACGTGATACGGTAAAAATGATCAGGATTGATCGACAAAACCATTTTAAAGTTACCCTACTAAAAGCCTGAAAGCTTCAACGTGCTTAAGTCTAGTACATGCTGGTCCTGCTTACCAACAAGGCTTTGTTTCCAGATGGTGAAGACGGCTTCCTCTCCTGTACTGGACCATTTCCATGGACTTCTTGAATCCTCTCTGCGCAAACCGATCCAGCCTCTGCCCCTGATAAAGTGCTTATTGTCTTCTTTACTACTGATGGTGACCAGGTCAGTGTGTTCTCTCCTGCAGAATGCCTGTGCGTTCCACCAGGAACTCTCCGCCGGAATGTAATGTATAAAGTGTTCGGTTCTCATGTTGACCTCCAGCATAAACACAGAAGGAAGGAGGAGGAGGAGCAGGGGGGCAAGAATGCAGATCTTCCAAACCATGTTTTCCACAGGAGGATTTCCATATACCTGCAGCACACCTGCAACCTCAGCACTAGATATCACTAAATCCTACACACTGGTCCTTTAAACATAGATAAATTACAGAAAAACAAAAACAAAAACATTTTTTTTATTTCTCCTTTCCTCTAAAATACCCATTTTTGTTTACTATTTACTTTTCACCTTGTTCCCCATGGTCTAGTTTTTTCAGTATTTAAATACCAGGAGGAAGCAGAAACTATTTTTGCTTAACTTGGGAATCACAAGCTTTCCTCACAACAGTAACAACATGATATAATACAGATAAATAATGCATTGCTGTAAACGATAATGCATCAATAATCAAAG
This sequence comes from Toxotes jaculatrix, assembly GCF_017976425.1. Lineage (NCBI taxonomy): Eukaryota > Metazoa > Chordata > Actinopteri > Toxotidae > Toxotes > Toxotes jaculatrix. The sequence continues at coordinate 19,122,203 of NC_054411.1, read as the reverse complement.
ATGACATTTTTCAGTACTTTAACTTTACTATTTAACACTTTGAATGCCAGACTTCTACTCGTAAATAAAAACTTTTACATTCTGGTACAGCTGCGTGCTCTTAAAAACAAAAATATTTTTTCTACAAATGACAAACAGTTCAGTGACAACTTGATGTTGACTAACTTTGTGGATATAAAAATAAAGAAGGGAAACAGCGTACATTTTTTTTGTAGAGCAGCACTCACCTCGGGCGACGGCTGTAGGGAAGAATGCTTTGAATCTCTGGGTGTTTGGGTAATGACGCTTCTTCAGTCAGATCTGTCAATATGATTTCACAGACTGGCTGCACCAATCACAGCTCAGACACACTCTCAAGGCAAATTACAACAAGGTGCAAAACCAAGCTGGGTGAAGTAGGTCACACACCATCCACCCACCCTCTCTGTCTCTCTCTCTTCCTGTCTTCCTAGTCACCTGGTAAATCCCCAGAGTCCTATGGATTATACAAAGCAGTGTTTAGTCCTTTGTAGAATATATTTGTTGTTATAGCTCATAAAGCAACCAGTGGAGAGCCAGACCTGCCACAACAATCAGCAATGAACAGTGCTGGACAAGTTATAATAAATTATAAGTTATGTTAAGTTAAGTTATAATAATTTTACTCATTACAAACTACTGATATACTGCACTGTATTCATTAGGCTACCTTAATGATTACTCATTAACAAAAAAATCTGTTGACTATGTCAACAGATGTAACTATGTCAAAGCTTTCTTCAAATACATCTTCTAAGAGAGGCAGCACTGTACTTTTCCTCACTGTGGCATCACTCCGTGCCCCTGAGCGCCCGGGCAGTGTACAATGAACGTTTACAGCATAAGGTTTACTTAGGCCGTGAGACATAAACAGCCTTAGCTTATCTCTCACAGTTACAGAAGCGGACATCTTAAACAGCCTATATGTCAGTGCTAAGTGAGTTACTTTGACATGAGGGGACATCGGGAACATGTCTCAAGCAAGAAACTGTTGAAAGTTGTTGGGGCACTCCCTGGTGCGCTAGGGTTGGGTGGGAGTGTGACTAAAAAGTAAAATCAGTCAACATCCTCTATGCTCTGGTTTTGCATGAAATGTTTTCACCTTGGCACAGGTGCATGACATTAGGTTGTTTGTCCCTGAAAGTGAGTGTGCAGATATGTATAGGTTTTTAAAAAAGTATTTGTATTTATACCTTTTTTTAAACATTAATATCATTAACATATATTTGTTAAAAGGCTATTTTACTATACATATTCTGTCTTTAAAATCTACTGTTTATACCTGCCTGCAACACAGGTTTGAATGTTGTGTCATAAGACGTCCACTCATTTCAATTCCTTCATGCCTCAGTAAGAGACAAATCTAAGCATTTGCTAAACAGATGTGTGTGTGTGTGTGTGTGTGTGCGTGTACACACTGCATTATGGAGGCAGAATGCAAAGTTACTATTGCATTGGGAACAATGACAATGCTAAAATGCTGATGCCAAGAAGGCAAATCATGTTCAGTGTGTTAGCATGCAAAGATTTGATTATGTGCGCTAACATTAAGTACAGCAGAGGTTGATGGGAATGTCATTAGTTTTGGTATTGACCAAGTATCTGGTCAAAGCTAAAGCATTGGACAAATAAAACATCTGACCTTCTGGAGGAAGGCACCCTGGATATCTGTACCAATATGAAAGCAATCAATGCAACAGTTGTTGAGATATTAGTCCGGATAAATGAAAACTCTGACCTCCTGGTGGCGCTAGATGAAAAGTCAGAGTCACCATCATTAGTATTTATTCAAAAACCAAAGATTTTAACCTACTGGTAGCCTTAGAGGAAAAGTCAAAAGGATTCATCCCCTGGGGACAGTCTGTACAAATCTGATTTCAGCCTGGACCAAACCTGTGGATCAACAGACCCACTGAATGCCACTGCTATGCTGCTAGCATGGAGTCAAAATCTGCAACTATCACACATTACCATGCCACTATTAACTGGCCTTGACAACAGAAACTCAAATAAGAACTAAGACTCTGCAAATGATAGTCCAACTCTAAAAAAAAAATCTCTAACATGGTTTTGTGAAACAATTCAACACACACAGTACAGACAATATGAAGGAGGCAGCAAGGAGGAACAACCCTGCCAAACTGCTATTGGAACTTATGGACACTCCTGCAGGTTGGGACATAAAATCAGACTAAACTGCAAATGAAGACTTCAGTAATATTGATTAGGAGTCTATAGCCTGTCCTGTATATATACACATACATACACACACACACACACACACACACACACACACACACACACACAATTTACTTTTAACCAAATTCAAAGATAAATCTGGTAGCAGTAAAGCTTCTGGGTTTATTATTGTAATGATTTCTCCAAACATTCATGAAATGATAACTGGAGCACAGAAATCAAGTAAACTCCAACCTTCACTACTTCTTCTACCACAAAGGAGTATAAACCTCAAGTGTGCACACATTTCTTTTTTTTTATTCATTTATCTCTCAGCTCATCAATTGTATGGTAGTGTCCTGTTCCAAGTTTTCACTGTCATCAATGGAAAACAAAGTCAAATGACCCATAGCCCAGGTTAGAAGGAAGAGCAGTCAAAATGTAAGTGAATTCAGTAATCACAATCCATCATCCCCAACCTTTATTCAGTGATCATCCCAACCTGCCTGTGCAAACACTGCTGATCTGAAAGGTCCAGCAACAGGTCAAAACCAAAACTGAACTACCACCATTATGAGGGTCAAATAGTCTAGCTAAGATGCTACAGCTACAGGAAATCAGCAGATACCTAAAGCTGCTGAACTGAAAACTGGTCTGTGAGAAACGTCTCAATCATTGGCCTGAATTAACAAACACCAAATCCAGTATTATCAGGCTAAAATTTCAAAATAAAAAAAAAATACAGAACTATGTAAATTTAGTAAAAATGGCATTCTCAATACACGCTACTGCCACATAACTATAAAGTCTGAGCAAAAAAAATAAGAAAAAAAAAGAAAAAATACACATTTGTGTAACTCTATCTTTCCATATAACATTAGCACCTTCTCGCTTGCCAGATCTGGGCTTTTATTTCTCAGACAATCACTCCAAGGAATTGCACCTATCTCAGAAAAAGTGTTGACAGTCATTTATGAACCATCCTACACCGATTACTCCTATGAGAGAGTGTGATGTTACTGTTTCACAAGAGCTGCAAAGTAGGAAATTATGACAAGATGTTGGAGTTAGCGCAGTGTTCACCAAATTCAAATTAAGACTTTCATAACATTTTTAACACCACATAGAAAGACATTTAACACCTTTTTCATGATCATAATGTGTACAGTAAGAATGATGGAAAACACCTATGACAACAACTATGTGGCTTAGAATTTATTATTATATTACTTTCATTTTTTTCAGTATATAACAAGATGTCCTAATTATGCGATGAATTAAATGAATGCAGCCTGGACCAGGATAAGCAGCATAAAATAAATGGATGGATTAACCAATGAAAAATAATTACCTCAGTTATATTCTTTGAAGTATTCGCAACAACATTGTAAAATCAGCATTTGCCCATTAGGAGTCGATCAGCTTCCTGCAGCACAATCCACCATCACAACAATCCCAGCCCATAATCTCATACAAAACTATTTTAGAAATAACATTAGTGCCTGTGGCAGGCAAGAGAACATATTTAAGACTTTTGGGAATTAAATGTAAGACTTTTTAATCCCTTTTTTAATCCCTTCTAAGGGATTTTTTGAGGAAACTGAATTCAGTGCTTTTTAAGACTTTCTAAGATGAGTGGATGTCCTGTTTTTATTAAGTTTTATATATACACACATCGGTGTGACTCTGGGGTGCTTGGTAAATACAGGTCCCAGACATGGGTGGTGGAGAGTTTGGTCTGAAGCCCTTTCATGACCCAAATATTATACACAAATCCTCCCTTTGGCGTTTAAAGAAGTGCATGAGATCCATGGAGTAAACTAACCTTTACTGGTCACTGTCACAACTGTACCAGGCAAAACAAATGCCTGGTACAGGCCCTTCAAACAAACTGATTGAAGGGGTGATCCACAGAAAACATCATACAACTGTTTTCACAGTCTGAGTAGGACTTGAAAAGTAAACTGACCTCCATGAGTAAAATCTTCTATCCTGTATTGTGCGCTTAAACGTACTGGAATTCAGAATAAGCAATCACAGAAAGACCTGGAGGTGATACAGCACCTGGCTGTGCAGGTGAAGGCGTGCAGTACAGTAATCATGTTGGAAAAGCTATGCTTTCCTGGTCCACATTACAAAGTAAGGTCACAGTTTTGAGATTTCTCCACTCTGGAGAGCATTTTGGGTGTCTGGCACAAAGAGACAGCAAAAGCTGTCTTTTTAAATTAGGCAAACTTGCAAAGCATGCACATGTCGCCAGTGGAAATATGAATGCTTAGTGCTATACTCAGCTTTAAAAATAGAGGGTGATTTATAGCTTGTCAAAATACTGCATGTATGTAATTCTCCACAGCACAGTAGCTTGGGTTTGAAGTTTCAAGGTAGAGACAAACCTAAGTCAAAAAAATCCAAAGCAGGAAGAAGACCAGTCAGAGCAAAAGTGAGAAAGCAATATCCCCAGCTCTCAGGCTGAACAAAACCAAACTCCAGAGCCTCAGAGCTAAAACAACTACAGCAGCTAAGGAGGAGGTGGTTCAGGATTGTGCAGCAGGTGGGGGGAGCTGCTGGGAGGAGGTGAGAGAGGAGGCATGGAAGGAGTCAGGAAGGTTCTTGGCGTACTCCACCAGCTCATAGGAATCTCTGATGTCTGTCAGACCCAACCAGAAAACAGTCCACACCCCGTTAACAAAGCTCCCATCGCAATGTTTAAAGTACCTGGACAGACAGAGAGCAGGAAAAAGACTGTGTCAAATGTCACTGTTTATTTTGTGTTAGTTGAAAACTGCTAAGTCTTATGAGCTGCACTGTGCAGGCATCTCCATGTGCTACTTTGGTTCATGTATGCGCTGCAGCGCAAACTCTTCTCCTCTAAGTAGGTTTCTGTGCAGGGCAGTGTTGTGACTTCACTTTTTTTTTTTTTTTTTTTTTTTTTTTTAAGTAATATCAGTTTGTGCAAGTGCTAAGATTCTGTCTTGCACATTTCTGGGTGGAGCCAGCACATATCCAGATTCTGAATCTGTTCAGGTTTACCACACTGAGCATCTGGACGGTCAGGATTCCTAGACTTTACCTTGAGTTAGCCACAGTGCCTCTCTGCCTCTTGACGTTTAGCCGTCCCATCTCTCAGAGGACGCCCATGGTCACTCATCTCGGTCACTGCTCTCTATGTTCTGGCTCCGATTTGGTGGAGTTTACTCCCCACTGAAGTTAGGACCTTGCCCATCTTCCACCACAGGCTAAAAGCCAACTTTTTCAAGACTACATCTCAGCATCCCTTGCAATAGCTGACTTAGCTGTCTTACATTTTAAAAAAAGACATCTCTAAGCTCTTGCACTGAACTTGCTTTCAGTTATTTGTTTAAAAGTGAAACACTCCCAATTCTGGATGATATCTAAGTCTTGCTCACACATGGTATTTATATTGCTTTGGACAAAAGCATCTGTCAAATGAATGTAATGCTCTGTATCATGAATGTCTTAAAAAGGGTGTTTTTGTCTTACCAGGGGTTGATCCTGTTGGTGGCTCTAGACCTCCAGAACAGTTTGCCCAGGTCCTGTCTGATGCACTCCCACAGGATGTGGCTGGTGCCCTGGCCCTGCTTACTGCTGCTCACCACAAATTTGTCGAGGTAGGGTGTGCCGCTGTTCACTGGCTCCATGGTGATGATGGCTGCCGCACTGTAGCTGCGGGGGGACAGAGGCATGCAAAATCCTGGTTTAGATTCATATGTTTGACAGGCTTACACCTACGGGCCTTTGTTTAGTAAGGAAGACAGGATGCAGGTTCTAATACTAATCCTGATCTGGACTTGTATGTGGTCTCGTGGACATGAATGGCACACACCCTTCAGAGAGGTAGATGGAGTGCAGCCGTCCTTTCAGGGAGTCAATGTAGTCTCGCCTCAGAGTTTTATCAAATGACTTGTTGATCAGGGCCAGCAGACGCTCCACATCAATCTCATCCAGAGAGTTGTACCTGCACGTGCACACACACACACACACACACACACACACACACACAGACAGAGGAAACAATAATTTACTTTAAATGATATAAATGTGTTAAATGCTGAGTGTTTTTTGTGCTTTTAAAGCTGTGAAGGTGACAGCATCGCAATATTTTTAAGGAAGTAGTGGATTATTACTTGAATTTAGGGTCAAGGTTGAAATTACACATCTGTGTATATGTGCAAAATGTACTTACCGGTGTATGGGGTCTCCATTTTTAAAGAGTGTCCCAGACCCTAAGAAGAAAGAACAGACAAGAAAAAGCTGTGATGAAAAATAAACTCATGTTCATCACTGCTGGCTGGTCAAAACCACGTGCAGTGCATATGGACGAGTGCCCTCTTGGGTTACACCTCAAAATAGACAGCTCTCCGTGAACGCGTGCGTTCACATGTGACAGAGGCCCAACGAGCCAGTCGACGGTCTCACCTCTGTGGCTGAACAGCTCGGTCAGCAGTGTGTCCGCAGAGGTGATCACTGCAGAGGACTCGGTCGGCAGGTGGTTGAGCAGTCTGGCTATGGTAGTCACTCTGCGGCGCTGCCCAGCGCTCAGCCACGCTGCCGCGGACAGACTGGGCAGGTCGCAAGGCAACGACACCGTGTCCAGCACCTGGAACACAAATGTAAAGTGTTCAGGAGAAGTTGTAAAAGCCTCTTTATGTCACGCTGTGTAGATTTCTTCTGCAGAGGTAGTCTTCAGTGTACACAGACTGGGCTGTTTCTCATAGTAAAAATTCAAACTTGCATGCATTCATTCCTTGAATACATTCTCTACTACGAAACTTTATATATAGTACACTATATGTGTCTATGGAAACACAGTCAGAGAGGGAGTCAGTGTTCATGCCTTGTGCTCTTGGTTGCAGAGGCCTCCTGAGTTGTTGAGGAACATGACTTTGTGAGGCTGCAGGGCTCGGGAAATAGCCGCTGTCACTTCCGTCGGCTCCAACATCACCGAGCAACCTCGGCCGTCTCTCCCCACCGGACAAACCAGTGGGATTGCCCCGCAGTCCAGACTCCACTGGAGGAGACCGGCGTCCACAGCAACACAGGGTGGAGTGCTGAAGGGAAGGAGAAGGAAGAGCATGAAGGCCAGAGGCAGAAGGATGTTAGAGGACAGCAAAGAAGATTCTTCCTGAAAAACAATAAAAACATGTGAACAGGTGAGCACTACACAGTTCGGCTGCACACCTACAACACTGAGCTACTTTCCCCTGTTTTTAAAACTGCAAAGATGAATGGGGAAAATAGCAAAGCTCCTAGTGTAATGAGAAACCTGAGGCCCCTCACCTGCCTCCTCGTGGAGCTTCGTGCAGTAGGAGAAAGGACTCGGCGGAGAAGAACGGCAGGGCGGTGGCCGAGTGCTGCTGCAGAGCCTCAGTCAGCTGCTGGCTCCGCTCCACCAGCCCTCGGCTGCACCGTGACCCGGCAACCGGCTCAGCGGGGCCCATCTCCTCGCACTCAGACCAGCCCATTACTACCACAGGTTTCATATCCATCCGCTGCAAGAAGGAGAGCCCAAAGGCCAGACTCTGAACCATCTCCCTGCTGTCGAACACTGAGCTGTCCACCTGGGAGACACAGGAGCCCCTTTTGAAACAGAGAACCGGCTATGCTGCTGTGAAGAAGACGCCTCATTATGCTGCCGTCACTTGTTTATGGCAAACCAAACAAAGCCGGCGTAATGGTGTGTGTGATTTTAGAAAACACGCCAGCATTTCGGAATCAGAGGCGCGATGTGTAACACAGCAGCGTCAAGGTTTAGTGCGATGCATTGATTAGGATCTGTGACCCTCAGCTGCCGGGTTAACAGCACAACAACAATGCCCCCACCATTCTGTGTTTGCACCTTTTAAATAGAATACTGAAGCAGAACAACAGCGTAACGTTCCTGCCTTCAACACGCTGTATAAAAGGTCACTGGAGACAGACAGGTAGGAACACAGATTAGTGATGTGTTCAGCGTTTGACTGGAGCTCAGACTGTACAGTCCCAGTCACTGAACTGAAACACGGTGCTACGGTGTATATTCCTCATGGTCTCTGGTTTCCAGGAACTGGCAGTGCTATCGTTTGGACAAACAATGTTTATAATTCTTGATATTTTAAAAGTGTACTTTGTGTATTTGGGAGATGAACACTGATTCCAGCAGTTTCCAGCAGTGCATGAATCACTGAACAAGCATTGTTCCCTCACAGTGGAAGAAGCGAGTGAGTGTATCCCTGCATGTTCCCTCGCAACTGACTGAGCTCAACTGAACTGACAAATGAACGGGCCGTTTCAGGGAGTGATTCAGATCAGTTCGTCCACCCAAAACATTTGTTCTTCTGAATTTTAGTTAGCCCAGTACGAAACGTAACTTCTCTGACAGAGCTGTTTTCAGGTTCTCAAGTTTACTTGCTACTTCTTGGCTGCACTTGATCAAGTGTTTCTATGTGGTGTACTTCAATTTTTGCCTGTCAAATTTCTAGATAAGATAAACTATTAGTTATGAAATACACAACATTTGACCTCTGGTATTTGTCAGCTTCAGTAACACTATAATTCTGACAGCTATGACCAGAAGATAGGTCTGCTATATCAGGGTTTTGACAAAAAAAAAAAAAAAATAATAATAATAATACTCTACTGATCAAAAGTTTTAGAACACTCCATTTAAAAGCAATAGAAGTAAATAAAGCCTTGAAAGTTAATGCAAACAGTTCCTACAGGTGACCCAACTTTAGTTGATGACTTACAAACTCTCTGTCTGTGTTGGAACAAACTGCTACTACAGCCTCTGATGCTTTACTAGGACAATACTGTGCTGCAGGAAGTAGGACTGTATGTTTCTATCAGAGGAGAGAAAGGCAGTAACAGAGGGAGACAGACTGGTTGGTCAGAGCTTCATCCTACAGCAAGATAATGACCCAAAACTTAAGAAGAACAGAACCAGACGGAGGCTTCACATGATGAAGACCAGCACAGTCTGCAGACCTGAACCACATGGAGCTGGTTTGGGATGAACTGGACAGAAGGTGAAACTGACCAATGGTTGAATTTCAGAAACATTACAGACACCCCAAGTTGTGTAAATTTAAATAACAGCTGGAAAAATGTAGATGCTCTAAAACATTTGACCAGTATGAAAAACTTTAGGTATTTTCATTCTGAAACCTCAATTCGTCACATAAATAAAAGCTTGTCCGAACTTAGTGGAGACAAAAGTTTGAACAAAAGTTTGAATAAAAGTTGACCACCCACTGCCTACCTCCAGCACCGCGAAGGCAGGAGACTGGGCCGAAGTTGCTCTTTGGAACTGGGTCAGCCAGTAGCGAGCCTCCCGGGGGTCTCCACCAACTTCGTTCAGAAAAGCCTTGACGTCCCGGTAAATCAAATTCCGGTTCGCCAGCACATGTCGGTCTGCGGCGGAGAAGTAGCCCAGGTGTTCCTGCTGGGCCAAAGCCGCGGTCTTGCCTCCCGTGCTAGCCGCGTCAGAGCTCACCATGCGGCGATGGGGACCGAACATCCTCCGCTGCCGCTGGCCGGAGTTACGGCTCAGCACCGGGAGAGACGGACTCGACAGGTACTTTCCTGCCATGACCATGGCCCGGCAACCGGAGGAACCGCTGTTTACTTTGGCCATGTTGCTCTCTGAAGGAGTTCCGAGTCCCTCGGACTGACGGCCGGAGTTAGGTAGCACCGCAGTTAGTCCCCGCCGAGGACTGGGAGCTCTCAGGAGCCGCAAACCGTTTCATTCAGCGCGCTCCTGCTACTGCTGCTGCTGCGTCGGCACTTCTCAGGTTTCATCAAACCAGGACATGGACTGACAGAGGGATGCTTTGTAACCACAACCATGGAGGTTTAGGCGAACTGGTTTAGTTATATTTTACATAAATGAAAGTGCTTTATCTGGTTTACAAAAGCACATTTCACATTTAATGAAATCATACCCTCTCAGCAACCATAAAAGAAATGAAAATGTACTTTATGCTGTATTTTATGTGCTGTTTTAGAAGTTAGAGAAGGAATACTGTATATTTTATAAAAATAAAAATTCTTCCTTCTCCCTTAATTTACATGGATCATAATGACTATAGACATGATATGGACAGCCATACAAATAATATTAGTAGTTCCTAATTGATCATGTTGACACCCACATGAGATCTGCTTCTGATGTAGGCCATTTATAGTCAAATTCACAACATACAGCGTGGTAAATAGGCTTATCGCATAATGAATGTACCAGTTACATTTACTGTACGTTAACCAGCCTGGTTACCATGTTATGTTAACCAGCCTGGTTAACATACAGGCTGTGGTTTTAGTGTAGCCAACTCTGTCTACCCCTGGAGGAGAGTAAGGAGTAATACAGAGATCAGCACCTGCTGGTCATGAGTTTCACGGTTCATTTAACAAAAAATAAAGTAAAATGCTCATCCCCAGTTTAATTTGTTTTGCAGTTGCAAAATATTTGTTAAATTCATATATTCTGAAATATCTATTTATACATTTTCTTGTATTATTGTGTATGCAATGTTTAAGCTTACATTCTTAAAAACCCTTTGATGAAAAGACAATTTCACACATTGCTGGCCACACCACTATATTTCATTCTAACTAGCCCTAGAGTCCTGTCCACCACAGGCCCTGGCCTGCTCTGGTCACTGTAGGAGTTGCGGGCTCTGCTCTTGACTCATGTGGATGTAGTGCTGGTTTTAAACCAATGGGTAATGCACTGGGCTTACCGGTGACACTTTACTGTAGATGTCAGAGATTCCTCTGGAACAGTTGCTGTGCTGGATTCTGATGCTTCATCATCAGTGTCCTGTTACTTGGGAACTCAGACCTGAAAGATGGAACAAATTGTTACATCTCATATGTCCAGATCCTCTTTCATTATCACTCAACAAGCTATACGCCCACCACCAAGCTTTTTATGAGACATGACTTCATCAGGATGTAATTTGTATCAGACAACATTAGCAGACATCAGGCAATGTGTCAAATACTTTGACTTATTCATTGTGTTTGTGTACTTGAACATTTCAACAGAGGGAGAGAGGAAAGTACAGAGGCTGTCAGGTGCCTTAGAGACAAACAACTGAACTTGAAAGAATAATTCATGCCCAAAAACATATTGATTGATCAACATTTTATCAAATGCTCAAGGGACTTCAAAGACAACACAGTAGATTACAAGCAAAACCTGAAGTAAACCCACATATCTCTGTCCAAAATCAAGACCATAAGCTACAGTGGTTGTCACAGAGTGGCCAGAGTTACTGAAATAACTTCCAATATAGCATCACAACTGTACAAAAGTATAAAAAAGACTTTCAAGGGGACATGAACATCCTATCTAGCTATACAATATGGACTCACAGCAAGTTAAGAGTCATAAAACTTTTTTCTACTTATGTTTAGGCACATAACCACTTAGAAAAAGATGGTGGACAATAGGGACTTGGCTTCTAACCTCTGTACATCTGGCCAATCACTGTGTCAGGGGTGTGTTTAAGCATCAAAGCATTACATAAAGGATCTGGTCAACCATCCGACAAGCACCTTCCTCTCAAGAAGAAAGACAGCATCAGTCATTTTAGCCACATCCCCCAATTTGGTACATGCATGTTTAATTGACAAGAAGCCCTTTAGTGGCCACAGTAAATATGATGGCAGCAAAAGGAGGAAGAGAGATGATGTATTGTAAAGTCAGAAAGTGAAGGTCCGGGGTGGATGGATGGGTCATCCAAACATCGGACCTTAAACAGGAGACCACTGTTAGCTTCCTCTTTCCAACTGACAGCCAGTGTTTTAATGCTTTCTCCACCTTAACCTTATTAATGTCACCATGATGTCAAAGGTCCCCTAACCTAAGTGTAATTTTAATTTCTACTTCTACAGTACCACAGTAGTTATTAAAGCTCACATGATAGATCCATTAAGATAATGCAGTGACACCAGTGCTTTTCAGTGCTGTGGTGAAAGTTTGGCAGCAGGCTTGTGTAATGAGCTTCTCTTTACTCCTTCACACGGTATCAGAGCAGTTCTCATCCTCCAAGCCAAAGGCTCCTGTTTACTGCATCTTCAGCTCTGCCTCTGCTGTTCCTCAGCCTTCACTGGCCCCGCAAACCATAATAATACTGAGACCTGCCAAAATCAAACTGACAAGCAGCTCAATGACTTTACCATCACTTCCATCTATTTCTGTTGTGTGTACATGCTCTGACTCTTCTTGGTCAGCTCATACACTTTATGCTCCTCAGTATGAAGCCAAATTTATTTATAACTCTTTCAGGTCATCAGCATTAGATGACATCATGCCTCTGTCTCTGTTTCTTCCCAATCTCTGTCTGTCATCAGGCTGGACACAGCAGACCACATCTGCCCTGGCTGCCCTCAGGCAATCACACACTCCGCTCTGTCGCTCTGTCTCTCTCTCTCACACACACACACACACACACACACACACTCAGTGAGGGCAGTGCTGAGGTGCACGTACTGTATAATCTTCAGGAAGTGATTAGGGGGTGTGAGATCAAAGGGTTTGTGCAACGGGAAAACATTCCTCCCTCTATCTCCCCTCAGGCCTAGAGGGACGGACGGCCTGCTCATGTTTAACTCTGACTGCCTCGACACAGCCGACACTCAAAGAGCTTTTAATCCCTCACAGAAAGCTGTTACAGCACAAAACCATCTGAAACAAAATGCTTGATTCCGAATGTTTCCGAAAAAGACATAAATCATTTTTAAACAAACCTCACATTCTATCTGTATTCTTGGGACCAGGAAGCTCAAGGAAAACATAACGCAATGAAGGATCAACACCTTCGAAAAGTCAGTGCACAAAGCACCCAAGTACTGAAGTACCCAGGAATTTTACTTCTTTCTACCCCACAGACGTTACAGCAGACAGAATTTGGTTGTGACATGATAAATTAAATGTTGAGTAATAATTTTGGTAATAGCTTCATTTGTAAATGAAACTGAAAACAAAGAGGCAACACAAAAGTATTGCAACATTTATACATTTGCAGTTTTACAAACTTGGTGTCTATGGCAACATTCCTGGAAAGAAATGCTGTATTAAGTTAATGTAAATGCAATCTCTATAAATAGATATGTGCATATAAAGACAGTTGTTTATGGCATTAAGGAGGAGCAGCCACAGTGAGCTGAGAGCTGAAGAGTTGCAGGGGACAGGCAGCACACCTCCAACTTCTCAGCAAGGTCACCAACTCCTCACACTGTGCCCTGCTGTTTGCAGACTCGTGCAGAGTGCAGCACAAAATCAGATCAGAGATGCTCACAGAATGATAGAAAAAGGCTGATTATTGCCTGACTACAAAATGACAACAGTTTGTTTTGCTGCCCCCAGAATTCTGTTGTGTTGCTACTTTTAGTTAAATAATGGACCTGAAAACTAAACTTTACCCCTTTCAACTTTTTCCACATCTGAATTCTGCCCTCTGGATTATTGTCACTTTTAACCAGACAAGTGATTTGCATAATGTCAAACCCTGTATTGTTTTTTTTTTTAAAGTGGTGATAGTTTCATAAAGTCTCTCTCTCTCTCTGTCTCACCTCCTGAAGCAGCATGGTTCTAAATGTACCACTGTACTGTATATCAGATATATGTTGTTCTGAACTGCTTTTTTTTTTAAACGGAAAAATCATTTTACAAGTGGTTAGACTGAAATTCCCTAATGCTTTACCTTTACAGTGCTGTGTTTTGTGAAAGTGTTGAAATACTACATTAATAACTATTAATGTATTTTGTAGTTATTATTCACTGAAACTCTCATTAAATGTGTTCAGCTGACACGATCAAGACTTAATGCACTCACCACGATCATTACTGGCTGCAACTGTCTTCACTTGAACTGTCGATATGAACAGTGTGAAGAACAGTAGAGGGCAGCAGACACCAGGGGCTGTATGAGCGTGTATCTGTGTGTGTGTGTGTTAACATGTGTCATTGCACCCCTTCTAACTCCCCTGGAAATTGGCCCAGCCACTGCTTGACTGACAACACTGAGCAGTCAACACTAAGTGAAAATATGATCACACGGCTCAGTGAATATTCGAGTCAAAACAGCTTTCGGTACTTTTGAACTGACATGAGTATCAGATGTAGCTTCTTTCTTTATGAAATGTGACATCTAATGTACACCAATTTTCAAGCAGTCTAATGTCAAAGTGTGCGTGACTGGAAATCTTGAAATCATTTTCAAAATATTTTTAAAACATGCAACAATCACAGTATGATTTTCCAGCATGAAATGGGAGACTTATAACAGCAGATTTGTGCTGTTAGAGTTTTAGAATAGAATAAATAGAATAAAGTTTATTTTACCATTTGCACAGATACATTGCAGTACATGTACTTTGGAACTCTTGTGCATATATATATATATATATATATATATATATATATATTTTTTTTTTTTTTTTTTTTAGATAAAAGGTATGTTTTCAAGTAGAGATGTGGCACCAACACCTGATCTGCAAATAATGTGTTTTACATTTACAATTTAGTTTTACATGCTTGTCAAAGGTAGGTCAGAGGTAGGAGTCTCTCTGCAGTGGGCCTTTGTTTCCTTGCTACAACTCACATTAGTCATCATCACTGGGCAAATAACCCCAAGGGTCAACATTATCACTGAATGCCTTCAAATAGCTCTCATAACTTTCCTAATACCCAAATCTTTGTTAAATTTAAAATCTCATCACACTGACTCTGAATAAAAAAAATAATAAAAATGGATAGATGGATGCAGAGGGGCAACAGAAATTTGTTCAAATCATTTTCAACATTGCAGGATTCACTGCTTTTATGTGAAATGAATCTATGGGGTTTTAAATTAAAAAATCAATTTCATAAATTTGAAGACATTTCCATGGTGCGTACAGACATTTTTTTTCACTCTTTGGCATTTCATAGAATTGAAAGTTTCATAGAATTGAAAGTTAATTGAGAAAATAATCTGTAGATTATTCACTGATTAAAATCATTAGCTGCAGCTGTACTGTAGATGGATGGATCTGCTGCTTCACAGAGCCTGATCAGATGAAGCCAGAATGTAAGTAAAAATTAAAAACACGCTCACGGAAATGATCAGACTTCCAGTATGGCTGACCTTCAGAAAAAAAGGGGGTTGGTGGCTGGACCACCTGAAACACTGGTAATCCCCAACAAATCCACCCAGCAGGAAGGACAGCTGATAAGGGAAGTTGCTGTACAGTACAAGTACAGTAGGTTGTCACGGGCCTGTAACTATGTGTTCAGACAATGAACACAAATTTGCTCAGGGTAGCATGAATTAATGGAAAAACGTGCCCACTTGAGCTGAACATGTTTCAACTTGAGTGAACAGTTTGTGTGTATCCCAGGGTTTTATGAGTCTTCTTCAGAAACCTAGAGGAGGAACAATGACAGAAGGGAAATAACAGAAAGAGCCGGACTTTCTGCTGAGTTCTGATTTCAGTCAGAGGCCGAGCATCCGGTTCTTGCTCGCTGTGTCTGTGCAGTTGGTGCACTGGCAGTTGGGGGTGACTAAACACAAACAGTGGTCAGATTTGTGCAAATGGTGCAGGGCAAAAACTGGCCTCACTTTCTGTCTCTTCTGTTTGAACACAGACGTAAGTTTATTCCACAAAGCCAAATGAAGTGGCAGCTAAATCTAGACTCCATGACCAATGCATTACTAGTCAACATCCCTCTTTAAAGTTTTCTGTTGTTCCACTAAATGCAAACAATGAGATTTTTTTTGCTGTACTAACTCTGAGAAAGTTTTAATCCTTTGTTCCGTCTTGAAAACCTTTCTGTTTTCCTTACTTCCCACCTGCCTGGTCCCTACTTGAGTTTGTTTCCTACCTGTCTGCCTGACTGCATGTCTGTCTGCCTGTCTGTGTGGGTGGTCATTTAATCACAGAGTGTATGTGGTCCTTCATCCCTCTGAGGGCGAGAGGGCAGGTTGAATTAGAGCTTTCGAGCGTCTCTGATTAGATGGGCAGCAGCTTGTGTGTGTACAAATCCATCAACAAGGGGTGTTAAAGGGATATTTCTCTCTGGTGCAACAGTTTCATCTTTTCTCAAACACATGACAAAACTCTACTGGGCATTAAACATGTAAGATTTGTTGATGCACGGCATATGGTTTCAATACTGATGTGTGTCTTATTCAGTTTTAGTCGGAAAAAGAGCAAAACATGTTTGGAGTCTGCCTGTCATACACCCACATCACCAACACAATAAATATATTCAAAATCTCTTTACTAGCTAGCTTTGACCCTGATACCATTACAATGAGTGAAGAGTGTGAAGTGCGTGCTAACAATATGGATGTGTGATAACTGCTGGGGAAAAAAAAAAAAGCCCAAATAAAAAGGGTCATAAAAATAAATCATTATAAGACCTACAACAAGAACAGTAAAAAGGCGCATTACATACGGAGATGGATTTCCAACTTGCAAAAGAATTTGGGGAGTGATTGTTAAAATTAAATATCTTATTCTGAATAGAGAAGAGAGAGGCAAAAGTCAGTATGTCAGCCAACAAAGACATGTAATGTCTTTTTTATTGTAATATTACTGTAATACACCTCGCAAATGTCTCTGATTATGAGGCTTTATAATTCCCTGTATTTTAAATTGTGAATTTGCCCAAATTATATGTTTAAAAAAAGTTCTTTACTCCTATTTTGTGGTATCTAGCCATGAAAATATTTTGGAGTTATTTAAGATTTCTACCAACATACAATTTGTGGTTCTCACAGCTTGTACAAATTCCATTTAAACCGTATTGCTAGTGATATTCTAAATTTTTCTTATCATCAACAAATCCCATGAAAAGCCCAAAACCAACAAAGTGTTGTCCGTATATCCAAAGCTTGATATATCTTATTCCTCCGTGCCACAGAGCTCCAAAACACTTTAAAAACACATTACTGAGCCACACTGTTGCACTGGGTGACCTCTTCCTTCATTACCATCAATATTGGCACTGTGGTTTATCTTAAGTCAGTCCCACATACACCACTGCTACTGCTACAGCTGTAAATACTCACTAAAGCACCAAATGTGAAGCAATCCACAGCTGAAAATGCTAACCAACAAAAGCACTATTTACTCCTCTTTGAGTAACTTTTCATAAAAACAACAGCTCTGATGAAAACAATGTGTTGACAGTGTGTTCTGTGAGTAACCATGACACTGTCGCTACAGGTCAAATTCTTATAGAATTTTTACCACCACTTTGATCCAGACATGAAATATCTCAACAACTATTGGATGGACAGCCATGACAGTTTTGTACAGACATTTATGGTTCCCAGAGGATGAATGGAACAGACTTTGGTGATCTCCTGACATCTGTGGTCTTGCGTGACATCTCAACAACCATTGGATGGATTGCCAAGAAATTTGCTACACGCATTCATGTTTGCCTCAGGGATGAACTGTAATTACTTTCCCGATCCTCTGAGTTTTTATCTGGTGCAGCCATTGGGTCATTTGCTTTGTGGCCAAATAACTGCGACACTAACGGCAGTCACATCAGCCTCAGCTGTACTTTGTGTTAGTATGCTAATGCTAACATGCTAAACAAAGATATGAGCATGGCATAAACAGTCAGTACCTACTTAACAGCAGCAGGTTAGCATTGTAACTATAAGCATTAGCAAGCAGACATTAGCATTAAGCTTAGTCACAACTTCACTAGCACAACTGCACACTCTTAGTCTTATGTAAATATCATACTTCAATGCTGTGAGAACCACAGATGAAAGCCCATTTACCTCCATTAAATGGGGACAGCAGCAGAGATCTCAGGGATGGGATCACAAAACCTGGGCGAATAAAACCAAAACTATCCACCTAGATAGATTTTTTAAAAAGAGATAACTAATAATTTGGGTAAACTGACCCTTTAAGATGTGTACCTCAGTTTTCAATGTTATTTTTTTTAAATTCCAGGCCTCGGCTCAAAAGAGCACTGTCTTCTTCCTCTTTTGTCAAAGTCTATCTCTGAACACTTTGTTCTAAGTGCCGCTAAACAAAGAGGTAGTTACCAACATCCATTCCAGCTCTCATGCATACCTTCCATTCATGCTGGCACTTGTACAGTAACAAACTAAAGTGACAAAGAGTTAAAAAACAACTTCACAACAGTAATTTCCAAAGTGCTCAGCAGAAGTGACAGTGTGTAAAATGCATTTTTCACCAAACAAAATGAGAGACTGCTTTGGAGCCTGG